>NW_019154121.1:27440195-27747161 GCF_002288905.1 Enhydra lutris kenyoni
GGTGGGAATGCAAGTTGGTGCAGCCACTTGCATTCCCACCAACAGTGGAAGAGGGTTCCCCTTTCTCCACATCCCCTCCAACACATGTTGTTTCCTGCCTTGTTAATTTTGGCCATTCTAACTGGTGTAAGGTGGTATCTCAATGTGGCTTTGATTTGAATCTCCCTGATGGCTAGTGATGATGAACATTTTTCCATGCCATTTGTATGTCTTCTTTGGAGAAGTGTCTGCTCATGTCTTCTGCCCATTTTTTGATGTGATTATCTGTTTTGTGTGTGTTGAGTTTGAGGAGTTCTTTATAGATCTTGGATATCAGCCCTTTGTATGTAGTGTCATTTGCGATTATCTTCTCCCATTCCGTGGGGTTGCCTCTTTGTTTTGTTGACTGTTTTCTTTGCTCTGCAGAAGCTTTTGATCTTGATGAAGTCCCAAAAGTTCATTTTCACTTTTGTTTCCTTTGCCTTTGGAGACATATCTAGAAAGAAGTTGCTGTGGGTTTTTGACTAAATTCCAATAGACTTTTTATCATGGTCACTTTGGAGCACTTGGCTGGCTCTCTCAAAAGAGCCTGCGACTCTTGATCTCAGGGTTGTGAGTTCGAGCCCCACGTTGGGTGTAGAGGTGTCTTAAATAAATAAAACTTAGAATAAATAATGGTCACTTTGAAGTGTGCATACAAATCTGGGTTGTGAATTCCCCATTATTATCCTTAATTTTTTTCTCACTTTTCTCTGCCTGTTTGTTTCTTCCTGGCAGACACAGTCTGGTGCAGAGAAAGCAGTTTAATCAATGACTAAGTTCAAATCTTGGTTGAGCTTTAGCTTCCTTGCAGGTAAAATGAAAAAACAGGGTCCATATTACAATGCAGTAAACAGATACTTTCTGGAAGGTGCTTAATACGGGAGAGCTGTAATGATTCTATGTTGCCCTCTGTTCTTACACTCTGCGGTCGTCCGCAGAGACCAGCCTCTGAATGCACATACTATCTTAGTGGGTATTAAATTGTTTGCTGTATTTGCTTTTGTGTTTTATTTTTCTGATTTTTTTTCTTTGCTCCTGTTGTTATGTTTTGGATTTGGTCTCCCTCTTCCTCCTTTTGGCTTGTTACTTTGTTCACTCGCTCAAAGTTCTCTTAAGCACAGACTTCTTTCATAGTGCTTCAGTAAGTTATTGCGAATATAAAAATATCTGGAACAGTATCTTTTTCCTTTTAAGGCCCTGTTTGGCAGTACATGGGAAGTGTGTTGTTTTCATTGCTTCTCCCCGCCCCCATCATGTGTTCCCTTCTGATGCCAGCATTATTTTATAATGTTCATGTCTTTGGTACTTTTCATTGTTTGGCTGATGATTCCTTGTTTTATTGTATGGCTCTCTGTGAATATGGTGTATGGCATATTAGGTCCCCTTTTCAGGACGTGATATCTTAATGAGCACATTCTTGTGTCTCAAGAACATCAATTTTGTGAATAACATATGCATATTTGAAGAGGGAGTGTTTTCCTTTTTCTGGTTCTATATTCCCTCCAGAAAGCAAATAACAGTTAACATATCATTCAAATGTATTAATTTTCCTTGCTTCCATATTCTCAACTACTCCATTCCTAATGGCCCCTTCATATTTTTTTAAGTATGTGTGGGTCTCTCTCTTCATAAACATGTAAATTAATAAATAGGAGGCGTACTCTCTTGACCTGGCTGCGGTCTCTAACCAAGATAAGTAACCCTGTGTTTCCGGAGAGAAGATCACAGACACCTGTACATATGTCTTCATTTCTCAGTGCTCATTCCAATAAATCAACATCCTGGTGGCCTCGGCACCCTGGGACAGCATTCCGGGAACTGTCATCCATTTAATACTGATGTCCCTAATGGATGGCTTTTATTCTTCTGTATCCTGGAGGTCACTGCAACATTTGATGCTGTCTGCCGGTTTTTTCCAGACGTTTCCTTGGAGTTTAGAACATCGCTCCTGGTTCCTCTTCCACAGCTCTGTTCTGTATCTGTAGGAGTATCTTCTGTGCATCCCAGAAGCGTGGGTGTCCCTGATACTGGTGCTCTTGTCAGCTGTCCCTTCTTGCCCCGTGTGCCCCTTGTGGCTCATGGCTGACCTCAGCTGTTTTGCACCTGTGAAGCCACAATTGGTGGTTAATACAGTGTGATATTTCCTTACCCGGTGGGGAAGAACTTCAACTCTGAGCTGACTGAGTATTGCCCATAGGGGCTGTCTATGACCCAGCAACTAAAGGGACTGTGCTTGGCAGGACAGGGGTGTGGGACCTGTTGCCGCATATCTGTTCTGATTGGCCTGGGTCTGTCACACCTTGCTGATATTTTTCAGGGCACCCCTGCATCAACTCCCATGGCTCTCACTAACACCTGGGTGGTGACAGTACCCCAGTCTACCCTTGTTTAGGGTGAAGACGCTGTCAAGAGTTCTCGTTAGATCCAGTGTAGCTCTCATGAGGAGCACCCGCTGTTTTGGGCTCTGCCACACTCCGGACATTCAGAAGAAGGTGCAGCCCGCATCCGTCCATCCATCCATCCATCCATTCACTCACTCACCAATACCGAGAGCCTGTTACATGCAAAGTGCTGTGCTAGTACTAAATTCAGTGGCGCACAGAGCAAACGCGGCTCATGAGAGCATGAAGCTCCACATGCTGAAGTGGAGAGAGGTGATTAGTTATTTATGTTTGATAGACACAATGAAGGAGACATACAGAGCACTACGAGATCAGATGAAAGGGGAATCCAGCCTGTGTTGGGGGAGCCATGTGTCTTCGGTGGCTTCCCTGCAGAAATGGCATTTTTAAGTTACGGGGTAAAGGATAAAGATGTATTTCGTTTATTGGACGAGGTCTTATGTATATGACACGCGCTGCTCCGGGATCTAACAGGTGTTAACTTATTTAAAGTTCCTGACAAGCCTGCGAGCTACATGCGTGATGTCCTGCTTAGAGTGGAGGAGCTGGAGGGCAGAGTGCTGGAGTAACTTGCCTTGACTCAGGGAACTCGTAGGTGTCTGCTCCAGACCTGTGTGTCCTGCTTGGTACTGTCTACTCACCTTCAGGTCTGGAGACCTCGCCAGCTTGGTTCTATTCTGTCTCTAGGTCATTTCTCTCTGGAAGCCTCCAGAGCTCTGAATTTGTCTTAGTTGCCCTGCTGTGCTCACTCTGGAGAGGGGATGGGAGCTGCGGCTTCACCCGCAGCCTCAGGAGGCTTCTCCTAACCCAGGCTGCAGATCCACACTTCCATTTCCTGGTGGAGGGCAGGCTGGCCTCCAGCAGCCCCCGACAACCTGCGTGGCTTGGCGCTCCATCCTGGAGGCCCCAGATATGGGCAAGGTGCCCTGCTTCAGCCCCAGAGCCCTGCCGTATCCTCTGAGCATCACCTGCCTCACTATGGGATGGGACCTCTTAGGTATTGAAGCCAGCTTAGCTGCCGCCCAAGGTGGCCACACCTCTTTGGATGCTTCAATTAGAAAGCAAACTGTGTGCTGGCAATAGAGAAAGGGCGGACCACATTCTTAGAGTCTGCATAAGGGAGTGGGGTGGGTCATGCTCCTTGGCAGCCCGCTGCTCTCTGACCACGGCTTACCATGGGTCACCATTGCTCCGAATTGCCTCCTCTCTTGGGTTGCCCCAAGACCCTCTTTCTCTTCTCCATCCTCTGAGTAACCTTATCCACACCACCCTTGAATGACTACAGGCTGATGACGTAGTTCTAGCTCCTTCCCAGGTCTTTCTGTGCCATCATCTTGTACATCTAATGGCATGTAGGTGATTGTCCTGTAGGTTGAATATCCCATGGGTATCCTAAACCCAACATTTCGAAAATGGAGCTCTTTCTACCCCCTCGAACCCATGCCTCCTCCCTTGTTCTTTTCCTCTTTGGATGGATGACATGCTGCCCTCCTCCTGCCTGCAGCTGTCCATCCCCTGTCCCCCCAGAGTACCTTCTTGGTCTCCACTCTCCCTTTCATGCCTCTCTTTCTCCCACCAGGTATGGTTAGATCTAGGTCTAAGTCATCACTCACCTCCGTCCACTTTGCTCTTTCCTACTACCACAGTCCATTTCACAGCTTTGATGTAATCTCTTCAGGAAGGCTTCCTTGACCTTATCACCACTCTCCCTGCATGCCCATGCACACACGCACGTGCACATGCACATGCACAAGTCTGGGGTCCCTTCCATGTGTGCTCACGCATTAGAGCGCATGCTTTATTTTTCTTTTTTTGAGTAGACAGTACCATGACAGCACCTGTTCTAGTGTACCAAGTTCAGGGCAGGCTCTGTGGGCATACAACCTGTGTGGTTGCCCGTGGGGGCACTTTTGGAAGGACCCCACACTTGATGGAATACTCCACCATTGCCTTCCTGAAATTTGTTATAATTTTTGAATCAGAGACTCCATTTTTGTTTTGTGCTAGACGCCCATCAATCTGTGTACTGAACAGGCAGTGAGCCCCACGAGGGCAGGGGCACGGTCTGACTTGTTCACACCTGGGTCCCAGAGCACCTAGTATGTTTGCCACATAAGAAGTGGTGGGGCGCCTGGGTGGCTCAGTGGGTTAAAGCCTCGCCTTCGGCTCAGGTCATGATCCCAGGGTCCTGGGATCGAGCCCCACATCAGGCTCTCTGCTCCATGGGGAGCCTGCTTCCTCCTCTCTCTCTGCCTTGCCTCTCTGCCTACTTGTGATCTCTCTCTGTCAAATAAATAAATAAAATCTTAAAAAAAACTTATTTAAAAAAGAAGTGGTTGGGAAATATTTGTAAATGGTTGAACTGGTTGGAGTCTAGGAAGCCTGATTATGTATAAATGATCAGAATAATCGTGTGTATCAACTGGGGCGACGCACATCAAGCATTTAAAACAGTGTCTGCCACCCAATGAGCCATCAGCCAATATCGGTTCCTTTCTTTCTACGCGACAGCCATCCCAGAGTCCTCATTTAAAGTGGTATCTGACTAGCAGCCTCTCCTAACTTTCTGCTGAGAAGTTTCTTGAGATTGGAGAAGGCGGAATAGACTAGAAAATAAATCTGATGGACTGCCTGAATCTGGGAGGCAGCGCCGTAACTGTGAGGCCAATGGAACAGCCTGAGAAAATCCTACCCTGGTTTTTGTCACATGTGGTACCCCTACGTCACCTCATGAAAACAAATACAGATTACAGAAGAAAGAAAATACTTAGTAATGCCCTGATTTCTGCCTGCAGACTCAGAAAATAGGCAGCTTTCCAGTGGAGAAGGGCCAGTGAGGCTGGGCCATGATGCAAGGAGAGAAGGATAAGCGAAGGCTGGAGAGGGGGCAAGGGCAGGACGCCCCAGAACCTTGTAAGGTTTTAGGTTGTATCTTATGCATGGTGGAATGCTGCAGGTAGGTTTTAGGTAGGACAGTGATGGAGATGAACAAAGTGGGGGATAAGCAGGGAGAGCAGGAGCTTCTTGTGATGATCTGGACAAAGGGTAACCTTGGATGGAACTAGAGTGGTTGTAATGGAGGCGGGAAGACTGGACAGATTCCAGGCATATCTTATGATTAGAGTGGATAGAACTTAGAGACTGAGCAGGTAAGATGGATGTTAAGACAAAGCAGTGTCCCAGACAGGCCATTATCAGTCGGCTAATGCCATGATGATGCTATGTTACAAACCAGCTCAACGCTGAATCACTTAGACCAATAAGCATTAGGTTGTTTCTTTCATATGTTCATGGGCGGGCAAGGGGGACTCTGCCTCTGCATTTATTTTTTTTTTTTTTAAAGATTTTATTTATTTATTTGAGAGAGAGACAGTGAGAGAGAGCATGAGCGAGGAGAAGGTCAGAGGGAGAAGCAGACTCCCCATGGAGCTGGGAGCCCGATGTGGGACTCGATCCCAGGACCCCGGGATCATGACCTGAGCTGAAGGCAGTCATCCAACCAACTGAGCCACCCAGGCGTCCCTCTGCCTCTGAATTTAGATGGTCTGGGCTTGGCTCTAGTCTTTGACTTCAGTTCAGGTCCATTCATCATTCTATGAGTATTAGAATTCTACTTGTGTAAAAAAAAAAAAATTCTATTTGTGTTCTACTAGTATTACTATTCTACTAGTATTTGAGGTACTGGTATATGAGTGGTGACTAGTAGCAACCCAGCATATTCTTCTCATTTGGATGGGCAAGGATGCAAAAGTCAAGCCAGACCACAAAGCATATTTAAAGCTTCAGCATGCATCATGTCTACTCCCATTGTGTTGGCCAAGGCAACAGAGGGACAAGCCCAAAGTCAGGATGTCCAAGAAATAAACTTTGCCCCAAAGTGAGGGATGGGAGAGTGAACTAATATTTGCTGAACAATATTTCCATCTATCAGACCAAGTTTCTGGAATAAACAACCAAGTGGATGAAGGTCTGTTTTACTTAATGAGTAAAACTGAAGTTAAGAGAAAAATGTCCCCTCATGTATCAGTTAGCTTTTGCTGTATAACAAACTATCCTGAAACACAGTGGCTTAAAACAGCAAACAGTTCTAATTTCTCATAATTCACTGTGTTGCCAAAGTGGCTTTTCTGGTCAGAGACAGGATGGCTGGTTTCTACTGGTATTGCCTATATATCTGTGTTCATCTGGAGGCTCAGCTGGGGCTGGCGAGTCTAGGATGACATCATTTGCGTGTCTGGACATTTGCCCAGTGATCACTGGGGCAGTGGAGATGACTTGCCATTTGTCTCTTACATCAGTCAGGCTAGCTCAGGCTCATTTCTGGTGAGATGGTCACAGGGTTCCCAAGAGTAGCAAATGAAGTCCCGTGCAGCAAACACTTCAAGCATCTGTTTGTGTCACATTTGTTAAGGTCCCATTGGCCAAAGCAAATCATGTGGCTAAGGCCAGATTTAAGAGGTGGAGAAATAAGCTTTAAGTCTTGATGGAATGAGGGACAATGTTACGTTGCACAGAAGTGTACATAGAGGAATGAAGATGTGTGGCCATTCTGGCAACCTACCACACTTCACTACAGCAGAGATACACGCTGATTTACAAACACAAACTCTAAGCATTTTATAAGCATCAAATTATCTAACGCTCATAGCAATCCCATTAGGTGGGTACTTACTCTCACTCTGCAATTGAGGAAACTGAGGCACAAGTAGGTTGAGTAACTGCAGTAACTTGCCTTCGTTCATACAGCTGATGGAGGATTCGAACTGTACTGAGCGTCCCAGAGTCTGTGCTCTTACCCACTGTGTTAGCTCAACTCTCAGTGGGGTGCCAGTGCTGTTACTACTACTACTACTACTAGTACTACTACAACTACTACTACTACTAATAATAACAACAGTAGAAACTGGGAGCTGGGTGGACAACCTCCAGCAGAACTTCTGAGAAAGCAAGCGGACCATCGTCTACATGGCCAGTGAGCCCAGCAAAGTGTATGTCCAGACGGATCGTGTCCCTCTAGAGAATGAACCGAGAGGAAGAGAACAAATGCATGAGCCCCAGGAAGATTAGGCTCAATTCCTGCAGCGTCCTTCAATTTGATTTTTTAAAAAGATCTTATTTATTTATTTATTTGACAGACAGAGATCACAAGTCAGCAGAGCGGCAGGCCATGGGAGAGGGGGAAGCAGGCTCCCCGCTGAGCAGGGAACCCCGATGCGGGACTCGATCCCAAGACCCTGGGATCATGACCTGAGGCGAAGGCAGCTGCTTAGCCGACTGAGCAGCCCGGCGTCCACAATTTGACTTTTTCTAAAAGATTTATTTATTCATTCATTCCAGGGGCGTGGAGAGAGCCAGAGGGAGAGACACAATTCCAAGCAGACTCCGAAGTGAGGGTGGTGTCCAACGTAGGGCTCAAGCGCACGACCCCGAGATCATGACCGGAGCCAGAACCAAGAGTCAGGTGTGCTCGCCGGACTGTGCCACCCAGGCATCCCGTGATTTTTGAGAATGTTTTCTCATAAAATTTTTAGTCTTGTACCTCTTCTATCACTTTGATTACTTTTGTTTTCTGTTCTGTATGCCAGATTTCTTTTCTAATCAAGAAACATTTCAAACATAATAAACCGTGCTTTCTCCAGTCTAATTATCAAACAGATACTAATGATCTTCCAAATATCCTTAAGTTCTCACTTTAAAAAAAGAGAATAAAACATTATAGATAGCTAGTAGCAGTTAGCTTTTGATATATAACAAAGTGTCCCCCAAACAGTAGCTTAAGTGAACAACTGTGTAGTTCTCAATTTCAGATGAAAATGAGATCCAGGGGTGCCTGAGTGTCTCAGTCAGTGAAGCATCTGCTTGGCTCAGGTTATGATCCCAGGGTTCTGGGATCGAGCCCCACATCTGATTCCCTGCTTGGGGAGCCTGCTTCTCCCTCTCCCTCTGCCTGCTGTTCCCCTGCTGTGCTCTCTTTCTCTGTCAAATAAATAAAAATCTTTAAAAGAAGTTTTATAAACTGTTTAAAGTACAAAAAAGAGGTATCATTGAATTTAGCCCTGATCAGTGTTTTCTTATCACGTAGTCATGCTCAGAACATCATTGGTGAATATTTGAAGACAAACTATTTTGCCACTTTTTATACATAATCAGCATCAGAATAGGTCACATATGGGGAACCTGGGTGGCTCAGTGGGTTAAGCATCTGCCTTTGGCTCAGGTCGTGATTCCAAGGCCCTGGGATCAAGTCCTGCATCAGGCTCCCTGCTTAGCGGGGAAACTGCTTCTCCCTCTCCCTCTGCCTGCTGTTCCCCCTGCTTGTGCTCACTCGCTCACACTCTCTGTCAAATAAATAAAAGAACAAAACAAAATCAAAGGATTGTTTTTTATGAGGGAGACAGAATTATTTTGTATTTGGAGTGCTGACGCGGAGGCCAAACTTCCTGAGTTTAAACCCTGCACTCTCTGTCACTGGGCAAGTTTCTTACTCAACATACGTATGAATTTCTTTATCTGTAAAGTGGGGATAATGACAGTATCCACATTATAGGGTTGTTGTGAGGATTAAATGAACAACCTAAGACATGTTAGCTATTCCTATGTTTGTTAAAAAAAAAAAAAAAGATTCTGCAGTTGCCTAGTACTACTAGCAAACATGCATTAATGTTTTTCGGTTTCGCCTAGATCTGGATGTGTGGAGGCCAACTTTTCATACTCCCCTGCTCGCGAGTGGGACTCATCAATAAGCCGCGCTTTCCCAATCGACCTGGTTTTATGAAATCCGTGACCTATAACAATCTCAGATTGGTGCACGTTTGGCTGGACCAATACAAGGTGAAGGAAACGTCTCTGATTTGGAAAGACAAGCAAGAGTACAGAATGGGATTGCCCTAAAGACACCTGTTACTACTACCTTTCCAGACAACAAATTTTTTGATTTTTCCCTCTATTTTCCTTAAATTAGCTGTCAGCCACTCATCTACCTTCCCCAGACCCTATTCTCAATTGGTTCATTCGAACCTACTGCCCTGGAGCATTACTTTTTAATTTCTAGGGAAACTCAAGTTTCTCAGAAGTAAATCAGCCACCACCGGAAGTTTGTTTGGCCCAGATCTATTTCCCCTCCTAAGCAGTGCCCCTCTGAAGCAGCTCTCCCTGCCCTCCTCCCCACAGGCAGCTCCCCAGATTCTCTTCCTCTACTACCAAGTTCTCAAGGGATGCAGCTGCTGTGATCTGGAGACCACGTGAGAAACTCCATTACCTCTTTTCTTTTTTTTTAAAGATTTTATTTATTTGACAGACAGAGATCACAAGTAGGCAGAGAGGCAGGCAGAGAGAGATGGGGAAGCAGGCTCCTCGCTGAGCAGAGAGCCCAATGTGGGGCTTGATCCCAGGACCCTGGGATCATGACCTGAGCCGAAGGCAGAGGCTTAACTCACTGAGCCACCCAGGGACCCCCAATTACCTCTTTTCAACCAACAGTCAAAGATTTCTCTATCAAAGCCATGCTCCTTCATCTGTGCACCTCCCCAAGCCTTCAGCCCCTAGCCAGGACCTAAAACGACGCACAGAGAACATGCCGCTCTGGCCCCATTTGAAAGTGGTCCCTGCGGGATCCATGCACAAACCAATATCGCGGTAACTCCAACAAGACCTCATGTCAGATACGTGGGGAGAAATGTGTAAGAATCTCTCTATGATAGTCTATGTTCTGGTCTTAATCTAATATTTATTTATTATTTTAAATTATAAAAGTAATACTCTTTCTCTAGTAATAGGACAATGCAGATTAAAGCCTCAGTGAGGTATTTCTATGTAGTCACTTAGATTGGCAAAACTGTTTAAAGTCTGATAGGACCAAGTATTGGCAAGCACAGGAATTCTCAGACATCGCGTGTGGGAGCACTCATTATTACAAACTCACTTTGGAAGACAGTTTGGCAAAATCAAGTAAAGATCATGAATATCCCACGATCTAGCAATTCCATCCTACACATACATCCCAGAAAGACACGCTTTTGTGCAAGAATGCATGAACGAGAATGTTTACAAACAGCATTGTAGGTGTTAGCCAACACTAAATACAGCCCACGTGCTCATCAGGATCAAAATGGATAAATGCGACATATTTAATTGATATAATTCTATTTGGCCATGAAAATTAACCGTAGACATACATACAACAGTACAGCCCATCTTTAGGACATAACGGTGAAGTAAAGCAGCCAAAAACAATAGAATGTATACTGATTTATTCCAGTTCCTATTAAATTAAAAATGGGTAAAATTAAGTCACATAATTTATGTGTGCACAATTAGATAAAGCTAAAAAGAAAAGCAAAAGCATGAATACATAATCAAGATAGCATTTAAAACCAAGGGAAAGGCTTCGCTCAGGACGGGAAAGGCTGGGGGCTTCGAGGAGATTGTTTGTGTAGTATTTCTTGACCTAGTCAGTATCACGGGGGTTGATTTTTCAACAATTCATTAAGTTGCACATTGAATTTTATATACTTTTTGTATACTTATTATATCTCCTGATTTTAAAAGAAATTATTTTTTAAAAGGTAAAACATACTCATGTTTAAAAGTCATACAGTACTGAAAGAGTACTAAGTGAAAAGCAAGCTTTCTCAGACCATATATGGTTCCACCCCTCAGAAGTAACATTAAATTAGCAAGTGCTAAATCACTAAATTTAGCAATCACTAAAATGAATAGTTTCTTGTTAACACACATTTAAAAACAAATATATATCCTTTTATATAATGAGATTCACACAATATTTTGTTCTGCAATTTTTCCACCTGTTAGCATATTTTATTTTTTTTTAAATATTTATTTATTTTAGAGAGTGAGTGCATGGGTGGAGGCAGGGGCGGTGGGGGGAGTGCGGGTTGGGCAGAGGAAGAGGGAGAAGCTGACTCCCTGCTGAGCAGCGAGCCTGAGGAGTGGCTCAGTTCCCGGACCCTGGGATTATGACCTGAGCTGAAGGTAGATGATTAACCAACTGAGCCACCTAGGTAGCTCCTAGCTGCTCCACAGAGCCCCTATCTGTTAGTATATTTTAAAAAACATACTTTCAAAGTCTTTTAAAATCTGAACATATAAACATGTCACCATAGGTGGCTGTGATTCTTGGGCTTCTAAGAAGCAGCACGGAATCCCTGGGTCCCACCCTGGATCCCTCTACACCCCTCCGTTGTGGTTTGTCACAGCACATACTGTGAATGCGCATGGGGTGAGGGAATCCAGGTACCACGTGTGTCTCTGCCCTCACTCTACGGATGGAATCAGAAGGTCTTCTGATTTTTGTTGTTCTTGTTCAGGTGATGGAAGGATATACTGCTATGTTAGATACGGCTTGTTTGGTTTAATGGAATGACTGACTCTCTATTTCCATTTAGGAGCAGTTTTTTTTACGACAACCTGGTCTGAAATCTGTTGCCTACGGAAACATCAGCGAGCGCGTTGAACTGAGGAAACGGTTGGGTTGCAAACCATTTCAGTGGTATTTGGATAATGTCTTCCCAGAACTGGAGACATCTAAGGACAGCCAAAGAAAAGGAAACAAATCATTTTCATTAATGAAGGGCTAAAAACCTCTGAGATCTTCAACACAGCAAAGAACACAGTTCCAGACCTGATGCGAGTTTGGAACAACATGAAATTATGTGACATGCAGTAAGAAATACAACCAGAGTGCCTTTCTGTCTTCCTTTAACGATAGTTCTTAACACTTTGTTACACATGCCACTACATTTCTGGGGCAGCAAAACCTTGAATGTTAGAAATATACACGGTCACACAGATAAGACTATTATACAATTGTGTGAGATGAAGTGTATTCTCTTCGTTATTTGCCAAACTCATTTGGTCCTGTTGGACCATAGGGAAGGTTCCATTTCTGGAGCCTTTGTCAACTCCATTCACTCCAGGCAGGTGACCTGGCCTGGTGGCCTTCTCAGAAAGACATTCACAGAGAGCCTTGGTTGGTACATACCAACTTCAGCTCAACTGTTTCGAGCTCCTCTCTTGCTGCCAGTGTAGATACTGGAACTGATCCCTTGCTTGGCTGGGTTCCTGAGTTTCCGACGTCCCATCCACTTGCTGTGGTGTCCAGTTCTCTAGGCTGGCCTTCTGGTTTGTGTGTGTCAGTCCTTTTGTCATTATGAGACAGTCCCTCTTCCATGCTTCCAGTTTTGCCTTGTTCATATTTTTCCCCTCCCATGGCTCTGGCTTACAGCTCTCCTGACCCTTCTTGAATTATGCGCTCTGTTGTTAATCTATGTTCTGACTAAGAACTGTTTAGCTGGGACTGGGGAAGAAGTAGCTAAGTTCCCTATCTACCCTGTGTGAACACACTCCCAAATGTCTATTTTTATTTATTTATTTGACAGAGAGATCACAAGTAGGCAGAGAGATGGGCAGAGAAAGAGGGGGAAGCAGGCTCCCCGCTGAGCAGAGAGCCTGATATGAGACTCAATTCCCGGACCCTGAGATCATGACCTGAGCCGAAGGCAGAGGCCCAACCCGCTGAGCCACCCCGGCATCCCCCAAATGTCTAAAGTATTTCTTTTGGGTTAGAAGGATGGCTATTGTGTTCACCCTGGTGAAGGTGGCTAGAAAGGGGGCATATATCTAATTCACAGAAACAATGAGAAAATGAGGGGGAAAACACATTGAAAGGAATAAAAGAACTGGGGGAGACTTGGGGTAGGATCACTAAACCTAGCATATAAACTAGTTTTTTTTTTTTTTTTTTTTTAGATTTTTTGTTTATTTATTTGACAGAGAGAGATCACAAGCAGGCAGAGAGGCAGGCAGAGAGAGAGAGGAGGAAGCAGGCTCCCCGCTGAGCAGAGAGCCTGATGCGGGGCTCGATCCCAGGACCCTGGGATCATGACCTGAGCCGAAGGCAGAGGCTTTAACCCACTGAGCCACTCAGGTGCCCCTAAACTAGTTTTTATAGCAGGAGACAACTTATCTTTTATGCTTACTCAGTCGACAACTGAGTGGTCATCCAGGGCCAGATATCCTTCTAGGTGCTGGGACACAGCAGACGGGGGAACAACAAAACATCCCTCCCTTCATGGAGCTCCTGTTCTTTGAGATAATCCATATAATGTAAAGAAAAAAGAGCCAGTTACTATGATCTCTTTATACATACGTATTTAGCAACTTACTTTATAGAATCTGTTGTTAGAATGACATGGGGAAGACCTGGGCTTATATATTACAGTGGTCAGGGAATTTGACTGAGCCTTTAAAGAATTTTTCTTTAAAGATTTCACCTATTTGACAGACGGAGATCACAAGTAGGCAGAGAGGCAGACAGAGAGATAGGGGGAAGCAGGCTCCCCGCTGAGCAGAGAGCCCGATGTGGGGCTCTATCCCAGGACCCTGGGACCATGACCTGAGCCGAAGGCAGAGGCTTTAACCCACTGAGCCACCCAGGCGCCCCTTGACTGAGCCTTTAAAAAGTCAATCTGGCAACACAAAATAAGCACCACGTTATGATTTTATTCTTGGCCCATATTTATACTTTACCTGCTTCTAGGAAGTAATAAAAAATGTTTATAATAAACACATGGATCTATTAAAATTGGAGTAAAATACAAAATAGAAATCTATAGCAGAAGGAAAAAAATTTAGTATAAATAAATCATTTTGAAATAACTTTTTTTTAGTTTTGAAATTTGAGAATAATTTTTTTTTCCTTTGGTAAGCATAAAGGAGGATGTTGCAAATAATCAGCTTTGCCGGAAGAAAAAGACAAATGTTCTTAGACCCATGAGCCTAATATTAGGTCTTAGTTGGTTTTCTTTTTTTCTCCTTAGAGACAGGGCACACATGCAGGCATGGGGAGAGAGGGGTGGGAGGAGAGGGACATAAGGAGAGGGAGAGAATCTCAAGCAGACTCTCCACGTAGTGCGGACGGAGCCGGCCGCAGGGCTCGATCTAGACCCTGAGATCATGACCTGAGCTGAATCCAAAGGTCAGGTGCTCAACAGACTGAGCCACCCAGGTACCCCTTAAGGTTTAATTTTTTACTGTGACTGTTGGTTCAGGTACCAGATAACAGTGTGGGCAAGTCTTAGACATGATGTAGTATATTCCTTAGACAAGTCTGGAATAGAAATCAGAATAAATATCCAAGTATTGGTGTGATTGAAAGGAAATCCATATTAGCTTATAGGTGGCAATTTTCTGTTTCATGTGGAAACTTAAAAACCTGACTTCTATTTTGGAGCTAACCCACTCAAAGCTTTCCCTAAAACACAGTTTTTGGTATGAGCGAATGTTCAGACAAACCTTAAAGTAAGCCCGGGAGTTCTCTAATTAAAGCATACTTCTCGGAATGTAGCCTAAGACATGCCAGCATGAAACAGCTCCCATTATGTTTCATAGGCTGTGGCACGTACTCTGCCCGGATTATCTCAGCTCAACCACACATAAGATAGGCCCCGTTGTTATTACCATTTCACAGATGAGAAAACCAAAGTTAGAATTTGTTCACAGACTGGGGTTGCCAATTTTAGCAAACAAAAATACAGGATGCTCTGTCTTTGAAATCCGAATTTCGAATACACAATATTTTGTTAGAAGTATATTTCACATATTCCACGGAACATACTTACACCACAAAATTGTTCTTTGTTGCTCTGAAATGGAAATTTCAGGCCATCCTGTATTTCATCTGGTAACTATATGGGGACAGAATCAGCCCAGTGTCAAAGACTGGGCTTAACCACAACATGAGGCTGCAAAGAGCTAAAATTTGTGTCATTCTTCCTAACAGCAAAACTGGAGCTAACCCAAACCTCAACTGCTAGGTTTATACCATTATGCACTAATTTGATGGAATAGCATAGAAACATTTAAAGTAACAGCTAGAAAAAAATTCCATGCCAGGCCCGTCAGAATGGCAAACATTCAAATACCTGACGCTACCAAGGGTCGGGAGCAGGTGGAGTGAGCAGCGGAAGCTCTCAGGCGCTGACCGCTGGCTAGCACAGGGATTCCAAACTTCGGTTTGTGCGCCTCGCCTGCAGATCTTGCTAAAACGCAGATATTAATTACTAGGTAGGTGTGGCAAAGGGCTTCCGATTCAGCAGTTTGGTTTTTTTTTTTTTTTTAAGATTTTATTTATTTGACAAGATCACAAGCAGGCAGAGAGGCAGGCAGAGAGGAAGGGAAGCAGGCTCCCCACTGAGCAGAGAGCCCGATGCGGGGCTCGATCCCAGGACCCTGGGATCATGACCTGAGCCGAAGGCAGAGGCTTAACCCACTGAACGACCCAGGTGCCCCCCGTCAGTAGTTCCAAGCAGCCCCCAGGTGACACCGACGCCGCTTGCTGCGGCCGCTCTTCCTGGGATGCCACACTGGTGCACCTGCCCCCCAGCGTGAGGGCTTTCCACGGCTCCTCGGAGAGGGACACCGCAAAGCCTTCACAGTGGAACCCGCATTTGTTTGAGCAAAGCTGAAGCTGCACATCTTCTAATACGTACACGCCCGCTTGTCCTCATCGAGGGGGTTTTACAACGAGAAAAAAACCCAAGCCGCCCGTCACAGACCCTCAGGGCCGCCGCCGAGCCGGGAGCTTCGCGAACGCTGCAGACTTCGCCAGCGCCACACCAGGCGCGGGCGGTGACGTCACCCACGCGCGGGGGCGGGGCCTTCTGTCACGTGGCTCCAGGGGCAAGCGCGCTCAGTCTGAGACTGCGGCGCGGGAGTCCGCGGCCAGCACTGCGCCCGGTGCAGCGTTTCTTCCCGGGCAACTCCCCCTGCTGTGGCTAATGCGGGTCGGACCCGGGCTGTGGCGGGAGGGAAGATGCCACAGCCGGAGTCCCAGAAGCCCGGGATTCTGCGCTGCCTGCGTCAGGGTGAGTAGCGCGCGGCCTGGCGCGGCGGCCTGTGAGCCCGCGCGGCCTCCGTGGTCCCCTCAGTGCCTCAAGCTAGCGGCTCCGGCGCGCGGCCCCGAGATCCCAAGGCTGAAGGCTGCGCCCGGGGCCTGACGCCCGGCTGCCCGCTGCGGAGTCGGACCGCGAGCACCGCCCCCGGGGACTGGGTGTTGACGGAGGAACCGCCCGCGGGACCCGGCGCGCCCCTGTCGGCGGGTCTGGGCCGCGCTGGGGTCGCGGAGCCGTGGGCCCGGGGCTCCCGCCGCTGTTTCTCGGAACGAGGGTCGGAGCCCTGCGGCTCGGTCTTCCGAGAGAAGGAGGTGGTGCGGCAGAGGCGGTAACAGATGGCAGACGCGAGAGAGAAGTGAGAGCTGCACCCGCCCCCCCAGCCGGGCCGCTCGCGTTTCCCGGGAGGCTCCACAGCTCGCCTTGACACACGGCATTTGGCTGATGTGCCTCTGGTTTCTCTTTCCTTTCTGTTTGCTTGTTGGAGAAATTGGGCTGTTTGCCTCGTGTAATTTCCCGACGTTCTTAAATTCCGTGGCGTTTGGATAAATCTGAAAATACCAAGTCCTTGGCCTCCAGTTCTGAAAGACTTCGTCCTCGGAGGAGTCCTAGCGCGCTCCTGACAGACTGGCGGCGCTTCTGTTCACCGTCGGAGGAGAGTGGGGTCAGCGCTCCTCCCCAGCCTTGCGTTGCGAAATCCCTTGTTTGGTTGGTCCGTGTCCAAAGATACAGCGAAATTATAACTGTGCTTTTCATGGTTTTCCTGCGCCCTCTCTTCCCGCAGATCACAGGTTTAGACCCGACTTTAAAGTCTGTTTGTTTTACTCCACTAAGTTCCAAGCTTTTATCCAGAAATTTGTATGTGGAAACCTACTCTGCCTTAAGACAGAAAGGAGGAAACCTCCCCACCCTCCGTGTGTGTCCGTTGCACTTTGTAGTTAAAGGTGGTGAAAGACCCAGTTTTCACATCTTCTCTGGGCAGTGTCTGTGCTGTTTCTTCCTTGCAGTTCGGAGTCTACTTAGTTTTTTTAAACATTTATGCAACATGAAATTTATCATTTTAACCTTTTTTTAAATAAAAATTTTTAAAATTAACATATAATGTATTATTTGCCCCAGGGGTACGGGTCTGTAAATCTCGGGCTTACACACTTCACAGCAGTCCCCATAGCACATACCCTCGCCAATGTCCATAATAACCGATTTTTGAGTGTACGATTCAGCTGTGTTAAGTACTTTCACAGTATTGCATCACAGTCTATTTCCAAAACGTTTTGATCGCTCCGTGCAGAAACTCTAACCGTGAAGCAGTAACTTCCCATTGCCCCTTCTCCCGGACCCTTTTTGCCTCTCCGAATTGGACTGCTGTGAGTACCTCCTGCAAGTGGAGTCCTGCGGTATTTTTCTTTTTGTGTCGGGCTTATTTCATGTATTGTTTTCAGATTTCATACATGGCGAGCGTCTGTTAGACTTCTTGCCTTTTTGTGGCCGAATTAGAGTTCCATTTTTGGCTATATCACAGTTTGTTTATTGGTTCATCTCTTGACGGGCTGCTGTGCATAGTGCTGCTGTGAACATGAGGCTACATGCACCTGTTTTTGATTCTCTGGGGTAAAAACTTGGGAGTGGAATGGCTGGATCATAGGGTAACATCTGTTTGACTTTTTTGAGGAAATAATCCTTCCCATTTTTAAAACTGCCTTTTTTTTTTTTTAGATTTTATTTATCTATTTGACAGGGAGCTCACAAGTAGGCAGATGAGGGATAAGGCAGGGAGAGAGGGAAGCAGGTCTCTGCTGAGCAGAGAGCCTGATGTGGGGCTTAATCCCCGGACCCTGAGCGGAAGGCAGAGGCTTAACCCACTGAGCCACCCAGGTGCCCCTAAAACTGCTCTCTTAAGACCTTCATGCCTTCCTATGGTTAAATCTGATGCTTCCACCTCAACTCCTGCTGACTTGACCTCCAAATCTTTGTGACACTTCATGTTGCTGGTCAGTACTCCCTCTTGTGGGTCTCGATTTTGTGATCCTTTTCATGTCCTTTATTAGTACTTCCTTTTCCACCGGATTTTTATTTTTATTTATTTTTTTAAAAGACATCTATTTATTTATTTGACACAGAGAGAGAGAGAGATCACAAGTAGTCAGAGAGGCAGAGAGAGAGAAGGAAGCAGGCTCCCCGCCGAGCAGAGAGCCCGATGTGGGGCTCGATCCCAGGACCCTGAGACCATGACCTGAGCTGAAGGCAGAGGCTTTAACCCACTGAGACACCCAGGTGCCCCTCCACCAGATTTTTAACTGTGCATGTCCTCAGAGGTTCAGTGCTTGCTCCTCTTCTGCTATTATTTCATTGGAACTTAAACTAAAATTTTGGTGTTTATTTTTAACATTGCTTTGAAGCTTAGATTCGAATTTCAAGCTAGAACTACCCCCCCCGCCCCGTCCCAAAGCATTATACACGGCTGCTAGTATTTTTTCCATAAGATATATTTTCTTAAAGACATTAGCTAGTTTTTTTTGCATGCAGAACAAGTTAAGTCTCATCCTCAGGATCAGAGCCCCAGCCTGTCCTCATAGAAGTAATTACCTTCCACTAGTCTTAACCAGCTGATCTGTTCATTATAGCCATCCTTTCCACTTGCTGTTTTGTTTGAAAAACTAAAAACAAATATTTATGTTGCAATTTTCCAAGACTTGAACTTTCTCCTTGAAATATTTCAGTATTTGGCCATTGGAATCTTATTTTCTAAAGCCAGACTTAAGTATCAACTTCTAAAAGAAATATTCTTCAGGTTTTTCATACAGTGTTTTTTCATTTGTAACCCCACCTGTCTTACCTTCTGTTGGTTAATTGGAAGCAAATCTCAGGTATCCTAGGATTAGGTTATTTTAGTTGTATAAAATAAGTTCATTCTGACACAGTCTTTCTGGTTTTGGGGTTTTTTTTTTCTTTCAAGATTTTATTTATTCTAGGGAGAGTGTGTGTGCGCATGTGCACAGGCATGGGGGGTGGCAAGGCAGAGAAAGAGAGAACGAACATCTCAGGTCGCCTCCCCACTGAGCACAGAGCCATACATAGGGCTCAGTCTCATGACTTTGAGATCATGACCTGAGCTGAAACCAGGAGTTGGATGCTTAACTGACTGAGCCACGGAGAAGTTTCTCTGGTCTCTTTTATTTATATATATATATATATATATATATATATATATAAATAAAAATTTTTTAAAAAATTATTTGACAGAGAGAGATCACAAATAGGCAGAGAGGCAGGCAGAGAGAGAGGAGGAAGCAGGCTCCCCGCTGAGCAGAGAGCCTGATGCGGGGCTCGATCCCAGGACCCTGAGATCATGACCCCAGTCGAAGGCAGAGGCTTTAACCCACTGAGTCACCCAGGCACCCCATCTTTTTAAAATTCATTTTATTTTAGAATTGTTTTAGATTCATAGAAAATTGCATTACAGAGTAGTACTGAGAGTTCTTTTATATGCCATGCCAAGTTTCTCCTGTTATTTTTTTTTTTTAAAGATTTTATTTATTTATTTGGCAGACAGAGATCACAAGCAGGCAGAGAGGCAGGCAGAGAGAGAGAGGGGGAAGCAGGCTCCCTGCTGAGCAGAGAGCCCGATGCGGGGCTCGATCCCAGGACCCTGAGATCATGACCCGAGCCGAAGGCAGCGGCCTAACCCACTGAGCCAGGCGCCCCAAGTTTCTCCTGTTATTAACAACCTACATTAGTATGGCACATTTATTACAATTAATGAGCCAGGACTGATACATTATTATTAACTAACATCAGAATTTATTCGGGTTTCTTTAGTCTCTCCCCTCCCCCCTTCTAAGGACATTAGGTAAAAACTAAAGGTCCAGTCCAGGATACACATCGTAGTCATCCTGTCTCCTTAGGCTTCTTGGCTCTGACAGTTTCTCAGACTTCACTTGTTTTTGATGACTGTGACAGTTTTGAGAATACTTCTCAGGTATTTTGTAAAATGTCTGTCAGTTGGGATTTGTGTGATGTTTTTCTTAGATAGCAGTTCCACCCCAGAGTGGGAGGACAGTGCCCAAAATACCACCAGGTGTGGGTACTAGCAGGGGATTCAAGACCTCTATCTTAAATGGTACCAGTGGCACAAATGTTTAAAGACCTCCAGCCTTGCCCAAGTGGCCACCGACATCCTGACCTCTGGGCACTGGGCATTACATTGCCCTAATTTCAACCCTCATTGGCTGATAGGCGTACGCAGTTCATACTCCTCTCTGGTGATGCAAGGCCAGTCATTAAATTGTTGGGAACATACAGCTAAATTTTCTTTATAACAGTGCTTCATGTGTGCCCCAGCCTTTACTCTTCACAGGTGGATACCTCCTGGGCCTCACAGGAGAGCACCTCCCAGTCATTTGCGAGGTGTGCCTCTGGGGAAACCCCTGCCAGACTTTATTGAAAATTTGTGATATCAGTAAATGCTCCCGGTGGTGCAAACAAACCTTATTCAGGGCATCCCAAATCTCTGTGACCCTGTTAGATCCCCTGCCCCTCGATTCCCCTGCCTGGGAGAGCCGCCCCTCAGGAGCGGCTCCCTCCACCTGTGACAAGGCTGAGGTGACAGCACCCCAGCCCATGATCGTAGGAGCTATTGAATGCTGCATGTCAGCCTTTCAGTAGAGCAGACAAGACTCTGAGGAGACTGATGATAGGGGCTGATGATGGCGAGCGCTCCCTGGGACTCGAGGGCTGGACCGGCTCCTTCGGATGATCCCTTTGAATGACGTTGTGCAGAGCTAACTGGGCGCCCCAGGACGCTCTCGCTTACTGCAGCGCCTGCTGCTCAAAGGTGACGTAGGTCTTGGACTGCTAAGCTGCTCTCCTCCGTTGCACCTTTGAGGTTTGGAAGATTAGGTATGTGTCAAGTCTCACAACTTTTGGGGGACCTCTTTAAACTCTTAGTTGTTTTCCTTTGCTTTTCACCCATTGGACTGGCCCACGTTGCATCCTGTGGAGAGTTAGTGACTTTAATTTTTGTTGGTAGGACCCCTTACCAGCTACAGGAGCTGCCACCACCGCAGCATCCCCCTCTACTCCCTCCAGAACCACAGCTGCAGGGTCACTTCCCTGTACCACCCCAAAGGGACCTTTTCCTGTGATCACCACTCAGGGCTCCACAGTCTTGCTGTTCAAGCCTTCCGATAAACTTAGTATTTTGGTACAGTAGGCAGAAATGGGAGCTCATTTCTCAGGCCACTGTAATTGCCGGGCATGTTACCAAGCTCAACAAAAGATTGTTTCTGGAGTTAGTGGCCTACCGGCTGATTTATTAACCTTGTCCCATTTACCCAGCAGAAGGTACCTCACTCATCCTTGCAGCTTGCCTGGCCACTCTGTGATGTTCAGCCGCTCCCATGGAGGACACTTTGCATTGTGGTGTATGGGATCGGCTAGAGCCCCCGCATGCTCTCTATAATCCTCCATATCTGCCCAGGTAACGCCACCACATACATGAACATGACCTACCCCTCATCCCAAGGAACATAATCCCCACAGTTTTGGGCCTCCTGGCCTAGCCATCCAGGGGGAACCCCAAGTTATTTCAGCTTCCCTGATCAGGCAGCTGGTGTCCGCTGTGCGTCCATTGCCTTGGAGCCGTCACACATCTGTGTGCTTTTCTTTCCTTCACCCCTATCACATGCCGGCTCCCAGGCAGTCCTGTCTCTGTTCATAGCAGTGTACTTTAATCTCCCTGGACTACCCTTAAACACTGAACAGGACCTCCGATCTGCCTCTCCTTCTCCCCCCTCATGTCAAAAGTGTATGTGGTATTTATCCCGTGATACTAGGAGTAGGTCTGCTGCTGTCACTCAGATGGACTGGGGTACTCGCCACTGCACTGGGCGTACAACGACCAATCAGTCTGAACAGGTACAAGTATTCCATAATCTCACTCAGGGTTTTTAACCAAATACCAATTTAACCTTTATCCAAGGGCTTTTTTTTTCTTGGCTGGACCCCAGCAACTGGGGAGAATTACGGATAGGATTTTGAACTTTTGTCTGTTGATATTGCTGATCGGTATTCTTCCTTACTCAGATGTTTTGTGCACTGGGTGATGAAAACCAGTTCAGTGGCTTTTAATATCTTCACTCCAGATAGTGCCTGTGATTTTCCCTAAAGATTAATGCCTAGGCATCACAGGGCCAGTTGTGATGAGGAAAGCACCGTTTAGGGAAAAATTTGTGTTTCTCAGTTGCTGCCTAGGCATTTTATATTTACGATGATCCTATTCACACCCGGAGTCTGGACATTTCGGTAAGGACATGAGTTTAGGATGCCTAACATAAGTTCCTGCTTTGTCTTTCCCAGGGCACCTTTTCAAATAACCACTCCAGGTGAATCTGGGAAAAGTTAGTGACTCTGCCCCAGCCCCCTTAAAAATAACAGCTGCTTGCTACCCTGCTCTTTATCTCCTGCTCCCTGGCAACCCAGATGTAGGACTGCCCTTTCCCCAGCTCATTGCACTCCCTGTCCCCCTGCTTCTTCGAGCTTCGAGTGATAAATCTTGTGACTCTGCTTCCTTCATGTGGGTATATTGAAATTGCACCTTCAGTCCAAAGGCTGCTGGGGGTTTCATGTCCCCAGAGTGGAAGCTGAGGTCCGAGGTGCTGAGGAAGGGACCTGCTGCCCCCCGCTTGTGTGGTTGGTTGTGCTCCCTCATTCTTCAGTCAGTATACCGGCTCTGGGTCTCGGCATGCCGCACACAGTCGTTGGCTTGGGGCCCTCTTCCTCCACTTCGAAAGCCAGCAACAGCAGGTGGAGTTCCTTCTCTTACAGTGCATCATTCTGATCTCCTGTTTTGTCTCCCTTTTCACATTTAAGGACCCTGAGATTACACTGGGTCCACCCAGATAATCTAGGATAATCTCCTTGTTTTAAGGTCAAGTGATTAGCAGCCAGCCTTAATTCTGGGATGTGGCTATCTCTGGGGGACCATTAGTCTACCTATACTTAGCATATTAGTTGACATCTTGTAAAGAAATTTTTGGTGGTTGCCCTAGAGTTTTCAGTATACATTTTAAACTAATCAGTTTGAATCTGCCTTCATGTAACAGTAATTGCCAGACATGTTGTACGGATACCTTATTAATGAAGACCATTCCAGTTTTTCCCTCCCATTCCGGTGACATTGTTGTCATTCATTCACTTACCAGTATGCTATGATCACTCAGTATATTGTGACTTATGTTACTTTGAACAGTTTCTTTTAGATCAGTTAAGAACAAGAAAAAGAAGTCTCAATTTTTTTCTTCTGATGTTCTTTATGTAGATCCAGGTTTCTTACTTATGTCATTTTCATTCTGCTTGAAGAATTTCTTTTAACTTTTCTTGCAGGGTAAGTCTACTGATGATGAATTCCTCAGTTTATGTTCAAGAAGGTATTTCTTAACTTCTGAAGGATAATGTCAGTGGGTATAGAATTCTAAGGCAGGTGGATTTTTTCTTTCGTTCTTGAACTGTTTCAGTCCATCTCTTGCTTACATGATTTCTAAGGAAAATCCTACTTTAATTCTTACCCTTTTCCCCTCTGTAGATAAAGTTTTTTCCTCCCTGTGGCTTCTTTCAGCATTTTTGTTTGTCTTTTGATTATACCTAGGTGAGAGTTTGGGGGTATTTATTCTGCTTTGGGTTCTCTTACTAGTTTTGGAAATTTCTTGGCCATTGTTACTTAAGATATTTCTTCTGCTTTTTTTTTTCTTCTCCTTCTGATATTCTGATACTTTATAAGTTATACTTTCTGAATTGCCCATGGTTCTTGGATGTACTGTTTTCCTCTTTGCATTTCAGTTTAGGAAGTGAACTATATTCAGGCTCACTGCTCTTTTCTTCAGCTTTGTAAAGGCCACTGATGAACCCACGGAAGGCAGTCTTCATTGCTGTTACAGTGTTCTTGATTTTTTAGCCCTGCCTTTGGATTCTGTCTAGAGTTTCCATCTCCCTATTTATGTTTTTCATGTATTCTTGCATGTTGTTTTTTTTTTCACTAGTATTCTTAACATATTAATTATAGATATTATTTGTTGAGGGGGGGATTGCAGGGAGAGGGAGAGTCTTAAGCAGGCTCCATGCCCAGCACAGAGCCTAACACAGGCTTGATCTCATGACCCTGAGATCATGACCTGAGCCAAAATCAGGAATCAGATTCTTATCTGATTGAGCCACCCAGGCGCCCTTAGATATTTTAAATTCTGTGTTTATGATCCCCAATTCTGTGTCATCTGAGTCTGGTTCTTTGGATTGGCTTGTCTCTTCAGACCTTATTTTCTCTTGCTTTTTGGTATGCTTTGTATTTTTAATGTTGTTGAAAACTTGACATGTTTCAGTAAAGTAAGTAGATCTTTAGTGTGTGGGTTTATGGTGATCTAGCTGGGGGTTTGGCTGTGTTTAATGTTTGCTCTAGCTACAGACGCCAGAGGCCTCAAATTCTTCTAGTGTCCTTGTTTTTATCTGCCCTCTGGACTTGGGGATTTTCTGAGTACCCTTCCCCAGAGAGTCTGTGTCTTGCAGCTCTTTCAGCTTAACCCACCTTTATTATATTTGGAGCCTGTTGGTGTGGTGGTCAAGTATGAAGGAGGATGAGAGTTCTGTGTCTGCAGGTACGACCATCACAAGTGTTTTGCTTTTTCCCCCTGCAACCTTCTCCCTTCCCTAGCTGCAGAATTCCCAGTCTGTTTCCTGGAAGCTGTGACCTCCTGTTGATCCTTTCCTCTTAGGTTTGTCTGGAAGGCTAGCAGGGGCTGGAGTGGGAGGAGTGCCCTTTCCCAACTAGGAGAAAGTTCTGGCAGTGTCTTTTGCCCTGGAGCAAATGCCTTTGCCTTCCAGACCGCTCTAGGGTGTTTCACAGTGATTACTTTTCCCTTCCCCTGTCAGAGTAGAGGGGATCTTTCTGTATCTCCACATTCATGGTGAGGACCTACTAGGGTCCTCGAGGTAAAGCCCGCAGAAGTGTGGGAGCCCCCCCCCAATCCTGACTGCTTCCCCAGAGTTTCTCACTCTCACGCCAGGTCACAGAGTCTGCAGCATCAGTTTGTGGCTCCAGCAGCTTCTGCTTCAGGTAAGAAGATATCACGGTGTGTCTCTAGGTTTTGGGTGTCAGTTTGCTCTGTAACCTCAGTACTCTGATGGTCTAAAAGCGTATTGATGTTCAGTTTGTCCAGTTTTTTCTCGTAGGGGTGGGAGTGATGACTTGTAAGCTCTTCTCATGTTGGAACTGGAAACTGAAGGTACTCCCTTTTTTTTTAACTTAGGGTTTGTGAGTTACCGTCTTCAGTGAACTGTACGTACAGATCCAGGACTGTGGTATTGTATCTAGATTTGATTATGCAGGCAAAATTTGATATTTCGTATTTATCACTTGATTAATAATGATTTCAAGCTGTACTGCCTGATAGCTTTTGCTTTCCTTAGAAAAGCTTTTCACTTTCAAACTTCTTTTCTTGCAAAACTATAAAAATACCTTGCAGCTTTTCAGTATAACTTTTTGTATGCATTATTTTGCATTCTCTAGGCAACAAAAGCTAAATAGGCCCTCTTTTATTTATTTTAATTTTTTTAATATCATTTTTAAAAATTTATTTTCAGCATAACAGTATTCATTGTTTTTGTACCACACCCAGTGCTCCATGCAATCAGTGCCCTCTCTAATACCCACCGCCTGGTTCCCCCAACCTCCCACCCCCCCCACCTCTTCAAACCCTTCAGATTGTTTTTCAGAATCTATAGTCTCTCATTGTTCACCTCCCCTTCCAATTTCCCTCAACTCTCTTCTCCTAACTCCCCATGTCCTCCATGCTATTTGTTATGCTCCACAAATAAGTGAAACCAAATAGGCCCTCTTTTAAATTAAGTTTTCTACTTAAAAGTAGAAAATTAGTACATAATAAGAATTTGTCAAGTGATTTCTTCTCTCTTATTAGTTTGGGTTTCTCCAGAATCCTGAGATAAAAATTTCAGTTCACCTTGTTTATTTGTGAGGTAATCTCAGGGGACACCAGTAGGGGAATGAAGAAGTAAGAGAGAGAGGCGAGGAAGCTAGGAGAGGGTATGGATTTCAGGTCATTTTCCACTGTAGGCCACTGCAGCTTATACTGGGGAACTCTGAGAACCAGCGTAGAATATAGGTGTCAAGAGTTAGCATCCAGGGCAAGCATATAAGGGAGCTCTGGGGTATTTTAACTAGTCTTTTGTTGAAGGCTGCTTCTAGGAAGATACATATTCTCATATACTTTTGGGCCTGCACTGCACATGGGCAGATGGGCTCCAGGGGCCAGAGATGCAGATGCTGGCACCTGGAAGTCAGACCTGTGGAGATGGATACTCAAGAGGATGTGCAAATGACAGTGTCTGCTCTGTTGATTTCCCGCAGCTTGACCCAGCAGGATGAGCTGGGGTAGAAACGGGCCATTGGTCCAGTTCGATTAGTAGGTTCATCCGCTTTCTAAACCTCTCGATATTGAGGTGGTAGATTGTATTCAGAAATGAGTTTTCTGAAAAATGCTGAAGAGTCTGTCACATGATTTTCTGATATTCTCTTTTTGGTTATACCTAGCCAGTTCACTTTGAAATATGAAAGCAGTAGTTTAGAAAATGACCCTGGCCTTGTGCTTCTGGTAATGGCGGACTGGAGAACCTAGTTGAAATCAGTAAGTGCTGAAAAGTGTCAGAGAATTCACAAGATAGTAAATTAATTAGTGGATTGAGGTTTGGGAGATAATAGAAATGCAGAGAGGTGAACACCTTGCTTGGGCTGCTCTTGTACCTGGTATATGCTGTATTATGGAAAAGGATTTGAAAGGCTGAGCAGTGTATCGACAGATTGCCGGGGTAGGGGAACAGAAGTTGGAGTCCAGGATTTGCCATGGGTGAGAATCCTGCTGAGCTGATCATGGGTAACGTTGGAATCTTGAAAGGCTGTAGGCTGTAAGAAATACAGGTGGGCGGGGAGGGGATGGGATCTTCCCTGAAACGAGATTCTGCTGTGTCATTTATGGAGTTTAGTTTATCTCCAATCTCAGATTGCTGGTGATGGCAGGTACCTAGCAGAAGCAAATGAAGATACTCTCCAGAGGAAGATAGAATCTTGGGTTTCAAGTTGTTTCTGAGATGACCTTTCAGATAGTGTCCATGCAGTCAAATCACTGCAGTCCGGTGCACCGGAAGACAGCCTGAACAGGAACCCCCATAGGCAGCGGCGGTAGAGGCAGCCCCTTTAGACAGTGATGGTAAAACATCATTTGGGATGTTTATGGAGCTAAAAGCTGAACTTAAACATCTCAGCAAGGAATCAGAGCAAAGGGACAACCGATTTGAAAAAGACACAGCTAGATACTACATCTAAATACAATAATCAGAATTGAGGATTCATTGGATTAATAAC
This sequence comes from Enhydra lutris kenyoni, assembly GCF_002288905.1. Taxonomy (NCBI): domain Eukaryota; kingdom Metazoa; phylum Chordata; class Mammalia; order Carnivora; family Mustelidae; genus Enhydra; species Enhydra lutris. The sequence continues at coordinate 27,467,951 of NW_019154121.1, forward strand.
AAATTAGAAAAGTAATCAACTGAAAGATCAGAAGCAGCTTCCTTCAAGTATGAGAGACGAAGAATCTGGAAAACACTGAAGAGAGTGTAAGAAATATAGAGGATGTAGTGACAAAGTACAGTGTGTTTGATTGGAATCCTAGAAGGAGAGGAGGGAGAGGGAGTAGGGCAATTTTTGAAGAGAAGATGGCTGAGAACTTTGAAAACTGACGAAAGATACCAATCCATTGGAATAATAGATCCTAAGGGGGAGTTAAGGTGTTTTTTTAAAAAAGTTTGCCACTGGTAGGTCATAGTCTAGGACTCATTTTCCTTAGAGTGAGTTTGCTTGCTGCCTCCTTGCATGTTCTCCATCCTCCCTCTCTCTCTCCTCCCGCCCTCTCTGTCCAGTTTTAGCAGTACTTTCAGTATTCTGCTGAGGACACACGTTTTTCTCACATGAAGAATTACATGGTCTTTTATTATATTTATATAGATTATGTTGGGGTTCCAAAGATTTTGGTTAGAAAAAAGATACGACTGCTATTTAGATTGAAATCCATTGAGATAAGAAAATATGAAAGGTAAGTTTTCCAGACTTAAAGAAATGCTTCTGTAATGCAGGGATTTCATGCAGAGTGGGCCCTTGGGGGACAGAGCCTCTCCCTAGCCCTCCTGGGTCACGGTCAGTGGTAGTTCCTACCTTGTCTCCCCTGGACGGCTAGTCAGAAAGCCTCTCACAGGTGAAGGGCACACTGACCTCAGGAACAGAAGTGTGCCTTGGGTGCCAGTGAGGGGGTTCTTTGTTTGTTTGTTTGTTTGTCTATTTTTGAGAACAAGGGGGAAGTAGTATTTATCACAGATACCTGGACATACGGTCATTTTAGGTAACCCCAAGGGCAGGGGCTATCCATATCTTTAATCTTTTGGGAAACATAAATTTATATTTTAAAAAGTTACTGGATGACATCTCTTTTTTAAAGGATGGCAAGCAGGATATCACTGGCCTCTTCCTTGCTAGGTGGTATAATAAAATGCTTAAGGATGTAGGTCTGACATCAGATGACTGGGATTCAAATCTCAGTTCCTCCCCTTCCTTCCTAGCTGCATGTCCTTAAAGCAAGTTACTTAATTTCTCTAAGATCAAGAGGAAAAAAGATAAGAAGCCTTGTTTTTTTCTGTTCTACACTCGGGACTAGTATTTTCTTTTTTTGTTAGTTTTGATTTGCATACCTGACTTGTGTAGGTAAGCCACTTGGTCAGCACTGCCCAGTCCTGGAGACCCAGTAACACATTCCCCTGGTTTAAGGGGAGTCAGCTCTGCTCATACCCCCTTGGTCCTGGGACAGAGGCGTCTGTAGGAGGCCATGTGGATCGTGCTTGTGGGATGCTTGTTGATATTGGGTGTGTTTAAAGCCATTTTAGTTCCTTAGTTATTTGGATATCTCAGAACACTTATTTCTGGTAACCATACTTTTTTCTGTTCACTTATTTATTCTTCATTTGATGTACTTTGGGCTTAATTCTCCTTTTTATGGGTAGAAAGGGAACAAGAAATAACGGTTTTCATGATTCTGGGGGCTGTAAGTGGTTACTCTATATTCATTCTATACATCCTTCAGAGTTGAAGTCTGGCGCCTGATCAAACTTTCAACCTTGCCCAGTTTCTGAATTTAGGTGGGGGACACACCCTGCAGGTCTTTTGTTTCCTCCCTGGCTGATACACCTGTTTATCTGCCTGGTTTCTGACTGCATTTGATTTTATGACCCCTGCATTGATGTGAGGTCAGCTCTTCGCTGGGACTGAGAAAAAGCTGCTGTAAGGGCGTTCCCTGTGTGTGCCTGTTGATCTTGATCAGACGCATTGGGTCAGAAATGGATTCATGAAAATAAAAGAGATCATAATAAATGATATCTAGTAGAATATATAGTTAGATCTTGAATATAAGATTCCTTGAAGTATATGGGTGTTGTGCAAGCCCCTCACAAGGCTATGGTCACTTTCTCCTTTAGTCTTCCCCACGCCTTGACCAAGGAGAGTTGCTGCTTTCTACTGCTTTCTGCTTGATCAGGGAGGATATTAACGCCTAATGGTCAGCCTCTGCCAGTCCGTTTTCACTGACCAAGCAGGTGTCCCAAGATTGGTTTATGTGCTAACTCCTAGCTATCCTTTTAGTTCCTTGTCTTGCTGCTTTCTCCCATCAACATCACCATGTGGTTTTTCTCTGCATTTGAGGTATAGTATATACCACCACCTGTGTTATGTTCTCTCTGATTGTTATAGAGAGAATATTTGTTAATGTCTGAGGGATGTCAGAGGATTATTCCCAGGAAAGCACATGATGTCTGGAATTTGCTCTGAACCTTTCCTAATTCAGTAATCTCCTTACTTGTAGTTATGAAATATGTTGGTGACAGTGTTTTCTTTTAGTCTTTCAGGTAGATAAGGAATGAGAAAAAAACAATTTTTTTTGTGTGTGTTGTCATCACCTGGTAATTTCGCAGGGGTCAGTGAGCAGGGCATTGCTGTTAATCAGCATTTGTACTCACATGACTGTAGCTCGCTTGAAATATGAATGTGTCCCTTTTATGGAAAAAGCTAATAGATGTTTGCTGTTTGACAACTTGGAATGTAGAGGAGACCAAGGAGAAAATAGCCAGAAACTACTGAAAGGTACATGCTTATCAGGTAGGGATAGACATTTGAGGGGCACTTGGGTGGCTCAGTCACTTGAGCATCCGAGTTTGGCTGAAGTTATGATTTTAGGGTCCTGAGATTGCGCTGAGTCAGGAGCTAAGCGTAGCAGGGAGTCTGCTTGTGCTTCTGCCCCTCCCCATGCTCGTGCAGGTGGGCATGCTTTCTCAAATGAAATCTTGAAAAAGGAGAGACATTTTAGGTTTTATTAAACATTATGAAAATTTTGTGTTGAAGGAAAATGAAAGCTGTACTGTGTGTGAGTTAGGTAGTATGGTCTCGTTACTCTTGTAGTACCAGAAGTTGGATGTTGGGCAGACAAATTCAGACTAGTTAGTGATTTGTGGAGGAAAAAGTTTTTCAGATTGTGCTTTTAGAATACTTGTTCAGTGTTCACATTTCATTTTCAAGTTTTTGACAAATTAATAAAATTAAAATAGCCTTTCTTTTTTTTTTTTTAATTTTTTTTTTTTTTTTTTTATTTGACAGACAGAGATCACAAGCAGGCAGAGAGGCAGGCAGAGAGAGAGGAGGAAGCAGGCTCCTTGCCGAGCAGAGAGCCCGATGTGGGGCTCGATCCCAGGACCCTGAGATCATGACCCGAGCCGAAGGCAGCGGCTTAACCCACTGAGCCACCCAGGCGCCCCAAAATAGCCTTTCTTTTAATATGCTAAAATCCCCTTTGCGTCTGAGGTTGAAAGGAAAGGCTATATTTCATTCAAGCCTCAGAGTATTTAATCCTTTCCAAAGTTCTTCTTACATTTTTAAGTCAGGTTAAGAAATTTTTTACCTTGGAACACCTGGATGGCTCATTCAGTTAAGTGACTGCCTTTGGCTTAGGTCCTGATTTCAGAGTCACGAGATGGTGCCCTGCGTCAGGCTCTGCTTTTTAGGGTAGTCTGCTTGAGATGCCCCCCTCATCCCTGCCCCTCCTTCCACTTGTATGCGTGTGCTCTCAAATAAATAAATAAAAACGAAACAAAATAAAAACAAAATTCCAGCGTCATTATCAATTACAGCGAAGGGTGTTTCTCAACAGCACAATTGTCTGAGCTAAGAAAACCCATTTTGAGATGCTTTCCATAATTGTCATTAACTTATATTAACAAGGAACACACCCGCTGCTAAATTCTGTTACATAAAGTAGTTAAATTATGTAAAGTTCACAAAGACAATGCGTGTTACACAGTGTCACTCTACGGATGATACTTTAAACCCTTCCATTTATCTTCCAGTCATAGCATATTTAATGTACTAAATAATACAACATTTTTCTTCTGAAAATCATTAAATAATCCTCAAGAAAAGGCTAACAGGGAACACAGCAGAGGTCTGTATGTTAGCCACTATGCAGGGTAGTGGGGATTAATATTTTTTAAGTCAGGCACCCTGACAGAGTTTAAATTGAGTGAGATCTCATGAGATTTTGGACCTTTGTCCTATACAGTTTGCCAGAAAATATTTTTGGTATAACAACAGTAGATGCTAACAGTAGCAGTGATCAGTCAGTTTTTGAGTGGACTAAAAAAGCATGTATGTGCTTAAATTGTTACTTGCATATTTTGTATACATATCTTTCTAGTTTCCTAAATTGCATAGTAGTGCAGCTGTTTTTCACCTATGAATACGAAGTTGGCCTTTCAGTCCTGCCCCTCCATTCTGTTTCCTCCCTCTCCTAATGGGTTTCAACTTTTTTTTAATGGTTTATGGAAGAATGTTAGACACCAGCTCAGTAGTATGCTTTGTCCTTCCTTTGCTTTATCCGTCCTTTCTTTTTTATTATAAGAAGTTATGTGTGTGAATATAGATTTATTTTTATGTAGCATTCTGTATACACTCTTCTCCATCGTACTTTTTTTCACCTGGCAGTATATGTAGCGATAAAACCAGAGTTAACATGTAGAGACATTTCTCTTTCCTTTTTACAACTGCATATTTATTGTATGGACGTTTCTTAATTTGTTCAGCCGGTCCTTTATCAGTGGACAGTTGGATTGATTCCAGCCTCTTGCTTATTACAAATAGTCTTGTAGTGAATAGTCTTGTGCACACATTGTTTCGTACTTTTTCCCTGGGTGGTATAGATTCCTAGGAGTCATACTGCTAGGTCAAAGGATAAATGCGTATGTAATTTTAGTAGTTGTTGCCAAATTGCCTAGGGTAGGTAGTATACCACATATGAGAGTTTTTCCACAGCCTCACTATCAGACTATGTCATCAAGCTTTTGGATTTTTATAAATCCAGCAGGTGGGAAATTTTATCTCCATGAGGACTTATTTTGCTTATTTTCCCTTATTATGAGTAAGGTTCAGCCTTGTTTTCACAGCGTTAAGAACCAGTTGTATTTCTGCTTCTGTGAATGGTCTTGAAGGGGTGTTGGTTCTTTTTCATTGTGGCTGACAAGACTGAAGGGTGATCCCCAGTGATTTCCTACCGCCTTCTGCCCTCACTTTGTGTAATTCTCTCCCCATGAGTGGGACCTAGGCCTTGCTTTTAACCAACAGCATATGGCAAAGATGAGAATGTCAATTTCTTGATTAGCTTAGGTTATATAGCAAAAATAATAGGATTTCACTCTTGTGATTTTATTATAGAAGACTCCATCTTGGGGGACCTGGGTGGCTCAGCTGGTTGACCGTTGCCGACTCGACTTCACCTCAGGTCGTGATCTCGGGATTGTGGGATTGAACCCTGTGTGGGGCTCCAGGCTCAGTGCAGAGTCTGCTTGAGATTATTCTCTCCTTCCTCTGCCTTCCCACGCACACATGTTCTCACTAAATAAATACATACGTATCTTAAAGAAAAAAGGGGAGACGACGACTCAGTTTTCAGCAGACTGGAGGAGACTCCTCATTGTCAGCCTGATGAAGTTAGGGATTGTGCTGATGTCCACATGGCGAGGAGCTGCCTATAACTACTAGGATCTGGGCGTAGCCTCCAGCTGACAGGGCCCCTTTGTCATAGAGCTACAAGGGGAGGAATTCTACCAACAACTTGATGAGTTTGGGAGCAGTTCTGAAATCAGGCCTCCGGGTGAGAATGAGGTTTGGCTGACAATTAGCTTGAAGACTTCCCTGACCCTGAGCAGAGGATCCAGTTAAGCTGTGCTCAGACGCTTGCTGCTTAGAAATTATGAGATGATAAATGTGTGTTGTTTTTCTGGTAATTTGTTACATACCAATAGATATCTAATACTGAGATAATACCTTTTTGTTAAAGTTGCACATATTTTTTTCTTCTTTCTCATTTGCCTTTTTATTTTATTTCAGTGTCTTTTGCTACCCCCCATTTTTTTGTCCTTGTATAATCTAGTTTATCTGTCTTTTTCAGGATTGTTTCTGGATTTTCAGTTATAGCTAGAAAAGTTTTGCCTACTTCCAGATGGTAGAGGAATTTAATTTTGTTTTCTTCTATTACTTGTATGGTTTCATCTTCTGTATTTTTTTAGAGTTTTTAAATTTTAATTCCAGTATAGTTAACATATAGTATTATGTTAGTTTTAGGTGTACAGTATGGTGATTCAGCAGTTCTGTACATTATTCACTGCTCATCAAGATCAGTGCACTTCCTAATTCCCATCACCTGTTTCACCCATCCCCCACCCACCGCCCCTCTGGCAATGATCACAGTGTTCTCTACTGTTAAGAGTCTGTTTCTTCAAGGAATCAATTCCATTTACAATTGCACCAAAAACCATAAGATACCTAGGAATAAACCTAACCAAAGAGGTAAAGGATCTGTGTTCTGAAAACTATAGAACATGTGTGAAAGTAATTGAGGAAGACATAAAGAAATGGAAAAACATTCCATGCTCACAGACTGGAAGAACAACTATTGTTAAAATGTCTGTGCTACCCAAAGCAGTCTACACATCCAGTGCAATCCCTGTCAGAGTACCAACAGCATTTTTCACAGAGCTGGAACAAACAGTCCTAAAATTTGTATGTAAACAAAGAAGACCCTGAAGAGCCAAAGGAATGTTGAAAAAGAAAATGGCAAAGCTGGTGGCATCACAATTCTGGACTTCAGTCTATATTTCAAAGCTGTAATCATTAAGACAGTATGGTATTGGCACAAAAACAGACACATGAATCAGTGGAAAAGAACAGAGATCCCAGAAATGGACCTTCAACTCTCTGTGGTCAACTAATCTTCGACAAAGCAGGAAAGAATATTCAATGGAAAAAAGATGGTCTCTTCAGCAAGTGGTGCTGGGAAAATTGGACATCCACATGCAGAAGGATGAAACTGGATCACTGTCTTAAACCATATATAAAAATAAAATGGATGAAAGACCTAAATGTGAGGCAGGCATCCATCAGAATTCCAGAGGAGAACGCAGGCAGCAACGCCTTGCACCTTGGCCTCAGCAACTTCTTGCTAGACACGTCTCCAAAGACAAGAGAAACAAAAGCAAGAATAAACTATCGGGACTTCAAGATAAAAAGCTCTTGCACAGCAAAGGAAACAATCAACAAAACTAAAAGCAACCTAGAAGTAGAAGAAGATATTTGCAAATGCCTTATCAGATAAAGGGCTAGTATCCAAAATCTATAAAGAACTTACCAAACTTAACACCCAGAAAACAAAAAATCCAGTCAAGAAATGGGCAGAAGACAGGAACAGATATTTCTCCAAAGAAGACATCCGGATGGTCAACAGACTCATGAAAAAGTGCTCAGCATCACTCAGCATCAAGGAAATACAAATCAAAACCACAGTGAGAAACCGTCTCGCACCAGTCAGAATGGCTAAAATTAACAGCTCAGGAAACAACAGCTGATGGCGAGGATGCGGAGAAAGAGGAACCTTCTTGCACTGTTGGTGGGAATGCAAGCAGGTGCTGCAGTAAGACAGTAAGACAGTACCTCAGAAAGTTAAAAGTAGAACTACCATATGACCCAGCAAGTACACTATTAGGTGTTTATGCAAAGGATACAAATGTGATTCAAAGGGGCACATGCACTTCAGTGTTTGTAGCAGCAGTGTCCACAGTAGCCAAACTATGGAAAGAGCCAGATGTCCATCCACAGATGAATGGATAAAGAAGAGTGGTATATAGAGAAAATGTACTATTACTAAGCCACCAAAAAGAATGAACTCCTGCCATTTGTTGTTTTTTTTTTTTTTTTAAGATTTTATTTATTTATTTGACAGATCACAAGTAGGCAAACAGGCAGGCAGAGAGAGGAAGGGAAGCAGGCTCCCTGCTGAGCAGAGAGCACGATGTGGGGCTCGATCCCAGGACCATGGGATCATGACCTGAGCCGAAGGCAGAGGCTTTACCCACTGAGCCACCCAGGAGCCCCATAACTCCTGCCATTTGTGATGATGTGGTGGTACTAAACGATGTTATGCTAAGCAAAATAAGTCAGAGAAAGACAAATACCATATGATTTCACTCATGCGGAATTTTAAGAAAGAAAGTAGATGAACATAGGGGAAGGGAGGGAAAAATAAAATAAGATGAAATCAGAAGGGAGACAAACCATAACTAAAGGAAACAAACTGAGGGTTGCTGTGGAGGGGATGGAGGTAATTGGGTGCTGGGCATTAAAGAGGGCACTTGAAGTAATGAGCACTGTGTGTTACATGCAACTGACTGATGAATCACTAAATTCTGCCTCTGAAACTAGTAATACAGTATATGTTAATTAAATTGAATTTAGATTAAAAAAATTTTTAGGGGTGCCTGGGTGGCTCAGTGGGTTAAAGCCTCTGCCTTCAGCTTGGGTCATGATTCCACCGTCCTGGGATCCAGCCCCACATTGGGCTCTCTGCTCAGCAGGGAGCCTGCTTCCCTTCCTCTCTCTCTCTCTGCCTGCCTCTCTGCCTGCTTGTGTTCTCTGTCAAATAAATTAAAAAAAATAATAATAATATAAAAATAAAATATATAATATATAATAAAATAATAAATAATAACACTAAAATAATAATAAAATATATAAAATATAAAATAATATAAAAATAAAAAATAAAAAAATTTTTTTAAAAGAGTCTGTTTTGTGGTTTCTTTCCCCTCCCCCCCTTTTTTCTCTTTGCCCGTTTGTGAAATCATAAGGTGAAATCATATGGTATTTGCCTTTCTCTGAGTGACTTACTTCATTTAGCATTATGTACTCTAGCTCCATCCATGTTGTTTCAAATGGCGGAATGTCATCTTATGGCTGAGTAATATTCCATTGTATATATACCACATTTTTTAATCCATTTATCTCTTGATGGCCACTTGGGTTGCTTCCATAATTTAGCTATTGTAAATAATGCTGCAGTAAACATGGGGTGCATGTATCCCTTTGATTTTGTATTTTTGTTGGGGGTAAATGCCCAGTAGTGGGATTACCAGATTATAGGGTAATCGTGTTTTGAGGAACCTCCATACTGTTTTCCATAGTGGGTGCACCAGTTTGCATTCCCACCAGCAGTGCACAAGGGTTCCTTTTCCTCTACATCCTTGCCTATCTTCTCCAAAACAGTTCTTATTTCTTGGGTTTTTGATTTTAGCCCTTCTGACAGGTGTGAGGGGGTATCTCACTGAGGATGCATGAGGTTGAGCATCTTTTCATGAGTCAGGTGGCCATCTGGATGTCTTTGGAGAAATGTCTGTTCCTGTCTTCTGTCCATTTTTTAATTGGATTATTTGGGTTTTTTTGGATGTTGAGTTGTATCAGTTCTTTATATACTTTAAATACTAACTTTTTATTGGATATGTCATTTGCATAATAACTCTTCCCATTCTGAAGGTCATCTTTTAGTTTTGTTGACTGTCTCCTTCACTGTGCAGAATCTTTTTATTTTGATGTGGCCCCAATAGTTAATTTTTTCATCCATATTTAAATATCAATTTCATATCAGTGTGTCTTGGTGAATGGTGAGAGGAGTGGACCCTAGTGTATTCTTTAACATGTGGCTAAACAGTGGTCCCAAAACCAGTTAGCAAAAAGTCATTCATTTCTTCACTGGCATGTGATGTTATCTATAATCATTTACACTAAATTTCTAAATGTAATTGGGTCTATTTCTCGGTTTCTCATCCTGCCCCATTGGTTTTTAGTCTGTGGATGTGTCATGCTGTGCTGTTAGGTAGAAAAACCCTGGAGTTTATAATCCAGTAGGGCTCTCCCCACTTGTACTTGTTTTTCGGGGTTTTCCTGCCTATTCCCTGCTTGTTCATTCTTTCCCAGATCAACTTGTTTAGCTCCAGAAAAAAGATCTGCTAGTGGGGCGCCTGGGTGGCTCAGTGGGTTAAGCCTCTGCCTTCAGCTCAGGTCATGATCTCAGGGTCCTGGGGTCGAGCCCCACATCAGGCTCTCTGCTGGACGGGGAGTCTGCTTCCCTCTCTCTCTCTGCCTGCCTCTCTGCCTACTTGTGATCTCTCTTTCTCTCTGTCAAATAAATAAATAAAATCTTTAAAAAAAAAAAGATCTGCTAGTATTTTTGATACAATTATGTAACATATATAAGTTATCTTAAGGAGAGCTGACTTTTATGATTTGGGGTTTCTCTTGAGTAAAGTACATCTTTCCATGTGATCAAGTCATCTTTTGGGGCTTTCAGGAGTGTATTATGTTTTTTCTCATACATGTTTAAAGACATTGCTTGTTAAGTTTATGATTAGTATTTATTCTTAAGATTTTTTATATTCATAAAGATTTTTTTAATATTCATAAGATTGGTATTCATAAATTAGATATGGATTTTGGGAGGTTCAATTTTTGTCAGATTTTGAGATCAGTGTCCTACTCATTTTATAAAACAGATTTGGAAGATTTATTATTATTATGTGTTCTTTTTAGTGGCTTAGGGAGCATTAGGATTAATAGGTCTTTAAAGGACTAGTAGACATCCCCTGTGAAGCCCTCTGTGTGGTGGTTTGTTTTTGTTGTTGTTTTGAGAAACTCTTATGATGTTACTTCTTCTGTGATGATTGGTCTGTTTGCATTTCTGTTGGGACTGGGGTTAATTTGAGTAAGGTGTATTTTCCTTAAAAGTTATTTTCCTAGGTTTTCAAATTGATAGGCATGGAATTATATGAAGCTATCTTTTGCTTTATAAAATTTGCAGTGACTTCAAATTTATCATTAAGAAATCTTAGACTGAGAGTGGAAGAATTGGGACTTTTGCTGGCATACTGAATATTTTGCTTAATAATGACAATGTCTAATGAAACTATTTAAACTGGTTAGCTGTCTTCTGTTCCTTTACCTCCTCCTCCTGACAACGGACATTTATTCCCCAGGCTGTGCTCATCTCACATATCATACTCTTCTCTAAGATTTTCACATTTCACAGAATCAAGGTCCTATAACCTCTTCTGGAACAAAAATACACTTTGTGTAATTTTTAAATAAACAAACAAGTACTTGTTAATTTTTAATACTGGACACTATGTTTGGTAAACATAATGGGTTTGAAAAGACAGAAATGACCCATCTTCTTGGGGTGTGTGGGGTTGCTTATGGTATGTATAGTAATATTTACACAATAGGTACATTGTTTATTGGGGTATCTCCAGTTCATGCATCTGGAAAGGATTCCTCTGTCATTAACTGCACCTCTCCAAAATGTTGAGTGTCGACATCTCATTTTCCAACCACCACATCAGTCTTTCCCTGTTACTCTTTCTGTAGTATAACTCCAGCAATTACTCAGCCACACAGGACCTCAGGGCCATTGGCCCTGCACAGGTTTTTCATTCTGCCTCATTCTTCCACGTCCTCCCATTTCTCCTTGCCTGGCTCACAGCTGTGGTCTGTCATTCTGATCAGCCCATTGCGTGTGCTTCTCCTCAGACTGCTGCTTCTGTACCTCCCTGGTGAAACCCTGACCCTCTGCTTACAAGGCACCTGTCCCTCAGCAGCTACCAGACCATGACTGCCTGGTCTCATTGGAAATTCCTATACACAGCTGGTTAGCCTTTTATTCATTTAACTTTCAAAAAATATATTATGTTGGCATCTAACTGCTGAAGTTTTGGCTTTATTAACTGCTCAAGTTTATGATTGAAAGAATTTGTTCACTAGTTGTTTTGTATTAACTAACCTTAAATGTTTGCTTTGACCCTCCTTTTTAAAGGCTTTTAGCCTTGGATATTGAAGCCATGGATAATTTCCTATAGAAGGAATAGCAAACAGCACAAAGCAGAAAAACTTTATTGTTCTTTGTTAGCATAGATTCAATTAAAATTTTGTCTTTTGTCTTTTTGTTTGCATGTCTTCTTAAGTGGTTAAGAACCTGTTATTTTACTAAATAACAGGTATCTAATTGCTTTGTATTTTATTCATGTTTGTTAATAACTTCTTGACTGTCTAAAACTGATAGTGTCTTTTTTCTGAAAACTATTATGGTTAGTTATGTAAAACAAAAGATCTGATTTTATAAATTCCTCTCATTTTTATAGGTTCCTTAATTTAGTATAAGGATTGACTATGTAAAAAATGTTCTCTAAAGAATTGTCATAATAGGGGCGCCTGGGTGGCTCAGTGGGTTAAAGCCTCTGCCTTCGGCTCAGGTCATGATCCCAGAGTCCTGGGATCAAGCCTTGCATCGGGCTCTCTGCTCACCAGGGAGCCTGCTTCCTCCTCTCTCTCTGCCTGCTTCTCTGTGATCTCCGTCTGTCAAATAAATTTAAAAAAAAATTGACATAATATAGCTTGGAAAATATCTACCTGATAGAATGGTTGAGAGTTAATACATTTTACAGTTCAGGAAGCAAGGACTCTTGATGTTTGGGCTATTGTGCTTAGGATTGGGAGGGGTATTCTGGGAATAATCTGGACAGAGTTGGCCAAATCCTATGGGTGAGGTCTTGAAAAAACTTTTTCATTTCGCCCATAGGTCCTGGCAGCCAAGAGGGAACCTAGGAGCATGCAGTGGACAAAATGGAAAGTAGTCTCCTGTTTTACCACAAAGACCTTTATTTAACTTGTGAAACTGGACAATGAGAGCCTATTGTTTTTTGTACCTTTTCAAATAATAACTATGACTGTTGTTCTGCCTAGTTTCATATTGTTGAAATAAGGTAGTCATGATATTTTTGTATAGCATAAGGTACTGCTTGGCTTGAATGTGACAGCAATACATTCACTTATAAATACCCAGCATTTTGCAAACATTGAAAACTGTACTGCAGTAATTGATTCATTAATTTCCACAAATATTTATTAAACATACCAGGCATTGTTCTAAGCTGGGGGGATGCTACAGGGAAATGAACAGACAAAAGCTCTTGCTAATGAAGCTTACATTCTAGCGGGGGGGTGGGGAATGGACAAGAAATAGTAATTATGTAGTATGTAGGAAGGTGGAAGTTGCGGAGTAGGGAGAATCAGAAGTGCTAGTGTTGTGTGCTTGAGTTGCAGTTTTAAACTACCTTAGTGTAGAAACTTACTAAGAAGGTGGTATTTGAGCAGAGATTCAACAGAGATGAAGTTAGCTGGGATGAAAAGTATTCCAGGCAGAGGGAGGAACTGATGCATAATCCCTCAATGGGAGTATGATTGACACATTTGGTGAACCCTAAGGAGACCTGTGTCTAGAATGAAATGAATGAGGAGGGAAGTAATAGAAAATACAGTAAGAGAGGTAATTCCAGATTAAATAGGGACTTGTGGGTCGTTGTAAGGAACAGGTGGTCATGTATACCATTCATATTACATATTAAGTTTAGACCTAATGAGGAGGAGGAAAACATTAACGTTGAATTTGTGCTGTGTTCTTTCATTCTATAGGTATCATTCAACAGCTTTTCTGTGCCATTCATTGTGCTGAGTGAGGGAATACAGTGAACAAATGAAATAAAAGCCAGCCACAGTGTTTGTGGAGGTTCTCTTGATCCAGTGCAAATCACTGTGTTTTGTGTGTTGACCATTGTACTTGATATTTTACGTGTCTTATGTAATTCTGAGTATTTCATTTAATTCCAAGCATCCAGCAAGATAGTATTATTAACTTGGAATGCAGTTGATGAAAGTGAGGCTAAGGAAATTTGGTAATTTGTCTAAAGTTACATAGCCATTATGAGACAGAACGGGATTAGTACTTAATATTGTCTTTTCATTATACCATTGGTTCCCAAATCTGGCTGTGCATCAGAGTTCACTAGGAAGCTTATTATCAAAACTATAGATTCCTTCACCTTACCTCTACTGTCATTTATAAATTTGAACTATAACTGTTGAATCTAGAGTAGGCATTAGGGCAGGTTTAATTTTTGATTGGAAAGTAGGACAGTTTTCTTCAGGCTGCTTATTTTTAATAACGGATTTTAAGATCTTTGGGTTGGAAGAGTCCTATAATTTTATAGTGGAAGTCTGGACTTTAGATAGACTGCAATGATACATAAGGTAATTGTATTTTCCTCATGAAAAGCCAGAATCTGAAAGAAATTACCACACTGTAAGCAATCCAGACCAAAGGTAAAATATCCATTAACACAGATGAGGAAGTCAGCTGTTTTGCTGCCTATGATTTTAATGGTTGAATCCTTTTTTTTTTTTTTTTAAATTCAGTGCTATCCACATACCTTCTTTTATTTGACTCTTAGTTAACACTGTGCCTTGGGATCCTAAGTAAATAGTTGAGAAGTTCTGCTCGGTTGTTTGGAAAACAGTGATTGTGAACTTGGTGGATGATTTACACGTGTCCTGAAGGGTCTAACCTAGCTGTCCTTCTTTTTCAGGAGATTGAAGATGGCCCTTCAGCTATGCTAGGTCTATAATGGGAAGTGTCACAGTTCGATATTTTTGTTATGGATGCCTTTTTACATCTGCAACGTGGACGGTTTTGCTTTTTATTTATTTCAACTTCAGTGAAGTGACTCAGCCACTTAAGAATGTGCCCATCAAGGGGTCCGGGCCCCATGGACCATTCCCCAAAAAATTCTATCCCCGTTTCACTCGAGGCCCAAGTCGAGTGTTAGAGTCACAGTTCAGAGTAAACAGAATTGATGATACGATAGATAATCACGTTGAAGATCCAGAAAAAGGCAACATGAAATTCTCTTCCGAGTTGGGTAAGTGTATTGGACTTCTGGTAGCATGTCAGGGTATTTAATTATTGGAAGTTTAAATTTAGTTATTCTCTAAATCATATGTTGCTCAGGGGATTAGAAATGGGTCATTTCCCCCTCTATTTTGTTAATGAACTAGTTGAGGTTCTAGGATTTTGCAGATTCAGTGGGGAGTTATATTCTAATTTAGCCATTTCTGACTTCAGTATTTTATGAGGACTTGGGAGAAAGTAAAAAGGTCTAGAATAGGAAGGAAGGAAGGAAGGAAATGGAACTTACGGGGGAAGATTTTAATTGTTAGCATTATTTAATAATGGAAAGAAATGGTCAAAAGGTAACTTGATTATATATAACATATTTTGAAAGGCAGGGTTCATTAAAACAACATACATTGTTACGTTTAGAGATAAGCTGAAATTATATCTAGTAAGATTTCTACTTACAAGAATTGTTAAGATGAGGCAGTATGTTAAATATAGGAGTTTGTAAACTCTTATAAAAGGAAAACTTTTTTCATCAAAAATTCTATTCTGTTCAATTTGGAAGCAATCTATTGTATATGTTTTTTGTGTACTGTAATTTTAGAATCCTGGTTTTAGCAAATTTTATTTGAAGGGACAAATGAGCCATTTTGGTTATCTTTAAAACTTAGAAAGATCTTCAATCTTGTCCTAGAAATCTCAAATAATAAGTAATTTAGAAGTAAAGGAGATATTTCAGAGATTGAAAGATCCACAAAATATAAAGGAAATGTTAAAATGTTTCTTTTTATTTGATTATAGTTTCAAAGAAATCAGTTTCTAGGATTTAATGATTTTCAAATACATGGAGTTGAAAATACTTAAAATTATATGGAGAAATGGAAACTATTTCCTCAACTTTCATAAAGTAAACCTTATCTTTTTTCAGATTGCTATTTAGACACTTTAAAAGCATTAATAGGTAAATTTCTAGCCTCTTTATTTAAGTTACTTTAGTAGAAAACTTTTATAAAGAAGTAACATTGGGTTTACTGTTTTGAATGGACCTTGTATTTGCCTTTGAACAGTAGAGAGAAAATTGTAGACACTCGAAATGTAACAAACTCAGATTGCTTAGCTGAAAAACTAAATGCTTTATAACAGATATACAAAAAACCTGTTATAGCTAAGAAATCAGTTCACCTAAGTTGCAGGGCACAGGATCAACACATGAAAACCAGCTGTATTTCTGTACATTAGCAATGAAGTTGGAAAATAAAACTAAGAGAACAATTCCATTTCCAATAGTATCAAAAGGAATAAAATACTTAAGAATAAGTTATATTTATTAAGAATAAATATAACCATAAAGGTTATAATAATATATATATTTATATATATATACATATATATATAAAATATATATTATATGTATATAATAAGTATAACCATGAAGGTGTGAGATTGTACACTGGAAACTACAAAACTGCTGAAAGAAATAAAAGTAGACCTAAATAAATGGGAAAACATGTTAGGTTCATGGACTGGAATACTAAATGCTGTTTAAGGAACTACTGCTAACCAGAGCAATCTAGAGAGTCAGTGCAAACCTTATCAAAATAAGGTTTATGAAAAGATGGAAAGGCTGATTCTAAAGTTAATGTGAAATTACAAGAGTTTCTAAATAACCAAAACAATCTAGGAAAAGTACAAAGGTGGAGGGCTCACACTTCAAAACTCTCTACAAAGCTACATTAATCAAAATGGTCTGATATTGGCCTAAGGACAGATATATAGATCAGTGGATAGACTGAGAGTCCAGAAATAAACCTGTGATATTTTTGGCCTCTTGATTTTTAAAAAATGTGTCAAGACGGTTCAATGGGGGAGAAATAGTCTCTTCAACAAATGCTTTTGGGACAAATAGATAATCCACGTACAGTGGAGGAGTGTTGAATCCTTATATCATCTGTAAGAATTAACTCAAAATGAAGACCTAAATAGAAGAGCTAACAGCATAAAACCTTCAGATGAAATCCTAAGGTAGATCTTCTTGACCTTGGGTTTGGTCGTGGTTTCTTACATGACACCAAAAGTACTAGTTAACAAAAGAAAAAAAATAAATTGGACTTCATTGAAATTAGAAGCTTTTGTACATCAGAGAAGACAATCAGGAAAGAAGAAAGACACCCCACAGGATGGGAGAAAATGTTTGTGTATCCTGTCTCTAATGGGGGTTCATTATCCAGAGTATAAAAAGAACTCTTAAGAGTTCAATGATAAAAAGACAAATAACCCAATTTTAAAATGGGCCAAGAATTTGATAGACATTTTTCCAAAGACAGACACATAAAATGTTCAACATCGTTATTACAGAAATGCAAATCAGAACTACAATGAGGATACCATTTCACACTTGGTAAGATGGTTATAATTTTTTTAAAAAGGAAAATAACAAGTTTTGGCCAGGATACAGAGAAATTGGAACCTTCATTCATTGCTGGTTCCTCAGTAGGTTAAACTCAGAGTTACCTTAGGATCCAGCAATTCCTCTCTCGGGTATATACCCAGAAGAATTGCAGGCAGATGTTCAAAGATTTGTACATCAGTGTTCGTAGCAGTGCTGTTCTCAGTGAACAGAGGTGGAGAGAACCCAGACGTTCATCGGTGGATGGAAAGACAAGCAGCATGTCTTTCCGTGCAGGGACTTACTCAGGCATAGCAGGGAATGAGGTTCTGAGCCGTGCTGTAACCAGCAGGAGCCTCGAAAACGTTGTATGATCAGTGAGAGAGGCAGAACACAAAAGGTCAGATACTGCATGGTTTCATTTATATGAATGTCTAGGATAGGCAAATGCATGGAGACTAGAAGCAGATTAGTGGCTAAAGGGGCTGGGGGGGCGCTTGCTTTAATGGGCATGAAGTTTCATGTCGTAAGTGCTCGTGTCACTGACGGTAATCCGCGTGTTGTCTCCTTTTTACCACAGTGAGAAAAATGAAAACAACCTCCTCAGCTTCTGTGAAGGAAACTTGATTTAGAAGGAATTCATACAAATCAGTACAGTAATAGTTAAAAGTATGGCGATTGCCGAGGGCATTATCTTTTTTTTTTTAAGATTTTATTTAATTTATTTGACACAGAGAGAGAGATCACAAGTAGGCAGAGAGGCAGGCAGAGAGAGAGAGGGAAGCAGGCTCCCTGCTGAGCAGAGAGCCCGATGCGGGGCTGGATCCCAGGATGCTGGGATTGTGACCTGATCCGAAGGCAGAGGCTTTAACCCACTGAGCCACCCAGGTGCCCCCCGAGGGCATTATCTTGAAACAGTCAGGGGAGGGGCACCTGGGTGGCTCAGTCCTTTAGCTTCTGCCTTCAGCTGAGGTCATGATCCCAGGGTCCTGGAATCCAGCCCTGCATCGGGTTCTCTGCTCGGGAACCCTGCTTTTCTCCCTCTGCCCCTACCCCTGCTGTGTTCCCTCTCTCACTGTCTCTCTTTGTCAAATAAAACCTTAAAAAATAATAATAATAAAAATAAATAGGGGAAAGAACTTGTAAAGTACATTTTAGAAAGATGATCAATAATAAATTTAAAATTAGAAATAGATTTTCTCATTTAATCTGCAGTTAATTATAAAAGAACTTGAAATAGTTTCTGTGAGGCATGGCTGAACACTGTGTTCTTTTTATCCATAGTAGACACAGCCAGATACCAAGCCAGTGCCTGTGATGGTATGGGGAGTTCTTTCATAGCTTACCATTTTCTAACGTGGATACAAATAAATGAACTAATACTAAGCTTGCAAGAGCTTCCAAGTACTAGTTTAATTGAATCATTTTGCTATTTGATATGTTTATATTGCTTTCAAATACAGTATTAAAATTGCTGTGGTTATACTGAAAAAAATTAAGTTAAAAAACATAGCTCCTCTGGGGCGCCTGGGTGGCTCAGTGGATTAAAGCCTCTTCCTTCGGCTCAGGTCATGATCCCAAGGTCCTGGGATCGAGCCCCTCATTGGGCTCTCTGCTCAAGCGGGGAGCCTGCTCCCCGCACCCCCCCCCCCGCCTGCCGCTCTGCCTACTTGTGATCTCTGTCTGTCAAATACATAAATAAAATCTAAAAAAAAAAAGAAAATAGCTCCTCTGGCATGCTAGTTAATTGGCTATGATTTTATATGAACAGGGGAAGGACAAAAGTAAGCTAATGTGATTTTTCCTTCCAGTTTTATTGAGATAAAATTGACATATATAACATTGTATTAGTTTAAAGCATATAACATAATGATTTCATGCAAGCATATACTGTGAGATGATTACTACAGTAAGTTAACATTGATCACCTCACATAGTTAAAAATGCTTTTTTCTTGGGATGAGAATTTTTAAGATCTACTCTTAGCCACTTTCAGAAACACAATACAGTAGTATTATTCACCATTACCATGCTATACATTACATCCCCAGAACTTATAAGTTTGTACCTTTTTAACCAACATTCACCCCATCTGCACCTCCTCCCACCCCACCTTGGCAACCGCATCTATTCTGTCTCTAGTGAGATCATACAGTATTATAGTACTTGTCTTTCTCTGTTTCACTTAGCATAATGCCCTCAGCTTCCATCCATGTTGTCACAAATGGTAGGCTTTCCCCTTTTCATGGCTGAATAATATTCCTGTGTGTGTGTGTGTGTGTGTGTGTGTGTGTGCGCATGCACATGTGTATGTTTGTACACACACCACATTTTATGATGGAATTAAAGTGATCTGTTAATATGGAATAATTTTTCATCAAGAGATATGTATTAGAAAATATTCCTTTCGGGGCGCCTGGGTGGCTCAGTGGGTTAAAGCCTCTGCCTTCGGCTCAGGTCATGATCCCAGGGTCCTGGGATGGAGCCCCGCATCGGGCTCTCTGCTCCGTGGAGAGCCTGCTTCCTCCTCTCTCTCTGCCTGCCTCTCTGCCTGCTTGTGATCTCTCTCTGTCAAATAAATAAATAAAATGTTTAAAAAAAATATTCCTTTCAGTGTCTAGTATGAGCTAGTCATTGATTTATTGAATCAAGGAGTATTTATTGAGAATCTAGCTTGTGCAAGGCATTGTCCTAGGTGCTGGGTATCAAGCAGTTTTTGTTTTGAACATGATCAAAGTCTCTGCTCTCAAGGATTTTGCATCCTCTTATAAAATGTTAATAGAACGTTGTTCTTTTGTATTTATAAAAGGATATACTCCACACCAAAAAACCCAAATCCAATCCAATTTAAAAATGGGCAGAAGGTATGAATAGACATTTCTCCAAAGGAGACATCCAGATGGCCAACAGACACGTGAAAAGATGCTCAACATCACTCCTCATCAGGGAAATGCAGCTACCACCTCATACCGGTCAGAAAGGCTAAAATCAAAAACACAGGAAACAAGTGTTGATGAGGATGTGGAGAAAAAGAAACCCTCATGCACTGTTGGTGAGAATACAAACTGGTACAGCCACTGTGGAAAACAGTATGGAAGCTCCTCAAAAAATTAAAAGTAGAATTACCATATGATCCAGTAATTCCATTTCTTGGTGTATACCCAAAGAATACAGAAATACTAAATTGAAAGGATACATGTTACCCATATGTTTACTGCAGTATTATTATAATAGCTGAATTGTAGAAGCAACCCAAGTGTTCATTGGTAGATGAATGGATAAAGAAGACGTGGTGTGTGTGTATATATATACACATTAGAATTCTACTCAGCCACAAAAAAGAATAAAGTCTTGCTGTTTGCAACATGGATGGGTCTAGAGGGTATAATGCTACGTGAAATAAGAGAAATACAACTACCATATAATTTCACTCATGTGGAATTTAAGAAAGAAAGAGACAAATTAAGAAACCCTTAATGAGAACAAACTGGTGGTTCTCAGGAGGTGAGTGGGAATGGGTGGGTGAAACAGGTCAAGGGGGTTAAGAGTACATTTACTATGATGAGTACTGAGTATAGTATATTATACATGTGAAACTAATACAACATTGTATGTTAGCTGTACTAGAATTTCTTTTTAAAAGTCTATATTACAATGTAAAACCATGAAAACTAGTAATAGTTGAAATGTCAGCACAATTCTGTCTGTTATTGACAAAGACTGAAAGTAATCTTCAGGTGATTGAGGATCACTGTTTAAGGTATCTTAATACATGGAAAACACTCTAATAGAAGCAAAACCTGGAATTCTGTTTTCATTACTATATAGCCAGTAAGAACACAGTATGCAAGGACACTAAACACTTCTTTAAAATGAAGTTTCTAGGGCGCCTGGGTGGCTCAGTTGTTAAGCATCTGCCTTTGGCTCAGGTCATGAAGCCAGAGTCTTGGGATCGAGCGCCGCATTGGGGTTCCTGCTCAGGGCGGGGGGAGACTGCTTCTCCCTCGCCCTGCCTGTGTTCCCTCTCGTACTATGTCTCTCTCTGTCAAATAAAATCTTTAAAAATAAAGTTTCTAGAGTTCTGTTAATAATAAAAATATTCTGCTTAAAAAAAATGTACTCCAGCTTTAAAAGCTCATAGAAAAAGCATATTAAGAGGTAGTATTTCCCAAAGTGGATCTGGGGACTGTAGTCATTCTGTATCCCATCCCCTCACAACTGGTATCTGTGAAACCGTCAACAGTATTAAAGGATCAGGATTGTCCTTCCATTCCAAATAAAATTAAAACCTATTCGACTTTCAAAATCCATTGTTTCCCTGAATTGTTTGACCATGAAATCCTTTTTTTCTTTTGAACATCTGTTAATGTCCAGTGAAATTAGATTTCTGTGACCAGACTTTGGGAAATGCTGGGACAAGGGAGTCATTCTGTGAGGAGAGGTTAAAGGTTTGAGATGGGAAAGAAAGCGAAAAGAGAAATTATCCTTCTATGTAAAGGTAAGGTTTCTGAATGTTAGAACAAGAATGTTGAATTGTAGTGATTCTGATGGGCACTCTGAGGGAATTTCTTGGCTTTCTTGACTATGAAGCTGATTAAAGTCTGGAATCAGAGACTTTTTATAGAAAGGTTTATCAGTAGCTTTTTTTTTTTTTTTTTTTTAATTTTTAAGTGAGGGCTCTTATAAAAACTTGCCTGTCATTGGGACCTGTTGTCCACATGGGTTCTGTAGTCTCTTGCTTTAATAGAAATACCATCATTAAGTCTTTTGAAAAAAACATCTGTAATTTTTTCTCTTGATAATATTCTTAAGATTAATGGCTAGTGAACAGGTATCATTTATGGTTAAGGTATACCTGCTTTTTGCACTAGACTGACAAAAATTTGACTCTAACTTCAATTACTTTTTTGAAAATGGAGACAATCTAGATTTGAGAAACATGGCTATTTAGTTATAAGAGATTAAAGTCAAGATTTTCTTAGGATCATAATATAACAATAACTGTAGCAGACCTTTCCAGATTTAACATACTGACTGTAACTTCAATCTTTTGCAGGTATGATTTTTAATGAACGTGATCAGGAGTTGAGAGACTTGGGCTATCAGAAACATGCCTTCAACATGCTTATCAGTAACCGCTTGGGCTACCACAGAGATGTGCCGGACACTAGGAATGCTGCGTATGTTTCTCAGTGGTTTATACTGCTGTGTTTTAATGATCGTGCTTTTAGTGGCATTATAGTAAGTTGTGAGGGTGGTGTTACTAAATGCATTTAGGCTTCATCATTCAGGATACTAGAAAACTTCAAGACAGATTTCCACTCCTGTGACACTTGAAGCTGGAGATTATACTAACAGAATTCTGGAGCTTGCTCTGTCTCTTTTGAAATTTAAAATCATAGGGAAAAGGCTAGAGGTATTAACTGCATCTAACTAGATAAACTTCTGAGCATAAATTTCTTTTAAATGTTTATTGTATTTGTGGAAAAGGAATTAAAAATCAGTGAAGAATTTTACTCATCTCACTTTTTTGTCTTCATTGTTTTCAGTTGTTTTTTTTTAAAGATTTTATTTATTTATTTGACAGGGATCACAAGTGGCGGAGAGGCAGGCAGAGAGTGAGGAAGCAGGCTCCCCACTGAGCAGAGAGCCTGACGTGGGGTTCGATGTGGGTTTGATCCCAGGACCCTGGGATCATGACCCGAGCTGAAGGCAGAGGCTTTAACCCACTGAGCCACCCAGGCACCACTGATTTTGTTATTTCAAAGGCTTTTCATTCATGTGGTTGGTCAATTAGTCATTTCACAGGCAGACTTTTTTGAGCACCTTTGTTTTATAGACACTGTATTAGGTCTTGAAAATAAGTAGAGTAAGACGTAGTTCCTGGGATCACAGGCCTAGTAGGGAAGATAGATGAGGGAACAGGTAATTGTGGTAGTGCTAGAATGAGGGCTGTGGTAGGAGCTGGTGTATTGGGGACCCTGAAACCAGAGTGATAAGGGAAGGCCTCCTAGAGGGTGCTGGCTGAGCAGTGTGCAGGGGACCACTCCGTGCATGGGGAACAGACTGAGTCATGACACCACTTGAAAAGGTACTGGAACCATTACTATGGCCACAGCGGGGGAGGTAGCCAGGGTCCAGATGTTGGAATACGTTGTATGCCATGCAAAAGAACATGGAATTCTGGATTTTATTCTTTAGTTAGTGATTTTTTATTATTGTTGCTTGAAGCCATCTAACCCTTTTTATCACATAGTTGCTTGATAGAATCTTGATTTTGGTTATATCCTAGTTTACTCAAATTTTTTCTGTTATTGGACAAGAAATAAAACTCCTTTTTTTTAAGATTTTATTTATTTATTTGACAGAGACCACAAGTAGGCAGAGGGGGGGGGCGGGAAGCAGGCTCTCTGCTGAGCAGGGAGCCCGATACGGGACTCGATCCCAGGACCTTGAGATCATAACCTGAGCCGAAGGCAGAGGCTTAACCCATTGAGCGACCCAGGCGCCCCTCTTTCTTCCTTTTGAATGTTCATTGTGGAGAAGCTAAACATGAGCTTATGAATACTGCATTAAAAACTTGTAGTGATTCCATACAAATAACACATTTTTATGTAACCTCTGTACCAAAAAAAGAAAAAAAAATTTTAAATGTTAATCTAAAAATAAGCAAAGTAGCAGGTATTGGAGAGAGTAGTTATTAACAAACTATAAAACTCTGGAGTATGATACCAGTGTATCCTTAAATGCTTTTTTTTTTTTTTTAAAGATTTTATTTATTTGACAGAGCACAAGTAGGCAGAGAGGCAGGAGGAGAGAGAGGGGGAAGCAGGCTCCCAGCTGAACAGAAAGCATGATGTGGGGCTCAATCCGAGGACCCCGAGATCATGACCTGAGCCGAAGGCAAAGGCTTTAAGCCACTGAGCCACCCAGGCGCCCTCCTTAAATGCTTTTTAAGAAACTTCTGTTATATTGTAAGAAGGAGTCTGCGCAGGAGGCAGTTAATGTTTAGTGAGTAATGACCTAAAAGGTTGAACCTTTCAGGACATCACATCTTCTCACATGTGTCTTCACAGATGTAAAGACAAGTCTTACCCTGAGGACCTGCCAGTCGCTAGTGTTGTTATCTGTTTCTACAATGAAGCCTTGTCTGCCTTGCTCCGCACTGTGCACAGTGTCCTGGACCGCACACCAGCCCGGCTCCTTCATGAAATCATCCTTGTGGACGATGACAGTGACTTCGGTAAGGGATGTTGTAGCTGATACTGTGGGATCTGGGCTGTTGGTCACGGTGGGATTAGAATCAGCAGCGTCAGCTGACAGTTCAGATAGATGTTGGGTAGGACCCTGGTCCCAGCAGGTGCAGGGAGTCGGCAACAAGTAAGTATGTTTGTTGATTAGAGGATAATTTTTTGGAAGCAGCTTTGTGATCTTTTTATAGACTGTGCTATTTAAGTTTGGCCCTTGAAATTTTTCCCTTGGCCTACCTTTTGAAAAAAAATTTTTATTTCAAAATAACTATAGATTAGCAACAGTGGGTTACAAAGAGATCCTGTTACCCCTTCACCTAGTTTCCCCCATTGGTATATCTAACAGACAGTGACACAGCAAAACTAGGAATTTGATGGTCAGTATAGCGTCTGCGTGCAGTTCTGTGTCATACTATTCTGTGTGTACATTTCTGTAACAAGCACTGTGATTACGATAAAGACTACTCCACGACCACAGAAATCTCCCTTGTGCTACCGGTTAATATTCACGTCCACATCCCTGACCCACTCCATCCCTAATCCCTGGCAGCCTTAATCTCTGTGATTTTGTTTCTTTCTCAGTGATTTTGTCATTTTAAGAATGGTTACATAAATAGAATCATACAATAAGTGACCTTTCGACATTGGCTTTTTTCTCTCGGTATAACACCTCGGGCTTATATTCATCTAATGAGTCTGTTATATTGACTGTCCCCAGATAAAAGCGGATTGCATTGTGATCGCTCTTAGATGATCTCTGAATGCCAGTGTTTTGTGATTCAGTATATATATTATACAATTTTTAAAAATTTAATACTGAAGTATAATTGTGTTAGATTTGTTTTAGTTGTATAACGTATTGATTCAACATTCTGTACATTACATTACTCACCACAATAAGTATAGTCACCGTCTGTCACCATTACAGTGTCACTACAATATTATTGACTATATTCCCTCTGCTCTACTTTTTATCCCTGTGACTGACTTCTTTTATAGCTGGAAATTTGTACTTACTTCAGTTCAACATAGACTTCCTAAGAATGGTTTCATGTACACATAGGACGGAAGGCTCTTTATTTATGCTACTCACTCGGGCCTCAGCTATCTTGAGAGATAGGTTGTATCCTTTATTTTATAGAGAGGAAATATTAAATAGTCTCAAGGTCCTTTAGCTGTTAAGTGGTAGAGCTGAAATTAGACCACCGGTCTGCATAGCTCTCAGCCTCTGCTCTCTTCATTACAGCAAGCTGTAGGAGTACATTGATGAACTGGATGCCAGTTACAGATTTTTCACTACTCAAGAGTTTATTAGCACCTCTTATCAACAACAGGGTTGGTCTACCAGTTGACTATATAAAGCAAGGAAATGTACACTGAGTCCATTGGGAACAAAATGCTTAAACTTTGGCATATACTGAAATAGCACAAGAGAAAATTTAGAAAGGTTAATAGAAAACAAAACTTAATTTCAAAAAAGAATAAGAAACAAAGATTGTCTAAATACTAAATTGTAGAATTTATGGTGTTGAATTTTTTTTAATCTGTATTTTGTTTTTCAGTTTGTAGTTATTTTTTTTAAAAGTGATAATTCATGATAACTTACGATGGTTTATCTACTAACAATGGAAAGAATAGATATTTGAAGTTATGAAATTTAAATGTAAATGAGCTAGAATTTATAAAAAATATTTATTGTCCTTGGAAGATACTAAATTAATAAAAGGACGTATTTACTGCTGTTACTCTATAATTCTTGGTAGGAGCCATAGAGGTTGTTAAAACCAGGGGCACCTGGGTGGCTCAGTCGTTAAGTGTCTGCCTTCGGCTCAGGTCATGATCCCGGGGCCCTGGGATCGAGCCCTACATCGGGCTCCCTGCTCAGCACGAAGCCTCCTTCTCCCTCTCCCAATCCCCCTGCTTGTGTTCCCTCTTGCTATTTCTCTCTATGTCAAATAAATAAATAAAATCTTTGTTAAAAAGTCATTAAAACTGTTCTGAATTGGAGTAACAGTTAATTTCAAACAAAAGACATACCTTATTTTGGTTTTAAATCTGATTTAATGCAGTTAGCGGAACATTCATTCACTCAAGATAATCATTTCAAACATTCTTTATGCAAAGCATTGTGCTAGTTGCTGTGGAAATATGAATAATTCTGTAAATTAAGTATTCTTCTTGGCTAGTGTTTCAACTCTTAACCTTCATTTCTTTTTCTTCCTTAGGAGATAAACCATAATTTTTTTTTTTTTAAATAAAGCAGCAAAAGATTCTGTAATAAATACTTGATAATTTGTTGCTGCAAGTATCAGATACAATCTTAGAGTAGCTCTTAAAAAAGTCTTTGTAGGGCGCCTGGGTGGCTCAGTGGGTTAAGCCGCTGCCTTCGGCTCAGGTCATGATCTCGGGGTCCTGGGATCGAGTCCCGCATTGGGCTCTCTGCTCGGCAGGGAGCCTGCTTCCCTCTCTCTCTCTGCCTGCCTCTCTGTCTACTTGTGATCTCTCTCTGTCAAATAAATAAATAAAATCTTAAAAAAAAAAAAAAAGTCTTTGTATATGTCTCCTGTTGTTTTATTATGACTCTTTATTTTCAGATGATTTGAAAGGAGAACTAGAGGAATATGTCCAAAAATATCTCCCTGGAAAAATTAAAGTAATAAGAAACACAAAGCGTGAGGGATTGATTCGAGGAAGGATGATTGGAGCAGCGCACTCTACAGGTATAACTTCCTGTTCTCTTCTCAGTGGCGGATAAGTGACAAGGGCTTTGTCCTTGGAGCCTTTCTTATTGTGCAGAGATCTGTGAAAAGTGATTTCTTAAATGGGCATTGTCAGCAGGAGAGAGAAGGCTTGTGTTCACTTTGGAAAGGGTTTCTTTGGAAAGAATTTTGTATTTCTTGGGACAACAATGTTGTCCCAAAATACAGACTCCATGGAGGTGAGCTCTAGAGTCCAAACTGGTCTTTTTTCATAGTGGTCCTTATTAAAAATTATTGCTGCTCATGTGGGTCTGTATCTTATTTACTTATATAAGGAGAAGAGTAAAGCAAAATGTATCTGAACTTCTGTAATTTTTTTTACTTTTAATTTTTTTGTTAAAGAGTTATTTATTTGAGAGAGTGAGCGAGTGAGCATGCAGGGGGAAGGGGCAGAGGGAGAGGGAGAGAGAGAATCTCCAGCAGACTCCATACTGAGCACAGAGCCTGACACAGGGTTCAGTCCCGTGACCCTGAGATCATGACCTGAGCTGAAATCAAGAGTCAGATGGCCCCTCAGTAGACTGAGCCACCTAGGCACCCCTGTAATTTTTGTCATACATTTAAAATATGTGTACTCAAACTGTTTGATTTGAATTAAGCCAGTAATTCTTAAGTTCAAATACATACCTCTGGTGATAATGCATTATGATTTTTGTTGGATAAATGGACATGATACTGAAAATTGACTTACCACAGCAGCTGGCTGGCTCAGTCAGTAGAGTGTGTGACTCTTGATCTTGGATTGTAAGTTCAAGCCCCACACTGGGTGTGGAGATTACTTAAAAAATAAAAATAAAAAACAATGAAAATTGATTTATAAAACTATAAAGATACTTTCTTTAAAATTCTCAATCCTTCTGATTCCATCAAAGATAAAGTCTCTATTAGAAATCTATCTTTAAGACATTTCCAGCATATACTTACCTCCCCTTTGAAAAAGAAAGAACGGTGCACCTGGGTGTCCTAGGTTAAGCCTCTGCCTTCGGCTCAGGTCATGATCTAGGGTCCTGAGATCAAGTCCCATGTTGGGTTCCCTGTTCAGCGGGGAGTCTGCTTCTTCCTCTCCCTCTGCCACTCACCTCCTCCTCATGCTTTCTCTTTCTCACTCTCTCAAATAAATAAATTAAATCTTTGGGAAAAAAAAGTATCAAATTTAGTATTTTGCAGAAAATATATCTGGTTAGTTCTCAGTTACATGGTATTGAACCATTGTATTTCTCTTTATGGTTACCTCTGTAAGGTTAGTGATTCTGATTTTCATTTTTGATCTTGATAAAATTTCCTTTTAAAATAAATTTATTTAAGTTAAATGATTTAGTTTAAAAACAGTAGGTATATAATATTGTAAGTAGTGAATGGATATGGGAAAAAAATAGGAAGGTAATTTGAGAATTCCAGAACTTGGGGTGTAGGGGCTTGATAAAATCATTGTGATTCTTATTTTACTAGCTAGAAGAAAAGGTACCTCATTGGCTCATGAAAGCCACTACAGCTGACCAGGTTGGAGAATTTAGGAAGGAATGGCGAAAAATGGAAGAAGAAGTGAGCATGTGGCCACTGAGTGGTGACTTCAGAGGAGAAGGGAATCCATGTCACTGGCATGGCAGAAGGGGTATATCTTTCTCTCACTACTGAGAGAGTTGCTGTGTTGTAGCGATGATCACTAAGGTCACGTTTCTGTGTCACCAGCGAAGACAGTTATGTTCTCAGGCAGGGAAATGTATACTAAAGTAGAATTTTTTTTTTCTTTTTTTAGAGAGAAGGGCTGGCAAGGGTGGAGGGAGAGGGGAGAGAATCTCAAGCAGACCCCTGCTGAGTGCAGAGCCTAGCTCGAAGCTCCATTCCCAACCCCGAGACCATGACCTGAGGCGAAGCCAGGAGTCGGTCACTTAACTTACTGCGCTAACCAGGCACCCCTAAATTTAGAAATATTTTGATCGCAGTAAGTGTAATAAAAACATTTACACACAAGTGGCCACTGCCCTTGTACCGCAGTCCATAGCTTTCTGTCTGGAGAAGAGAATTGTTCCTATGAGACTTTGAATCTTCTCACTGAGGAGAACAGGGATTGGTTTATACATGTTTCTCAATCCTAGCAGTACACTTGAGGCAGACTTCCTGGCTAGAAAGTCCTCCTCTCTTCCTGACTGGCGCAGAGGAATGGTCTGACCGTTGGGCTGGGAG
Organism: Enhydra lutris kenyoni; assembly: GCF_002288905.1. NCBI lineage: Eukaryota > Metazoa > Chordata > Mammalia > Carnivora > Mustelidae > Enhydra > Enhydra lutris. The sequence goes on from NW_019154121.1 coordinate 27,497,195, forward strand.
GGAGGCGGGTGTATTTCACACCGTGAGCGCAGCATCTCAGGGACTAGCAGCCACCCCTGAACGGACTGCTGTGACCTCTCAGGTCTGCTGCTGTTTGCCTCCTCAGGAGAAGTCCTGGTCTTCCTGGACAGCCACTGTGAAGTAAATGTGATGTGGCTGCAGCCCTTGCTGGCTGCCATCCGGCAGGACCGGCGGACCGTGGTGTGCCCTGTCATCGACATCATCAGCGCGGACACGCTCGCCTACAGCTCGTCCCCTGTCGTGCGGGGAGGTTTCAACTGGGGGCTTCACTTCAAGTGGGATCTTGTTCCCCTTTCTGAGCTCGGAGGACCAGAAGGAGCTACTGCACCAATAAAGTGAGATTTCTCCTCCAGATAGGAAAAATTCCTGTCAGTACTTCTTCAAAAGAGAAAAAATATTTTAAAGAGAATCCCTTCTTTGCAGGGAGCAGAATTGGTGGCTTAATTTGTCCATTGGAAATTCTTGAATGCTCGCTGAATTTTGTGTGCTGTGCCAACTTCTAAGGAAAGATTTGTGACCTGGGAATTATTCATGTCCTCAGGATGTATCACTTAGAAAGGCAGACAGATCAGTATCTTGGGATAATTGTGCATAGGATATGGTAGGAGTACCCCACGTGCAGTGTTTTTTAATGTTGGTTCAGCACGGTTTATTGCCTTTGTCATTCACCTACCTTCAGTTCTCTGCTAGTACGAGTGGCGCTGTGAGGAACATTTGCTGCGTAAGTGTTTTCTGTAATTGGGATTTGTAGGATGGATTTCTGCTAGTACAGTTACAAGTCACAGTGCAGAAATTATTTTAGTTCTCATTCATATTCTCAATATTACAAATCTGCTTATGTTTTTTTTTTAATTTTTTTTTATTTTTTTCGACAGAGATCACAAGTAGGCAGAGAGGCAGGCAGAGAGAGAGAGGAGGAAGCAGGCTCCCCGCCAAGGAGAGAGCCTGATATGGGGCTTGATGCCAGGACCCCGGGATCATGACCTGAGCCAAAGGCAGAGGCTTTAACCCTCTGAGCCACCCAGGGGCCCCTATTTTTTGTTTTAAATTTCTCATGTGGATTTCGGAGAGGTTTGTCTGTGTTTCTACTTTTTAACATTCTTGGACCTATAGGGTTTTTTTTGTTTTGGACTTTTTTTTTTTTTTTTTTTTTTACCTGTGACAAAATTATGTAAAAAGTACACATATATACGTATATATGTATGATGCACACAATTTAATACATGGTTATAATATGAACACCTGTGTAGCTACCACCCAGGTCAAGACACAGCATCCAGATGCCCCCTGTATCCCTGCTCTGGTCACAGCCCCTGGCCCCAGAGCTGTCATTACCCTGACCTGGTGATCATTTCCTCACTTTCCTGTAGTTTTACCATCTCTGCGTGCGTCTCTAAACAATATAGTTTAGTTTTGCCTGTTCTTGGACTTCATATAAAATGAAGCCATTGGACTCCTTTTGTCCTTGCTGCTTTTACTCAATATTGCTTTAAAAAACTCATCTGGGTTACAGTGTATGGCTCTGCTTTATATAGCACTGAAAGAGGGTCATGTTCTGTTAATATATCATAACTTACCCAGTTTACTGTTGGTGGGGAGGTCGGGTGGTTTTCCATTGTCTTTCTTTAATGCCACAGATGGTGCTGTTACCCGCGCTGTTACTCCCGCGTTACAAGAGGAAAACAGGTTGGAGGGCATGCCTCTCTCTACCTTTAGGAGGTGATGTTTTCCCAGCACATCAGGTGGCTCTGCGGCTGGCCTGTAGGGGCTTGCCAGCTTCCTTTCACCTGACCCAGACGTGGAGGGGAGACCTCCGCTGGTTCCTGGGGGCCGATGTGGTCTGCTGGCCGAGCGGGGCCGACTTCTGCTCTCTCGGGCTTCGTGTGAGAATCCGCTGCAGTTCTGCTAAGCTCAGTGTCAGAACCTGGGCGGGTCCCGTCCCCCCCCCCCCCCCCTCCCCGCTCTCAGGCAGGGCTGCATCCGGGGACTGTTTGGGTTTCTGGTCTCTACAGCCTCATGTCCTGTGATTGGAGGCAGACAGCGGTGACTCTGATTTTGTCCTCTCGGACTGTCCATGGTGTCCTCTGTGAGAAGGTAAGGACGCGCCACGCAGGAGGACGGTAGCCCGGCTGCTGCTTGCTCTCCGTGTTCGTGGTCCTGCCTGTCTTGCCCGTTTCACCATCCTCATGGGCATTGGTTTTCATCGTTTAATTTTTAATGCTTTTAATCACAAACATGTATTCAGTAACAAAATAGTATAGAACAACTTTTGACAAGGAGTGACTGACTGCCTCTTTGCTCCCTGTTCTCAGTCCACCTCCGCAGAAGCTAATTCTTACACTGTTTTTATTTCGGGTCTTCTGTCTTGCTTCTTTCACTCTAGATGAACATATTCCTCTTTTCTCTGTCAAACTGATTTTAGGTCCTTTCTGTGGGAAAAGTGAAAATTTTGTTCCTTTATATCACTGTCTTCTGCTCTCCGGCGTGGCGGAGTAGTATGGGTGTTTCTGCAGCAGCGATAGTTCCTTCTGGCGCTCGGAGAGAGCCGTGCCTGTGGGCTGTGACAGCACCGTCTGACCCGCCTCCTTGTGCGCGAGGACATAAGCACTCCTTCCTCCTCCTGCCGCTTTCCCCCACTCTTCTCTCCGTTCTTCTGTGCGCTCTCTCACTTTTAGGATATCAAGGCTGCTAACTTTTTAAGTTGGATGTTTAGATTTTTTTAAATTTTTCATCCTTTTTCCCTTCCTAATGTATGCATTTAAGGAGATAAACTTTCTAATTATGGTTTTAGCTGCATCCCACAAAGTACTATTTTCTGTCATTTATTTCAGAATATTTTCATTGTAATGGCTTTTCTGACCTGTAGGTTATTTAACAGTACCTTCATTATTTCCCAGACATATGAGGATTTTATAATTACGTATTCCTAGCTTAGTATACACTGTGATTAAGAAATATTCTGTATGATTTTAATTCTTTGAAAATTGGTGAGATTTGCTTTACGGCCAAGCACATGAGTAATTTTTGTAAATTTTCCTGTGTGCCTGGAAAATTTGTATTTTTTGTGGTTGTTAAAAATGGGATTCTGGGGGTGCCTGGGTGGTTCAGTGGGTTAAGGCCTCTGCCTTTGGCTCAGGTCATGATCTCAGGGTCCTGGGATCCAGCGCCGCATGGGATTCTCTGCTCAGCAGGGAGCCTGCTTCTCTTCCTCTCTCTCTGCCTGCCTCTCCACCTACTTGTGATCTCTGTCTTTATTTTTTTTAAAGATTTTATTTATTTATTTATTTATTTATTTATTTATTTGACAGATCACAAGTAAGCAGAAGTTCTTCTGTCTTTGTCAGAAGGGTTTTTCAGATATGCATAAATTTGGTTTCTTTTTTGACCATATCTGTCTGCCAAATTTTGCATCTTGTCTTTTATCCTTGCATATTTTGAGTGGTTATTTTGAAGTCTCCGCCTGATAACTGCATTATTTGAAACCCCTGCACATTTGTTCCTCTTGTAGATTCTCTTCTTTCATGTGGTTTATCTTCCTAATTGCCTGGTTATTTATTTGTTTGGTTGCTTATTTACTTTTGTTTGGGGGCAGACACTGTCATGAAAAATTAAGGAAATACATTCATACCTGAGATGGCGCTTTCCTCCCTGCAGATAAGTTGTGCTTCCCTTCTAACAGGGAGCTTGGGATGCTGAAAGACACCATCGCCTTAGTTCAGTTTCAGGAAGTGAGACAGCTGGAAGCTGAGCATGTGTCTGTCTGAGGGCCAGTCTCCTTCAGCTTCTCTCATTAACCATCTCAGTCTTGGCAGTATTGACGTTTGGGGCCAGATACTTCTCTGTTGTGGGCTCTCTCTTGTGCGTTTTAGAGTATGCGGTAGTGTGCTTGGCTTCAGACCATGAGTTGTGAGTAGAAACCCTCCCCCACCCCAACCACTCCATTGCAGCCGCTAAAAATGTTTGTGGACATTAATGAAAGTGTTCGCTTGGGGACAAAATCATCCCATTTTGAGAACTACTGGTCTAAGTCAGAGTTCATCTGGTCTCTACTTGATAGGCCCTGGAGTCCAGTTTTTATCCCACTGTTCTGTGAGACTGTCAGAAGGAATTAATTCAAATCAAGTGTATTTCTAGTAACAGTGTTGTAATTTATAAAGTATTTTTGATGCTTAGAAAAGTAGCCTTCATTTCCCAGACATCTAGTATATCATTGGCATCTAGAAAATTCAGTTATGGGGCCCAGCTCATTCCCTGATGTTAGATAAAATGTTTCATAATAGTTAATCTGGTCTTTATTAGAGATGTTCCAAGGGTACACTGAATTTTTTAAATAACAAAGATGGTAGATAATTGGCTCTCTACAATTGGTACAGTAATTTTTTCCTTTTCTAGGTCACCTACAATGGCCGGAGGATTGTTCGCCATGAATAGACACTATTTCAATGAACTTGGACAGTATGACAGTGGCATGGATATCTGGGGAGGAGAAAATTTAGAAATATCATTTCGGGTAATTTTTTCATGTTTAACTCTGTGTAGTGGAATATAATTTTCATCTACGATCTCTTATTTTCTGTAAGTTCTCTTTGATTATCTTTGTTAACAAATTGTCTTTAATGAAGGCTACTTTATCATAATCCGTGATGGGGATAATATCCATTCAAAGTGTGGAAAGTATTTAAGCAGCCTTGTAAGAATTTAAAAGGGAAGGTTGTAATGAATGGTTGGGTATAATTTCAGATGTCTAAATGTGCATTTGCGGTAGAGTTTTGTTCTTTGCCAGTTTATGAATCTTACTTGCTAACCCTGGACATATATATTAGGGTGATCAGATGTCCCTGATTGCTCAAGACTGTCCTGGTTCACACCTGTTCTCCCAGGAAAATTATTAATAGCTCCCATTCCACTTTCAGAAGTAGCTAGCAGAATACTTTATATATACAAGTCCCTCCAACCCGAGAAAGGAATTAATCTCCTCTCCAACTGCTGAAGTTGGAAAGATGGTGGTATGGGTGGGGTCTGGGACTCAGGGAACTATGGAAGTGGAAGACAGTCTTTGCAAGGGGCAGAATGAGGGCAAGGGAAAGAACTCGGACTTCTCCATACCAGCTGATGTCCTCACTCCCCACCTCCCGGCTCTGGGGCTCCATAGCAGAAACCCCATCCACAATACTGCAGTATGTTGTGCGTGTATCATTTTGTATTTTTACAATGTATTGACTATAGCGTTTTAAAAAAAGGTAGTTTTTCATACATAATCTTTAGAATTTTAAAGTTGAAAGAAATAAGATATTGTTCAGTCTTCCTTTGGATATAAGGTAATGGAGTTCCACAAAAACTAAAATATAACTATATAAAATAACCCAGATGGCCAAGGGCAAAATTTACACAAGAACTGAGATCTTTTGAATCTTAATCTAGAGTTATTCAGTATATTTATTTCTCTCTATATATATACATGTTTTGAGAAAGTACCAGTAATGAGATTAGAGGATCAGCCAGTAATCATTCTTTGTCCCTAAGTCCTGAGGATCAAATTCCTTGATCTGTTAAAACAGCAAAGTACATGGTAAGTGTGATTTTAGACACAGGGTGGTAAAAGAATGGTACGCTATTTTAGAATTTAGTCTCTTTTTAATCATAAAGATATAATTTTTTTAATGTACCCTTTCGCTTTCTTGTATTTGGTAGTTACATAAAACATCTTGAAAAGTCTCACAAACACCTATCTGATAAAGATTAATTTCATGAAAACGCATACATTGATTTCATAGCAGTGTAAGGCAACTATTAATACATATTTTGCTTCTGACCAGATTTGGATGTGTGGAGGTAAACTCTTCATCATCCCTTGCTCTAGAGTCGGACACATTTTCCGAAAAAGGCGACCGTATGGTTCTCCTGAAGGCCAGGACACCATGACCCACAACTCCTTGAGGCTGGCGCATGTTTGGTTGGATGAATACAAGGTGAGATTAAGTTGCTTTGCTGGAAGGGTCTGCTCGGCTCTAGCTCCTTTGCAGACAGCTCTGGTTACCTGCCTTTTCACTCTGGCACATTTCTGTGGGACAATCTATGCTTCAGGGCCATCCCTTTTGTATATTCTTTTCCTCCCATTTTTTGTTGTGACCCGTCTTCTAATTTTCCAAATGACCACTCTGTAATAGGAAATACAGCCAACATAAGAAATTCTCGTCAGTGTCTTTATTCCTCTGACTCCCACAGAACGTGGCTCCTTTTCTTTGCTCCTTGGGCTTCACTGTGTCCCAGTCTCTCCACTTTCCCCGCTAGGCTCTGCACGTGTAGTAGCACTTTCTCTTTCTGCTGTGATATTTCCTTTGTAACATCTTTATTGAGGGATAATTCACAAGTCATTTTATCACCCCCAACAAGAAACTCTGTATCCTTCAGCCATCACCCCCTCATCTCCTACAGCCCCAGACAACTACTAGTCTACCTCCTGACTCTCTAGATTTGCCTATTCTGGACCTTCCTACAAATGGAATCCTACAACACATGGTCTTTTGTGACCACCTTAGTAAGCATACTGTTTTCAGGTTCATCCATATGGGTACCATGTAGCATTACTTCATTCCTTTTTTATTGCCAAATAATATTCCATTGTGTGATTACACATTTTATCCATTCATGAGTTATGAGAAATGCTACTGTGAACATTTGTGTACAATTAATTTTTTTAAACGTGCATTTGAGTGTCTACTGTATACCAGGCTCTGTGTTAGGTTTTGGGAAATGCACTGGGCATGGAGGTGTGTGCTGTCGGGAGAAGATCACTGCATGGGTAGCAGAAATGGGGGCTTGTGGTCATGCGTCTGCCACACTGCATGTTTCCTCCCTTCTCCCTCGTCTAGAGTCCAGGCTTGTTCTCCGTGTTCCTCAGCTTTGAGTCACACTGTCTCCCAGCAGCTCTCAGAAAGTGGTTCCCAGATCCATGTAAATGTTTAGCAGGGCAAAGCTGTTGTCATAGGCAGATAGCACAGTATTTGCCATTTTCCCCTTGTTGACCTTGCACTGATGCTGCAAAAGCAGCTGAGTCGTAGAAATCATGGTGTTAGATCTCGTGCTCCGAGTGCTGTGAGACACGCTGAGTGCGCAGAAAGCACCTTTTGCTGTAGACTGAAACACGTGGTTGTTTTCAAGGGAAAATGCGTGCAGTTGTTTGAGCTGCGTGTAGTTGTGAGTTAACTAGTCACTTTTCTCCACGGAGTACTTTTTATGTAAAAGAATGGCTCACAAACCACAAACCATGGTTATTTATATTTGGACATTTGGCACACATTCTCAAAAATGAACCAGCTGAGCCTCTCACTTCAACTGACAGCATTTGTTGCAAGTGGAAAACTCGTATCGATCCCTGGGAGCTTGATGGCTTCCAGTACTTGAATGCTCTTTTGATGAGATTAGGAATATTTATGAATATAACTTTTTATATTATATAGTGACGTTTGTCAATATTTGGAACTTCACCACCCAGGGAGCAGTGTTTTCCAAATGACTAAAGTATGATGGTATAGAAATCTTGGTTGGGGAAAAGATCCATTCAGAGAGCCGGATAGAGCAGTAGATTTTAATGCGACTTACAAAAAGCTCAGTGATACAATTTAAAGGTTAGTTACAGTGTGGAATATGAAGAGTTAGAGTTTTTGGTAAAATATCAAAGAGGGGAGCCTGGATGGCTCAGTTGGTTAAACGTCTGCCTTTGGCTCAGGTCATGATCTCAGGGTCCCTGGATCGAGCCCCGCATCGGGCTCCTTGCTATGCGGAGGGTCTGCTTCTCCCTCTCCTGCTCCCTGGCTTGTACTCTGACAAAATCTTTAAAAAATATATCAAAAAAGAATAGTCATAATTCTCTGAAACTATTAAAATATCCCTTGCATTTTAAACTATATATTTTCATACACTCAATTTTTAAAAATCTGTTTAACCAAACATGACAGTAACAGGTTCACATGCAGAAATGAGAGTTCAGCTTTCTTTTTAGCCAAACATTGAAAAGATTTGTAAAACTGTAAAGCAATGTCACTGTTCTCACTACATTTTTTGTTGCTCTTCAGAGCACATTTATGTTGATAGGTAGTGAGTTATTTTTAACAAATTAAATGTTTTAACTTTCCATATGGTAAATACCAGTAGATAAACTCACACAAACAGAAGCTCCTTGGACCCAATAATCAATTATCTTTGACACTCCAGAATCCTGACGGAGTCCGAGAACTGCCGGCCTCACACGTCGCCTGCCTCATTGATTCTGAGATCACATTTTACATGTTTTGTCATTTCTGAAATAGGGACGTATCTTAGAATTTAAGATGTCATATTGTCAGTGATGGACCCAGTTGTGTGAAAAGTTTATACTGACATTTTTCGGCAATATCAAGAAAACACTGGCATGAAAAATAATTTGCTGATAATACTCATTTTAAGCAAAAAACCTGTTCTCTTATTTTTCCTTTTTCTTTTTAAAATTTAGGAGCAGTATTTTTCCTTAAGACCTGATCTGAGGACCAAAAGCTATGGAAATATCAGTGAGCGTGTTGAATTGAGGAAGAAGTTGGGTTGTAAATCATTTAAATGGTATCTGGATAATATTTACCCAGAGATGCAGATATCCGGGCCCAACGCCAAACCCCAGCAACCCATTTTTATCAATAGAGGGCCAAAACGCCCCAAAGTCCTTCAGCGTGGAAGGGTAAGGAAGTAATATCAAAGTATTTCATGAAAAGTTATATGATTGCGTAAATGACATTTTAGACTTAGAGTATCATTTCAGTGATAGACTTTAGCTTGCTTCTGTTGTGTTCTTTGGGTGGGACCTTCCTCCACTCAGGTATTAAGACTTTAGAAATGTTAGTATCTCTGCTGTTACTATTAACATCCTTAAAGAGTGCGTGACTTCTGTAAGTTACATGCTAGCTTGCAAGAGGGTGGATATAAATAGGAACAGACCGGTAAAGGCGCTATAAGTCAGTATGAAACTCGTTTGGCAGAACCAAGTCCCAAAAGGAAAACAAAAGGAGAAATGGGGCTGGTCTCTTCCGTTGGGCCAAAGCTCTGGGAACCGACCCCAGAGAGCAAGTGGAAGATGGTGGCACAGCCTTACGGCTCACACCCAGGGGGCCGAGCGGTCATCTGAGCTGCGCAGAAAGCCCGCAGCCTGCCACATCTCTGTACGTGTTCCCTTTTGTTTCTGAAGGACTTTGTTCACAGTTCTTTATCACATTTAAATTTTAGGGATCTAGTCATAAAATCATACCTTTTTCCTGAGTCATTTCTTAGAATCTGCTTTCTGAAAGTAAGCTACTCTTTCTGAAAGTAGATACTCTGATGGTTGTGGGGTTTTCTCTTCTTTTGTGTTAAGAAGGCGGCGCCCCGTAGGATCTTTCACGATGGCAGCTTTCCTCCGTGACTCTTCAGCTACAGAGCTTTCCCCATCTTTTTATGAGATTACAAACAAAGTCAAGGTGTTTTCTTCTTAAGTAAAAATGGACAGAACTGGTGTTTGTCCATGTAGTGGAAACCCTTTCCATCATCCTTCCCTTGCACGTCCAAGCTCCTTTCACGCACCAGTCCTTTACCCAGGCTGGATACTCAGTTCCTAATCTGTGTTCCTCACATTCAGCTATGTACTGTCTCGTTTGTACCTTCTATTCTTACTTTCTCGATTTCATTTGAAGGTTCTTCAGGGCTGAGATATTTTAATTTCCTTCCTCCCCTATAGTAGATTAGTAAACCTGTATCTTTAGGTAGAATTTCTACGTGACACTGCTTACATATATTGTTAACATTACCTATAACCTTGAAGTCTATTGTGATATCCTATGTAGTGAAGCTAGAATTTAGGAATTAAAAAATGCTTCTGTTTTTTAAATTCACAGCTTTGGAGTAATGTATTCACATTATCTAGCACTCTAAGGTATCTTCTGCTAAGAGCAATCTCTCCTTTTACAGCTCTATCACCTCCAGACCAACAAGTGTCTGGTGGCCCAGGGCCGTCCAAGTCAGAAAGGAGGCCTGGTGGTGCTTAAAGCATGTGACTACAGTGACCCAAGTCAGGTGAGTCATGCATGACCCCGGGCTCAGCCGGTCGGTCCTTGGAAAGTGTCCTTCAGTGAAGGGAACTTGGGGTGGTCCCTGAGGAGGGAGGGAGGTTTGGAAAACCCTGGAGATTTTACTCTTGACTTTCCTTAGCTGACATGGAATGACTTTGTGTCCTTTGTATATTTTTCCTACCTTTGCTCCTGTGTGTTAGAAGCATCCTTTGTACTCTGCAGTCACACAGCATGTCAAAAGTGGCAAAGGAGGGGCACCTGGGTGGCTCAGTGGGTTAAGCCTCTGCCTTCGGCTCAGGTCATGATCTCAGGGTCCTGGGATCAAGCCCCGCAGGATCTCTGCTCAGCAGGGAGCCTTCTTCCCACATCCCACCCTGCCTGCCTACTTGTGATCTCTCTCTCTGTCAAATAAATAAATAAAATTTTTTTAAAGTGGCAAAGGAAGGGCAGGCCCATTAATGCAGGAAATGAATTAGTATCTTCAGTAGAGTTTTCTCTGAAATCAAATTTCTCTGAGTTTTAGTAATCTCATCAGAAGAAACCATAACAAAAAACAGTTTATTTCATTCACATAACCTGTTCTCATGTAATCTTTCCAGTGGTGTTAAAGTAGGCTTAAAAATAAGCTAAAAACTTAGGAGAGTTTGGAACAGTAATTTCAAACTGACTTGTATTTGACGGAAGTCTAATCCCCTGGTTGTGAAACCGCATGCCTCTGAGGTCTGAGCACGTCACAGGGAGGGGATTTTCATTCCCACTTGCGTGCCGGGGTGGCCCCAGTCAGGACTAAAATGGATAGACCACGTGTGTTCTCTGAAATTTCATAGAAGACCCTCTGTTTCTAGGGAAGCTTGCAAAGGATGGAAGATGTCATCCACACCAGAAAATAGGACTTAGAAGGGGTTCTGTGCAGTGTCTGGGTCTGAGAGGTATCAGACTCGCGGACACCAAAATGTCCAGCTGGACTGCCGCCTCGCTGGCTTTGGTTACATGAGATCACTGAGCTTTGTTCCAGAAAATGGGAGAAGTTTGAGGAAATGGAGTTACACGCTCCTGTTTGTTGGGATCAGGTAGATCTGAACTGATACTGTAACCACCAGCCACACGGAGCTCTTTACATTTAATTACAATGAAATAAATTATGTGTTTCCTCATGTTGGACAACACAGGTTATAAAACATGAACATCGTTGCAGAAAGTTCTATTTATAGAACTCTTCATGTTAATGGAGACAGTGCACATAAATTTTGGGCCTGGAGGTAGAAATACTAATGACTAAAATAATTCAGAGTTGAAATTGTATTCCTTATGGATTTAGTGAAGGTGCAGTTTGGAGAATAAGTTATTCCTCACTCTTGTCCCGTTCAGCCAGTTTTAGGCCTTTGTTTCTGAAAATAATCTGGGAGACAGAGAAGACTGTCCTGAAAGATCTGCACATCTAAAGAAAAAACCCCATTTCTGGGCCCTCCGAGGAAATCATCAGCTCAGCCTAAATGCTGTGGTGATCTGGGGTTAGAGTAGAACTTTCCCAGGATGACGTGTGTATGGGCTTCTGCGTGTCGGCGCGGCCCAGGTGAGGCATGTCTGCGCGGACAGGCTGTGCTGCCTAGGGATGGGGAGCACCGTGGGATTGTGAGATGCTAGAACTGGAAAGGTCTCCAGTCACGTGCTCAGTTAACGGAGTCCGTTAAATTCAACGAACAAAAGTTAACCACTGTTTCAGTTTCTTCCTGGGATTACACTTCCTTTTCCTGTGTCTGTTCATTCATTCATTCCATTTTCAGGTGACTGAGCTGAGGCTGCCCGCACGTGACTCAGGTTTGCGGGTCTCTCCCTGCTTTCTGAGACCACGTGGAGTAACCCCAGTCTTCTCCCACGGATAGGTGACCGGGGGCGCAGCTCAAATTTCAAATCTGAAGAGGACCTTGGAGTTCTGATCTTTGATTCTCTTCCTCAGATTTGGATTTATAATGAAGAGCACGAGTTGGTTTTAAATAACCTCCTTTGCCTGGATATGTCAGAAACTCGCTCGTCAGACCCACCACGACTCATGAAGTGCCACGGGTCGGGAGGATCCCAGCAGTGGACCTTCGGGGTGAGGAGCTTGCTGGGGAGGATGGGAGCGCGTGAGGAAGCAGGTGGAGCTAAGGGGGGAGCATGGCAGATGCCCTCCTAGTTTACCTGACAGTAGTTCTGAGTTTGTCGTATCATTAAATAAAGCATCTGAGCTAGTCCTCATGTCTTCTGGATCTATCTTCTCTACCACATTCTGGCAGCAAAGTCTTTTAAGTTAAAGCAAGTAATTGTTGGTATATTTTTCTTGCTACTTTTTTTCCAGAAGAGTAATCGGCTGTACCAGGTGTCAGTTGGACAGTGCCTGAGAGTGGTCGATCCACTGAGTCACAAAGGCTATGTTGCGATGGCAATCTGCGATGGCTCTTCCTCACAACAGTGGCATCTGGAAGGTTAAGCGGATGTAGCAGGCGGCGGTCAGCATGGTAATTCATCAGGGTTCACCTCCGCTGTGAGCTGTGAGGCTTGAGAAGTTGCTGGTTACAAGAAAATCCCTGAAATGATTTCCTGATTAAGTAGAACCATTTTTGAGAGGATAAGACACAGATATACTAGAGACTGGCGCACAGGTGGTCATCAGAAAGTGAGGGAATCTGTTTTACCAAGACATTAACATCACTTCTGAGCTGCTAAGGAATTTCTTACTGATGGTGAGAAATTAGGATACAATTTTAACTCTATAAAGGGTCAGGTTTGCACAGAGGACAAACCCAGGAAATTGACATTTCTGTTCAAACTTATTTATGCTTTTTAATCCCTTTAATAATGGAATGGCATTTGTCTGATCAGAAACTTGTCATGATTTCCTTTTTTTAGAAGGACTTCATAGGAAACAAATTTTTTTTTTTACTTATATTATCATGTCCTAAATAATTTTAAACAGACTGAATCCACATTACTTTTAACTTCAGAGGACCTCCTTTATAAGATTATATATTTAAGAGGCAGTTAACTATTATAAATTATTTTGATGAATTATGGTACTATTGACATTAAAATAAAGGGTCCTTTTGATGATTTATGTGGGACTTTTTGTCTGCTCTTCTTGTGTTAGGGTCTCTGATCTGTGTGCAGACCACCATGTGTGTATCACATGATGAGCGGGACACCTGGGTTTGGCTAGTGAGCCAGTAAGCGAGGTCACAGCACCATTCTTTAGCTTGAACTGTGTGAACTTAATGCTGAAAGTCTGTGAGTTTGGATAATTTCCACTAAAGCTGCCTGTGAGTCATCCAGGTAGAGTTGCTAAGTAGGCATTAGGTACAGAGGTCAAGATCCGTCCTCAGAAATCCGAATTCAGATTACTGATTCAGTTTCATTGCTGGTCATCGGTCTGTTCAAATTTTTTATTCCTGCTTCAGTTTTGGTAGGTTATGTGTTTCTAGGAATTTGTCCCATTTCTTCTAAGATGTCTAATTTGTGGGCATCTAGGTTTTCATAGTCTGTTACAGTTGTTACTTCTCCTCTTTCATTACTTTGTTAACTTGGGTCTTTTTTTTTTTTTTTTTTTTTAAATGAGTGTGACTAGAGATTTATCAGTTTTTCAAAGAAACAGTTTCTGGTCTCATTGAGCTGTTCTGTTGTTTTTTTAGTTTCCATATCCTTCATTTCTGATCTTTACTATTTCTTTCCTTCTGCTGTGTTTATTTCCTTTAGGTGTAAGGTTAGGTTTAAGGTTTTTCTTGCCTCTTGAGGTAGGCTTGTATTGCTGTATACTTCCCTATTAGAAGCACTTCTGCCGCATCCCGAAGATTCTGGACTGTCATCCGTGTGATTTTGTTTTTCTTCTTCAGTAACATGTTCTGTACCTTCATGTATTTGGATTAACTTCCATGAAATTGAATCTGTAATAAAAAACTGCCCTCAAAAATGAAAGTCCGAGATGAGACAGATTCACAGGCAAATTCTTCCAAACATTTAAAGAAGAATTAATACCTTTTCTCAAACTTTTATTCCAGAAAATAGAAGAGGAAGGAAAACTACCAAATTCATTCTGTGAGGCCAGTATCACTGTGATACCAAAACCAGATAAAGACACCACAAAAAGAACTATAAGCTAATATCTTGGATGAATACAGATGCAAAAAATCCTCAACAAAATATTAGCAAACCAAACCTAACAAGACACTGAAAGCTACTACTCCTAATTCCAGGAGGCCGGGCGGGGGGGGGGGTGGGGATGTCAGTATTCACAAAACAGCAGAACCATATTATCATTTCAATAGATGCAGAAAACAGCACTGACAAACTATAACATCCATTCATGATAAAAACCCTCAACAGAGTAGGTCTAGAAGGAATATACCTTAACATAATCAAGGCCTTATATGACAAATCCACAGCTAACATCATACTCAGTGGTGAAAAACAGCTTTTCCCGTAAGGTCAGGAATAAGAGATGTCCACTCACTGCCTTTATTCACCATTAGTGCTGGAGTCCTCGCCACAGCAGTGAGACAACAACAAAATACAAGGCTTCCGAACTAGTGAGGGAGAAGTAAAACTCCCAGTCTTTGCAGAGGACATGATCATATTTGGGCCCCCCAAAAACCACTAGAACTGAGAAATGAATTCAGTGAAGTCACATAATACAAAGTCAGTGTAGAGAAATCTATTGCATTCCTAGACACTAAAAATGAAGCAGCAAAAAAAATTTTAAATCCCTTTTATAATTGCACCCAAAACAATAAAATATCTCATAATAAACTTAAGAGGTGAAAGGCCTATACTCTGAGAATTACAAAACACTGGATGAAAGAAATTCAAAACGACCCAAAGAAGTGGAAGAACACCCGTGCTCCTGAACTGAAAGAACAAATCCTGTTAACATGTCTGCGCGGCCTGAAGCAGTGCGTGGACCGAATGCAGCCCCTAGCAGAATATATGTTACCATTTTTCATGAAACTAGAACAGACAGCCCTAAAATTTGTGTGGAACTGTAAAAGACCCCAAATGGCCCAGGCAGTCTTGAGAAAGAAAAAAACTGGAGGTATCACCATTCCAGATTTCAAGTTCTGTTATAGAGTCGTAGTAACTAAAACAATATGGCACTGGCATAAAAATACATCAATAGAATAGAAAATGTAGAAATAAACCTGTAATTATATGATAAATTAGTCTTCAACAAAGAATAAATATAACAATGGGAAAAAGGGCAAGTTAAAAGAGCAGAGAAACAGAAGAAACATTAACATTGAAGGTCAGAACACAAATGAAATAGAAAACAAAAATGGAAAAAAAGCTGGATTAAGAACATCACTGAAATGAAATTTGTAACAATATAACAAATTGGTATTGGGAAAACTGATCAGCTACAGGCAAAACAATGAAACTGGACCACTTTCACAATACACAAAAAGTGGATTAAAGACTGAAATGTGAGATCGAAAACCATAAACATCCTTGGAAGTGAGCATAGGGAGTACTTTTTCCCTGACATTGGTCATAGTAACATTTTGTAGATACAGTCTCCTAAGGGAATTAAAAGTAAAAATAAATTTTGGGGAGTACATAAAAATAAAAGGCTTGTGCACACAAAAGAAATAATATAACTAAAAGCCTACTGAATGGGAAAAAGATTTGCAAATGACATATCCAATAAAGGGTATGTGTGTGTGTGTGTGTGTGTGTGTATGTATGTCTCACAACATCCAAAAAACAATCCAATTAAAAATGGGTAGAAGACTCAGACAGACATTCTTCCGAAGAGGACATCCAGATGGCCAACAGACACATGAAAAGATGCTCAACATCTCTCATCATCAAGGAAATGCAGATCAATGCTGCAGTGACATCTCCCTTCACACCTGTCAGAAAAGCTATACAGAAACACAAGAAACAACAAATGCTGGAGAGGCTGTGCTCCTGCATGGCTGGTGGGAAGCCAAGCTGGTGCAGCCACTGTGGAAAACAGCACGGAGGTTCCTCAGGAACTTAAAACTACCATATGATCCAGTAATCGCGCTACTGGGCATTTACCGAAAAATAACAAAAATACTAATTCAATGGGATACATGGACCCTGATGCTTATCGGATCATTATTTACAATTGCCAGACTACAGAAGCAGTCCAAGTGTCCACCAATAGATGAATAAAGGTGTGGGGTGTGTGTATATACCAAACTTTATATGTACACGCACACACACAATCAAATATATGTGCTGCCGAAGTGAGCACACAAATACTATTTATCCATAAAAAAGAAAATGAAATCTTGCCATTTGTAACAGCATATAGAACTAGAGAATATAATGCTAAGTGAAATAAGTCAGATAAGTATAGTTTATGATCTCACTCACATGGAATTTAAAAACAATGAGCAAAGGCAAAAAAAAAAAAGGGGGGGGGTGGAGACAAACCAAGAAGCAGACTCTTCATACAGAGAACAAACTGGTGATTACTGGAGGGGAGGTGGGTGGGGGGATTAAAGAGTGCATTTACCACAATGAAAAAAAATACAAACTTAGGAATCATCTTTGCGCCCTGTAGATGTCCAAATACAACGGGAGGTTCTTTCCACCAAAATTGCGTCTCAGAGGAGACACAGTCTTCCAGGGTCCTTTTCTCAGTTATTTTATCTTAAATCACAAAGTCCCATATTAGAAACATGTTGGAGAATAATAAATTCTATATATTTTATCTTTTTTCACCTTCAAAGACCAGATGGTACATACAGAAAGCAGCAAGATGGCATTAAAGATTTTCTGTGCTTGAGAGAAAGAGACTGCACAAGCAGGGGTTTGGGGCGGGAGCAGAGGGAGAGGAAGAAGCAGACTCCCTGCTAAGCAGGGAGCCCAATGCAGGGCTTGATCCCAGGGTCCTGGGATCATGACCTGATCTGAAGGCAGACGCTTTATCAACTGAACCACCCGGGTGCCCCCAAGAAACTCACTTTAAATATGAAGGCACAAATATGGTGAAATACATGCACATGGGATGCTAATTGAAAAGTATCTGAGGTAGCTATATTAACATCACACAGATTTTGAAGCAAAGACTATTACCAGCAATGGAAAGGACTGTCCTAGTGATAAAGGAGTCCATTAATAGGAAATAATCCCAATGTTCTTATAATACCTCATAACAGAACTTCAAAGTACATGCCACAAGGAGAAACAGTCTACAACTACCAGTAAAATTTCAACAAACCTCTCAATAACTGAGGAAATATGTAGGCAGAAAAAAAAATCAGTAGGATATAGAAGACTTGACAATACTCTCTACCAATTTGACATGATTAACAATTATGGAACATTCTACCTGACAAGACCAGACAGTATATGCTGCCTTTTCAATTACACATGAAACATCTACCAAGATAGGTCATGTCCTGGGATATTAAGTCTCAATAAATTTATATAAATCCAACTTGTGCAAATTATATTAGAAACCAACAATAATATTAAGTCAATAATAATATACCTGGAAAATCATCAAATATTTGAAAAACCACCAGTAACACATGTCCCAGAATCCTGTGGGTTGGTCAAAGAAGTTACAAAGCTATTTGAACTGACAAAGTGAAAACACAACCTACCAAAGACTGGAGGATGCAGCTAATGCAGTACTTGGAAATTCTATAGCACTGAGCACGTATATGAGAAAAGGATAAATCTTAGTATCAATGACTTAAGCTTACACATTACGGAAATAGAAAAAGTAAAGGCAAGTTAGAAGAGCAAATAAACAGAAGAAATACTAAATGTCAGAACACGAATGAATGAAATAGAAAACAAAAATAATGGAAACAATTAAAGCTGGGTTAAGAACAGCACTGAAACAAATGGAAAGATATTCCTTGCTTGTGGATTAGAAAAATATTGTTAAAATGTCCATATTACCCAAAGCAATCTATAGATTCAATGCAATCCTTATCAACATACCAGCAGCACTTTTTACAGAACTAAAATACCAGAATTTAAATGGAACCAGAAAGTCCCCAAAAAGCTAAAGCAATTTTGAGAAACAACAACACTGGAGGTATCTGAGCAGAGTAAGAGTCCATAGTAAACCCATGCTTATGTGACCAACTGCTCTACAACAAAGACAAGAATATACAATGGGCAGAAGATGGCCCGTTCAGATAAATCCTACTGGGAAAACCAGACAGCTTCATGCTAAACAATGACACACTTCATTCCATCATACCTAAAAATCAACTCAAAATGGATTAAAGACTCATGTAAATGTGAGTCCTAAAGCCATTAAAACTCCTAGACGAGAACACAGTAATGTCTTAGACGTCAACTGTAGCGACGTATTTACAGATCTCTCCCGAGGAAGGGGAAGACAAAGCAAAATAAACAGTTGGGGCTGCACCAAAATAAAAAGCTTCTTGACTGCAAAGGCAACCAACAAAGCAAACCTACCACCTGTTAGAAGATATTTGTAAATGGTACATCCAACAAGGAGTTAATATCCAAAATATGCCCAGATGTGTCACAGAAATCACACTGAAAACACATACAACTGAACACACAAGACAGTGTGATCAAGAATGGGCAGAGAGGGGTGCCTGGCTGGCTTGGCTGGAAGAGCATGCTTCTCGATCGTGGGGCCATGAGTTTGAGCTGCACATCAAGTGTAGAGATTACCAGAAATGGGGGGCAGGGCATAGGACTTGAACTGACATTTTTCCAAAAACATACAAATGACTGACACATGAAGGCATGCTCAACATCACTCATCATGAGGGACATACAGATCAACAGCACACCCCACACCTGTCCAAGGCAAGAATCAGACAAGAACTAAGTCTTGGCAGTGATGAAAAAGCAGAGAAATGACCCCTCATGCCCTGTTGGTGGGAATGTAAATGGGGGCAGCCGCTGTGGAAAACAGTATGGAGATGCCTCAAAATATTAAAACTAGAAATGCCATGTGATCTAGTAATTCCACTTCTGGGTATTTACCAAAAGAAAACAAAAATACTAATTCAAAAAGATACATTCTCTGTTTACTGCAGTATTATTATGTACACTAGCCAAGACATGGAAGCAGCCCAGGCGTTCATCGACAGACGAAGGGATGACGATGCGCTCGCGTACCCAACAGAACAGTGCTCGGCCATAAAATAAATGAGATCTTTCCATTTGTGACAGCATGGACGGTCCTAGAGGGTATTACGCTAAGTGACATAAATCTGAGATAACGAATGATTTCACTTTGATGTGCAGCAGAAACAAAATGAACGAAGCAGAACCAGACCCATAACCAAACAGATCTAGTGATTGCCGGAGAGGAGGAGGTTGGAGGGGGTGGACGAAGTGGATGGGGGTTGTGGGAGGAACAGAATTTCAGTTACAGAATGAGTGAGTCGCGAGGATGAAAGGCACAGCACAGGGAGTCCAGCCAGTGCGACTATGACAGCGTTTCGTGGTGATGGGGCTGCGGGCGCGGCGAGCGGAGTCCGACGTCTGGTCCTATAGGGGCCACCGGGTTGCGTACCTGTGACAGCGCTGTGCGTCTGCTGCGCTGCAGGTTAAAAAACAAAAGTATTGGGGGAGGAGTCAAGATGGTGGAGAAGTAGCAGCTGAGAGACATCAGGTAGCAGGAGATCAGCTCAATAGCTTATCTAACCATTGCGAACACCTACAAATCCAAAGGGAAATCGAAGAGAAGAGCAACAATTCTAGAAACAGAAAATCAACCACTTTCTGAAAGGTAGGGCTGGTGGAAAAGTGAATCCAAAGCGACGGGAAGATAGACCGCGGGAGGAGGGGCCGGCTCCCGGCAAGTGGCGGAGCAACGGAACACAAAATCAGGACTTTTAAAAGTCTGTTCCGCTGAGGGACATCGCTCCAGAGGCTTGACTGGGGGGAAGTCCACGCGGGGTCAGCGTAACCCCACATCCTGCGGCGTCACAGAAGGATCGGGGGTGTCTGTCGCAGAGCTTACAGGTATTAGAACAGGGAAGCCGGCTACAGAGACAGAGCCGAGGAGTGACTCTCAGCTCGGGGTTACCGAGACAGAGCCGAGGAGTGACTCTCAGCTCGGGGTTACCTTGAACCAGTCGCAGGCTCCGTCAGCTCGGAGCGCAGCCGGAGGCCACGGAGACAGAAGCGACCGGGCGCTTTTCTCCAAGTGCAAGTGATTGAGCTCTTTCCTCCAAGCACGACCAGATGCCAGGGAGACGGGGACGGTCGGGCACTGTTCTCTGAGGGCGCACTGAGGAACGGGACCCCGAGCTCTCGGCTCCCCCCAGCCGGAGACTGGGCGGCCGCCATCTTCATTCCCGCCCTCCGGAACTCTACGGAAAGCGCTCAGGGAACAAAAGCTCCCGAAAGCGAACCCGAGCGGATTACTCAGCCCGGCCCCGGGTAAGGGCGGTGCAACTCCGCCTGGGGCAAAGACACTTGAGAATCACTACAACAGGCCCCTCCCCCAGAAGATCAACAAGAAACCCAGCCAGGACCAACTTCACTCACCAAGGAAAATAGCAGAATTCCATAGGAGGAGAAAGCAAATCTTATCTGGACAAAATGACAAGGCGGAAAAACTCACCACAAAAAAAAAAAAAAAAAAAAAAAAAAGAACAAGAGGCCAGTACTGAAGGCTAGGGACCTAATCAATACAGACATTGATAATATGACAGATCTAGAGTTCAGAATGACGATTCTCAAGGTTCTAGCCGGGCTCAAAAAAGGCATAGAAGATATTAGAGAAACCCTCTCTAGAGAGATAAAAGCCCTTTTTGGAGAAATAAAAGAACTAAAATCTAACCAAGTTGAAATAAAAAAAAAACTATTAATGAGGTGCAATAAAAAATGGAAGCTCTTACTGCTAGGATAAATGAGGCAGAAGAAAGAATTAGGGACATAGAAGACCAAATGACAGAGAATAAAGAAGCTGAGCAAAAGACAGACAAACAAATACTGGACCACGAGGAGAGAATTTGAGAGAGAAGTGATACCATAAGATGACACAACATTAGAATAACTGGGATTCCAGAAGAAGAAAGAGAGAGGGGAGCAGAAGGTATATTGGAGAGAATTATTGTAGAGAATTTCCCTAATATGGCAAAAGGAACAAACATCAAAATCCAGAAGATGCTAAGAACGCCCCTCAAAATCAATAAAAATAGGTCCACACCTCATCACCTGATAGTAAAATTTACAAGTCTTAGCGACAAAGAGAAAATCCTGAAAGCAGCCCGGGAAAAGAAGTATGTAACATACAAGGGTAAAAACATTAGACTGGCAGTGGACCTATCCACAGAGACCGGGCAGGCCAGAAAGAGCTGGCATGATATATTCAGAGCACTAAACGAGAAAAACATGCAGCTATCATTGAAAATAGAAGGAGAGATAAAAAGCTTCCAGGACAAACAAAAACTGAGAGAATTTATAAACACAAAACCAGCTCTACAAGAAATACTGAAAGGGGTCCTCTAAACAAAGAGAGAGCCTAAAAGTAGTAGACCAGAAAGGAACAGAGACAATATACAGTATCAGTCACCTTACAGGCAATACAATGGCACTAAATTCATATCTCTCAATAGTTACCCTGAATGTTAATGGGCTAAAATGCCCCAATCAAAAGACACAGGGTAACAGAATGGATAAAAAAACAAAACCCATCAATATGCTGCCTACAAGAAACTCATTTTAGACCCGAAGACACCTCCAGATTTAAAGTGAGAGGGTGGAAAACAATGTACCATGCTAATGGACATCAGAAGAAAGCTGGGGTGGCAATCCTTAGATCAGATCAATTACATTTTAAGCCAAAGACTATAATAAGAGATGAGGAAGGACACTATATCATACTCAAAGGGTCTGTCCAACAAGAAGACCTAACAATTTTACATATCTATGCCCCTAACATGGGAGCAGCCAACTATATAAACCAAATAATAACAAAATCAAAGACATACATCAACAATAATACAATAATAGTAGGGGACTTTAACACTCCCTTCACTGAAATTGACAGATCATCTAAGCAAAAGATCAACAAGGAAATAAAGGCCTTAAATGACACACTGGACCAGATAGACATCACAGATATATTCAGAACATTCCATCCCAAAGCAACAGAATATACATTCTTCTCTAGTGCACATGGAACATTCTCCAGAATAGATCACATCCTGGGTCATAAATCAGGTCTCAACCAGTATCAAAAGATTGGGATCATTCCCTGTATATTTTCAGACCACAATGCTCTGAAGCTAGAACTCAATCACAAGAGGAAATTTGGAAAGAACCCAAATACATGGAGACTAAACAGCATCCTTCTAAAAAATGAGTGGGTCAACCAGGAAATTAAAGAAGAATTGAAAAAATTCATGGAAACAAATGATAATGAAAACACGACAGTTCAAAATCTGTGGGACACAACAAAGGCAGTCCTGAGAGGAAAATATATAGCAGTACAAGCCTTTCTCAAGAAACAAGAAAGGTCTCAAATACACAACCTAACCCTACACCTAAAGGAGCTGGAGAAAGAACAACAAAGAAAGCCTAAACCCAGCAGGAGAAGAGAAATCATAAACATCAGAGCAGAAATCAATGAAATAGAAACTAAAAAAAACAATAGAACAAATCAACAAAATTAGGAGCTGGTTCTTTGAAAGAACTAGTAAGATTGATAACCCCCTGGCCAGACTTATCAAAAAGAAAAGAGAAAGGACCCAAATAAATAAAACCATGAATGAAAGAGGAGAGATTACAACCAACACCAAAGAAATACAAACAATTGTAAGAACATACTATGAGCAACTCATGCCAACAAATTCGACAATCTGGAAGAAATGGATACATTTCTAGAGACATAAAAACTACCACAACTGAACCAGAAAGAAATAGAAAATCTGAACAGACCCATAACCAGTAAGGAGATTGAAACAGTCATCAAAAATCCCCAAACAAACAAAAGTCCAGGGCCAGACAGCTTTCCAGGGAAATTCTACCAAACATTTAAAGAAGAATTAATTCCTATTCTCCTGAAACTGTTCCAAAAAATAGAAATGGAAGGAAAACTTCCAAACTCATTTTATGAGGCCAGCATCACCTTGATCCCAAAAACCAGACAAGGATCCCATCAAAAAAGAGAACTACAGACCAATATCCTTGATGAACACAGATGCGAAAATTCTCACCAAAATACTGGCCAATAGGATCCAACAGTACATTAAAAGGATTATTCACCACGACCAAGTGGGATTTATTCCAGGGCTGCAAGACTGGTTCAACATCCACAAATCAATCAATGTGATACAATACGTTAATAAAAGAAAGAATAAGAACCATATGATACTCTCAATAGATGCTGAAAAAGCATTTGACAAAGTGTAGCATCCCTTCCTGATCAAAACTCTTCAAAGTGTAGGGATGGAGGGCACATACCTCAATATTATCAAAGCCATCTATGAAAAACCCACTGCAAATATCATTCTCAATGGAGAAAAACTGAGAGCTTTTCTGCTAACATCAGGAACACGGCAAGGATGTCCGTTATCACCACTGCTATTCAACATAGTACTAGAAGTCCTAGCCTCAGCAATCAGACAACAAAAAGAAATTAAAGGCATCCAAATTGGCAAAGAAGAGTCAAACTATGCAGATGATATGATATGATACGATATGTGGAAAACCCAAAAGACTCTACTCCAAAACTGCTTGAACTTGTACAGGAATTCAGTAAAGTGTCAGGATATAAAGTCAATGCACAGAAATCAGTTGCATTTCTTTACACTAACAAGACAGAAGAAAGAGAAATTAAGGAGTCAGTCCCATTTACAATTGCACCCAAAACCATAAGATACCTAGGAATAAACCTAACCAAAGAGACTAAGAATCTATACACAGAAAACTATAAAGTACTCATGAAAGAAATTGAGGAAGACACGAAGAAATGGAAAAATGTTTCATGCTCATGGATTGGAAGAACAAATATTGTGAAAATGTCTATTCTACCTAAAGCAATCTACACATTTAATGTAATCCCTATCAAAATCCCATCCATTTTTTTCAAAGAAATAGAACAAACAATCCTAAAATTTATATGGAACCAGAAAAGACCTTGAATAGCTAAAGGAATATTGAAAAAGAAAGCCAATGTTGGTGGCATCACAATTCCAGACTTCAAGCTCTATTACAAAGCTGTCATCATCAAGACAGTGTGGTACTGGCACAAAAACAGACACATAGATCAATGGAACAGAATAGAGAGCCCAGAAATAGACCCTCAACTCTATGGTCAACTAATCTTCAACAGAGCAGGAAGGAATGTCCAATGGGAAAAAGACAGCCTCTTCAACAAATGGTGCTGGGAAAATTGGACAGCCACATGCAGAAAAATAAAATTGGACTATTTCCTTATACCACACACAAAAATAGACTCAAAATGGATGAAGGACCTCAATGTGAGAAAGGAATCAATCAAAATCCTTGAGGAGAACACAGGCAGCAAACTCTTTGGCCTCAACCGCAGCAACTTCTTCCTAGGAACATTGCCACAGACAACAGAAGCAAGGGCAAAAATGAACTATTGGGATTTCATCAAGATCAAAAGCTTTTGCACAGCAAAGGAAACACTTAACAAAACCAAAAGACAACTGATAGAATGGGAGAAGATATTTGCAAACGACATATCAGATAAAGGGCTAGTATCCAAAATCTATAAAGAGCTTAGCAAACTCAACACCCAAAGAACAAATAATCCAATAAAAAAATGGGCAGAGGACATGAACAGACATTTCTGCAAAGAAGACATCCAGATGGCCAACAGACACATGAAAAAATGCTCCACATCACTCAGCATCAGGGAAATATAAATCAAAACCACAATGAGATATCACCTCACACCAGTCAGAACGGCTAAAATTAACAAGTCAGGAAGTGACAGATGCTGGCGAGGATGCGGAGAGAGGGGAACGTCCCTACACTGTTGGTGGGAATGCAAGCTGGTGCAACCACTCTGGAAAACAGTGTGGAGGTTCCTCAAAAAACTGAACATAGAGCTACCTATGACCCAGCAATTGCACTACTGGGTATATATCCTAAAGATACAAACGTGGTACTCCGAAGGGGCACATGCACCCGAATGTTTATAGCAGCATTGTTCACAATAGCCAAACTATGGAAAGAACCTAGATGTCCATCAACAGATGAATGGATAAAGAAGATGTGGTATACAGCAAAGGAAACAGTCAACAAAACAAAGAGGCAACCCACGGAATGGGAGAAGATATTTGCAAATGACAATACAGACAAAAGTTTGATATGCAGGATCTATAAAGAACTCCTCAAACTCAACACACACAAAACAGACAATCATATCAAAAAATGGGCAGAAGACATGAACAGACACTTCTCCAATGAAGACATACAAATGGCTATCAGACACATGAAAAAATGTTCATCATCACTAGCCATCAGGGAGATTCAAATTAAAACCACATTGAGATACCACCTTACACCAGTTAGAATGGCCAAAATTAGCAAGACAGGAAACAACATGTGTTGGAGAGGATGTGGAGAAAGGGGAACCCTCTTACACTGTTGGTGGGAATGGAAGTTGGTGCAGCCACTTTGGAGAACAGTGTGGAGATTCCTCAGGAAATTAAAAATAGAGCTTCCCTATGACCCTGCCATTGCACTACTGGGTATTTACCCCAAAGATACAGATGTAGTGAAAAGAAGGGCCATCTGTACCCCAATGTTTATAGCAGCAATTGCCACGGTCGCCAAACTGTGGAAAGAACCAAGATGCCCTTCAATGATGAATGGATAAGGAAGATGTGGTCCATATACACTATGGAGTATTATGCCTCCATCAGAAAGGATGAATACCCAACTTTTGTAGCAACATGGATGGGACTGGAAGAGATTATGCTGAGTGAAATAAGTCAAGCAGAGAGAGTCAATTATCATATGGTTTCACTTATTTGTGGAGCATAACAAATAGCATGGAGGACAAGGGGAGATGGAGAGGAGAAGGTAGCTGAGGGAAATTGGAAGGGGAGGTGAACCATGAGAGACTATGGACTCTGAAAAACATCTGAGGGTTTTGAAGGGGCGGGGGTGGGAGGTTGGGGGAACCAGGTGGTGGGTATTGGAGAGGGCACGGATTGCATGGAGCACTGGGTGTGGTGCAAAAACAATGAATACTGTTATGCTGAAAAGAAATTTAAAAAATTTTTAAAAAGATGTAGTATATATACACAATGGAATACTATGCAGCCATCAAAAGAAATGAAATCTTGCCATTTGCGATGACGTGGATAGAACTAGAGGGTATTATGCTTACCGAAATAAGCCAATCGGAGAAAGACAACTATCATATGATCTCCCTGATATGAGGAAGTGGAGATGCAATGTGGGAGGGTTGGGGGGTTGGAAAAGAAAAAATGAAAGAAGGTTGGATTGGGAGGGAAACAAACCATAAAAGACTCAATCTCACAAAACAAACTGAGGGTTGCTGGGGGCAGGAGGTGGGCAGGGAGAGGGTGGTGGGGATATGGACATTGGGGAGGGTATGTGCTATGGTGAGTGCTGTGAAATGTGTAAACCTGGCGATTCACAGACCTGTACCCCTGGGGATAAAAATACATTACATGTTTATTTAAAAAAATATATCGATAAAACTGATAAAACTCTGACCAGAAACAAAACCAGACCTGAGTTCTTCGCAGCAGAGGAGCGTCCGCTCGCTGGCGACGGTGCTGAGAGGACTCGGAAGCAGCGGGCGCCGCCACTTGCCACCGGCGGGAACACGGGCCAGCGCGGCCCCCTGCGAGGACAGCCCGGCGGCTTCTCACGGAGCAAACTGCTCCCCGCGCGACCCCGCAGGATTCCCAGCACCGGCCCCGCCATCGAAGCCTCGTCCACACGCAACTGCGCGGGGGGTTCGGAGCCGCCGAGGCCTCACCGCCGCGCTGGGCCGCGTCCGGACACCCGTCCATGGGCAAGCGGGTCCGCGGCCGCGCTCCGGCCCGGCGGGCGCTTCCGAGCCGGGAGGAGGCGACCGACGAGCCGCGGAAGGGCCCGGGGCGGTCTTCAGTGCGGATCATTCAGCGACGGAAACAGCGTGAGAAGCTCCGCACCGCTGCCGCCCGCCCGAGACACTCCAGAAAAGGCAGAACCGCGGGGCCCGAAACCCGCGGGCGGCGGCGGGCGGGCGGAGAGGGAGGAGGAGAGCAGTGATTTGTCCGTCCTCGGAACTGCTGTGCGCGACACAAAGTGCTGGATACGAGTCACCGCGCGTCAGACCCGCAGAACACACTCGCCAAGAGCGGACTAGCGCCGAGTCTGGGCTTCGGGTGACAATGAGCGCGTCCGGGCAGAGCGCGAGGCTGCCGGGGCCGCGCGTCCGGCCCACCCGCCCAGTCTGGCAGCTCCGGGACGATGATGACCAAGTTCATGCCCATGAGCCTGACGCCTTAAATAAAACGGATCCCTGGAAACAAACGATCGCACTTCTCCGGATAAGCAGACACCCGAAGAGCCCTAGAGCTTTCAAATACATCGAACTTGCAGTTTAAAACCTTCCCACAAAGGAGAACTCCAGGCACAGACGGATTCGCAAATGAATTCCATCAGACAGTGGAGAAAAAATTAACCAATAATACACAACCGCTTCTGGAAAATTGTGTCAATTTTTGATATTATAAGCAAGGCTTAACTATTCACTTAGAAGCAGTACACCGTAAGACTTCAGACCAGCATCCTTCATAAATATAGAAGTGAAATTTCCTTATGAAATACTAGCAAAGCAAATCCAGCAATATGTAAAAAGGATAATACATTATCAACAAATGGGCTTTATCCCAGTGTATAAGGTTCCTTCAACATTAGACAATGTAGTTTATGATGTTAATATGGGAGAAAAGGCACAATCACAGAGAAAAAAATATTTGACGGATTCAACACTCATCTACAACAAGAACTCAGTAAGTAGGAATGGCAGGAAAAGTCCTCAGCCTGATAAAGGGCATCTATGAGAAAAAAAACTAGGTAGTCTCATATTAAAAAAAAAAAAAAAAAAAAAGACTGGGTTTGGAACAAGGGGAGGATGCCTGTACTTATGACTTCCATTCAACATTAGCGGTGAAGGCCTTAGCCAGCGCAGTAAGCAACTCAATAAAAGGTATATTCATTGGAAAAGTAAAAGTGCATTTGCAGACCATAATTGAAATGAGAAAATCATAAGGAATTTTCAAAAATACTACTAGACACAGTAAGGGAGTTTATCAGGACCACAAAATAAAAGGTAAATATAAAAATGAATTGTACTTCTATAGAACCAACGATTTAGAATGGAAAATAATGGTATTGCAGTTTACAATAGATAAAAAACATGTAAGTGTAAGACTTATGCAATGGAATGCACAAAATATTGCTGAAAGAAAACCTAACTAGAGAACTATATACTATGTTCATGGACCAGAAAATATCCTTAGGATGTTAATTCTCCCAAAGTTTGATCTACAAAATGCCTACAATCCTAGCAGGCTTTTTGTAGAAGTTCACAGCCTCATTTTAAATTTACATGGAAATGTACCTAAGAGAGGCCAAAATAAATTTGAAAGAATAAATTTGTGAAGAGTAAGACTGGAGGCCTTGCACTAGAATTCAAGACTTACGGTGACATTGGCTTATGGGTAATGAGTGACCGGTGGAACAAGGATCGATCGACATGAGGGGCAACCGGGGGGGGGGGGGCTCAGCTGCTTAAGTGTCTGATTCTTGGTTTCAGCTCAGATCACGATCTCAGGGTCGTGGGATTTGGCCCATATTGGGCCCCATGCTCAGTGTAGAGTCTGCTTGAGATTCTCTCCTCCAACCCTCTAAGATAAAAATCTTAAAAAAAAAATCCACATGAAAATGGGCAATTTTCTCTAAAGCAGCCATGGAAAAATAAAACAATTGGTGCTGGAAGAACTACATATGCCTGTGGACAGAAATGAAATCTTACCCTACTTTACACCCTACACAACGACTGCGTGATGATGAGTCACAGACCGAAACGGAAAACAAACCGTAGTGCTTCCAATAGAAACTGAAGATGATCTTTGTGACTTTAGGGTATGCAAAGATTTCTTAATGCATCGAAAGAACTAGTCATAAAGGATTAAGGAATTGGACTTGATCAAAATAAAAAGCTTCTGCTCAAGACAACACTGGGGAAAAGGTAAGCAACACAACCATATCCAGAGTGTATGAATGTGCTTTTAAAATTCAATTTAAAAACCCCAATTTGGGGGCACCTGGGTGGCTCAGTGGGTTAAAGCCTCTGCCTTCCGCTCAGGTCATGATCCCAGGGTCCTGATCAAGCCCCACATCGGGTTCTCTGCTCAGCGGGGAGTCTGCTTCCCTCCCCACCCCCCACCGCCTGCCTCTCTGCCTACTTGTAATCTCTGTCAAATAAACAAATAAAATCTTAAAAAAAAAAAACCAAAACAATTTTTTAAATGGGCAAAATACTTGAATAGACCGTTTGCCAAAACTCTGTAAATGGCTCAGCGTGTGAAAAGGTGTTCCATGCCGTAGTCATGAGGGAAACACAAGATAAACCAGACACCCTTTCCCACCCATTAAAATGGCCATGGGGGAGCCTGGGGAAGTGACAGGGAAGGCTGTCACAGCGCATGTCCGATGAGACACCAAAACCCAAGGATGCATCAGGAGGTAGTCACGATCTCAAAAACAGCGTGGTTAGGCCAACAGCCATAAGGCCTGTGTCACCGGCACCCATGTGGCCACAGGAGGAGCCAGGAGCAGAGCACGCGGCGGATCCGAGCACCAGAACTGAGAGTGGGGACAGGCTTTCACCGGAACGCGGTGGCACACGGTGGCAGATGCGCACGGCAGGCAGCCGTGCGGGAATCTCCGGGCTCCCTAGGGACGCGGCAGCGCCTCTGGACGCTTGACGATGCTGCCAGGACTTTTGGGTCGCGGCCCGGAGCCCAGAGGAGCCGCTGGGAATAAAGGCTGAGCCGGGCAGGGGTGAGAGAGAGAGAGGAGAGGTGAAGCTCGGCGCGCGAGGGAGGGAATTAGGGCCTCACAAGGCAAGGCTCCTGGAGAAGCTTCTGAGCCGCGCCTACGAGGTCGGGAAAACGTCAGGCCTCGTCAAAGGAGCACCCGCCGGGGTCCCGGTCAAATCCCACACGGAGTCACTGGAAGCGGGGGACGCGCCGGCCAGCGTGGAAAGACCCCGTCCGTGGCCTCCCTGCCGCGTAGGGAAAACCCGGCCCTTCCCCGTCCCGGCCCGTGAGCCTCACGGCACACTCCGGCCCCCCGGCGTGCGGCGGTTCCTCCCGACGGCGGTTCCTGGGGCGCCCGCGGGGGTCCGGCACGCAGGCTGCCGCGGCCCAGGGACGGCGTCGGGCCGCTGGGCAAGGGCTCGGTCCCACGCTCGGCCCCACGCTCGGCCCCACCCGACTGTGCTGCGGGGCCCCCGCTGCGGGGGGAAGGTTCCGGGACGCCCCTTCCCGCGTCGGTTCGCTTGCGAGAGCGACGCCCCAAACCCCGCCAACACTCGCGTTTTGGTCTCTGAGACGGGACGATAAAGGGTGGAGACGAACACCCCAACGGCCGACAAGCGGAGGGCAGGGCCCCGCGCCCCCGGCGTCCCCCGCCACACCCCCGGCCCCTGCCCGCCCCTGCTCGGTGCCCGCAGCTCGGGCCTCCGCACGGCCGGCCCGGGAGGTCTTTGGAGGCTTCCAGACGCGGGCCTGACGCGGTAGAGCAGCGGCCACCGGAGAACGACTCCGCGACCCCCGCCCCCCCCAGCTTCCTCCGCTCCCCATGAGGCCGGGGCGCGGGCTCGGAAGCAGCGACTGCGGCGCCGGTCGCCGGCGGCTGCCCCAGGTACACGACCGGCGCCGCCAGCCCTCGCCTCCTCGGAGCTCCCGAGTTTCAGGAACTGGCGGCGGGAAGGACGACAGAGCGCATCTGTGTCGCCCGTCAGGGTGCGGTGCCCTCGCCTGTCCCTCGTCGTCATACACATCTCTAACAGTGCGACCCACAAAAGCCTGACGCCTCTGGCGCATGACCAGAGTCCCCTGCGTCACTCCTGACGAGTCCTCCGTCCCCGCGCTGAAGGCGTCTCGCAGGCCGAGGCCGCCCAGGTGTGCAGCCTCCGGTCCAGCCGCTCCGCTTCCCAAGGCCAGAGCGGCCTCGGCGACCGGGACGTCACCCTCGCAGGCAGCGGGAATGAGTGAGCCGAGAGACCACGTCGTTGCTGCTGTCCTCCGGGGTCACCCGGACACTGGGTCTCCCTCATGACAGCCCACTGACTCCTTCCCTCCCCCTTGGCCACCACCGCTCCTTCCCTCCTTTCACACACAGACATTACGTAACAGGAAACAGTTTAAGGCAGAGCCTGACACCTCAGAAGTGTGACAGGGCTCAGGCAGGTGTTCGAAATTTTAAAAATTAGTTGAGAAATGAATAAAAAGAAACATGGGATGAAGGAACATGATATACTAATGCCTTGAAAAGAAATAGAATTAGGAGGAAATTTTTTTTTAAAGATTTTATTATTTGACAGACAGAGATCACAAGGAGGCAGAGAAGCAGGCAGAGAGAGAGGGGGAAGCAGGCTCCCCACCAAGCGGAGAGCCCGATGTGGGCTCGATCCCAGGACCCTGGGATCATGGCCCGAGCTGAAGGCAGAGGCTTTAACCCACTGAGCCACCCAGGCGCCCCTAGGAGGAAATTTTTAAGTCAAAAAGAAAGGAGTAAAGTTTTCCTTCTGTCCAAGAGGGAACAATCGGATCTGGGCTTGTCCTGGCCCAAGCGTCTAGAAAAGCAGGACAAAATACACAGGTGACTGTCGGACCTGGCTGGCAGGGACCGCAGGATGGGCTCCCAGTAACACGGTGGACTGCAACCCCCAGAGACGGTTCCAGACGCGGTGGAGGAACGGGGCGGGGGGCCGGCCTCCGAGAGAGGCTGCCGGTCACAGCTGGAGGCAGCCAGAGCGGCGGGACGTGCAGGACAGAACATGCAGGACAGCACGTGCCCATGGCCTCCGCCGAGTCTGGCCGCCCAGGCGTCTGCGCACAGGTGAGGCGTGACTCCACGAGACCCTGCTGAGGACAAGGTCAAGGAAAGAGCAAGTCCCAGGGAAGATCATGCGGGGCTGACCTAGCAACAGCCCAGTGGGGACATCCGGGACAGCCAGTGTGTTCCCCACAGGGCCGTACTGCAGTATTGGGGCTGACTTGGGTTTAAACTCTTGGCTTCGGCTCAGGTCACAATGTCAGGGTCGTGAGATCGAGCCCCGCATCAGGCTCTGCGCTCAGCTGGGAGTCTCCTAGAGAGTCTCTCTCCCTCCCCATCGGCCCCTCCCTCACATGTGCTCCCATGCCCTCTCTCAAATAAAATCTTTTAATAACTAAATTAGGCTCATCCGAAAAATGTGTAAAGAACAAGCTTTGAAAGGAGGAAACCGATTCTCAGCTGTTGGCGGAATAAAGTCTAACAGCCTTGAATTCAACACAGTCCAGCACCCGACAACATACAAGCACAAATTCTGGAAACCGAGAAAGTTATCCAGACACGGAAAGGCAGGAAAATGTGACCTGTCACCAAGAGTAAACATCCAGCAGCAAGATGGGCCCAGAAATAAGAGACGATAGAATTAGCAGGAGTCGTATTAAAAGCAGCTCTCACACGCGGGCTTCATGTGCCAAAGCCTGGAAAGGACAGTTTTAGTATGAGGAACGCATTGTCGAAAGGGTCACGCAAACAAGACAAACCGGAGTTACTGTCACACGCCCCAGACTAAGGAAATAAGATGACCAGATGCCATGAGGTGGCCCTGGCTGGACCCTGGAACAGAGGAGTGACCAGCTTCCTCGGGCACATGGCACACAGCCCCTCCGCTTCCCTGTGAGGCCCCCCAGCGTGGCTCCCGGGAAGCTGGGGGCAGGCGCCGGTGGCCCCGCTGGACAGTAGCAAAGGCATCTCTGGGGAGGCCTGGTCAGGAGGTGGCAGCGCGTTGCTCAAGGGAAACGCGCTCTTCCCCTTACACGGCAAGGGGAAGGGAGCGCCTCTCGTGTCGGAGCTGCCACCAGCGCGTGTGACACCGGGCAGCCCTGCTCTGCGGAACTGCTGGGACGCGGGGCCTCTCAATGCCACAGGGCGCCGGTGCCCGTGCAGATGGGTCCCGACCACATCTGTGGCCTTGAGCTGCTCTTTCCCTGGTGTTCGCTGGCAGCCGCCGGCCTGGCTTTCGGACGCTGGGGAGGTCGAGCCCGGGCTGGTGTCAGGGTGCCGGTACCTGAGCTCCTCCAGGCGCTCTTGGCCGTGAGCCCGGGGGCCGCCGCAGAGCTGCGGTTTCCTGGAAAAGAAGATCCTCCAGGAGCTGTTTCTCAGACGGAGAACACGTCCCTTTTTAAAGCGCAATAAACGGGCAGTGCGCTTTTAGGGACAAGAGCATAGCGGCCAGACGGGAGGAAAACCGGGAGGGCGGAGGGCCACAAAACCGGGGCCAGGTCAGAGAGACGGTGGTCAAGTGTCCCCAGCACAAGGAACTCAACGGGCCCGAAACACACCTGCCGCCTTCGGGAGCACGTGACCAGAGGAAGGGCGTCTGCCTGGTGACCGGAGGGAGGACAGGAGGGCCCGGGTGGGGACAGAGAGGAAGGGCCCGCGCCTCGGAAGAGCTGAGGCGTTTCCGCAAAGCGGTCGCACCGCGTATGATTCCCCTCGCGCGCCAGCTCGGCCCCGCCGCCCCGCCGCCCCGCCGCCCCGCCGCCCCGCAGAGCGCCAGCTCGCCTTCCGCGCGGTCGGGGTCAGGGCGCGCCCGCGACCGACACCGGCGGTCCGGGAGGAGGTCAGGGAAAGGCCGCTCCGGGGGCCGCCTGGCGCACACCGCGAGCACTCGGGCCCCCGAAGCGCCAGACCCCTGAACGGGAGACGCTGCAGAGCATTTTTAAAACCTCGTTGTCAGGGAAGTGCTTTGAGAGTTTCTGTAAAACCGCGCAGTACAAAACCCTGTTGTTGCAGGGTGTTCATGAACAGCCTAGCTAAAAACAAGCTAAAGACTGGTTTAGAAACTGTGAGGGGATTCTGAGCTATTTTAATTCTTAGCAACCCCCTCAATGTCAAATACATCCAGTACGACAGGAATCAAGTCTGGATCACAGAAGAAGCCTGAAAGAGGCTGCGCCCCAGAACCCCAGAAGGCTCAATTTAACAAACCAAAAGAGACTTTAAACAAGGGAACGGGGCACCCTGGCAAACACCCTTCAGGAGAAACCCAAGTTCCCATCCTTGTTCAGCTGCAGGGAACAGTCTCTCCTCCAGGAGCCTCGACCTTACACGTCAACTTATCCGAAAAGAGAGAGGCCCGAGCTGATGACCTCACACGCCGGAGCCGAAGGCTGAGCCCCCGCGCCGCAGCTCCGGCCAGACAGTGGGCAGGGCCGACACACACTCAGGCGCTTGTATAGATGTAAAATATTTTATTTGTAAATGGTGATCTTCTAAATCTGTGTCCACAAATTCCAAAACCCATAACACTCTGTATACTTCAAAAAATTCAATTTTTGCCAACATTAGGTACTATTATACAGAACAGAAAACAAAAACCCGGTAAGACAAATACTGGTAAGATGTCAGAATATTGTACAAGAGAAGAAAAATATTCAAGAAACAAATTTCATACAGCTATTTATCAAGAGAAAAATATATACAATTGATTTATTCTGTAAGATAAAAATACATCATGCCATATACATTACAAGTTCAGAACTGCGTCACTGATATACCAACAGTTTACAGCCCACTTGAATTGTGCACACAAAACTTCATTTATACTTAGTCTGTGAAGTGTCAGTACCAGAATTTTAAGTACAAAATAAAAAGCTAACCTGGTTCAAAATGCTGATTAAGTTTCTACAAGCAAACACAAAACAGTGTGTTTTTTTAATTAAAGAAATGTAAACAAACAGTTCATACAAACACATTTTAAAATTACATCTTCCGAAATCCTATCGCTGGGGTCCTGCAGCTGCGAGTGTGACCACAGCGCTCCTTTTTTTTTTTTCCTTTTCAAATTTTTGTGTTGAACAGAAGGCTAGAGTTAGGCTGGAGTCCTGCTACATGGTCTAGCATGTTTACATGATTCTCTGTAGCTCGAAACAAAGTTCTAGTCAAAACTACGTCCGCTGAAGAAAAGTTCAGCCTCCATTTGGGTGTATTTTTAAGCATTATTCACAGTTATCACAAATTGTAAGCACAAAAAAACCTGACTGAAGAAGTAGGGATGCAACAATATAATATGAAAAAGTTAGTTTAAATTACCAAAACAGCTATAAAAGTCGTAGTCGTAGCCTACACTCCGTTCTATCAGAAGGTGTATAAAACAATTGAGTACTAATAGACCGTAGTTTCCAAAAAACCCCAAATGCTCTAGGCTGAAATTTTGGTTATTACATAATTATAACGGCGTATTTAAGAACACAAAATTATACTGTGACATCCCTAGGAACATCTTATAAGCACCCGAGCTGCTGCAGAGCCTGGTAGCATTTGGTCAATACTATTTTTATACTGTATTTTTTTCTCAAAATATTTACATATTTGTACAAAGTAACAGGGCCTGTTAGTTCTGCAGGTAACAGCAGCAGCTTGGCTTTCTTCTAACTTTTATTTAAAAATAGCTTCATTCACTTATTCAATAATAAATACAAAAAGTTTCTCTTATTTTACAGAAATCAAAAACTACAATAAACTGACTCATGGAATCAAGTATTTAAATGTATTTTAGTGCAAGTTATTACCCCTTAGCTCTATCCCTAAGGAAGTCATTTCAGTACATTCCTTGTTCAGTGGTGTCTACTTTATTTTAAAAAATCTTTAAGTTAGAGGGCCTGCCCCTGTTTCAGATAAGGCCGTGGCCAGCACTTCGGGCGTCCCGTCTCCCCTTCGCTGGTGATCTCAGTCTGTACATTCATAGGAAGCCCCCAGCCCGGGGCAGGGCAGCCAGCGGCTCTTCGCCCCAGTCAAAGTGTCTCCTCAGCGAGACGCAAAAACACAAGACAAAACAAAACCCACCCACAGAAAGAAGGAGGAAAGAAAGAAGAAGAAAACAAAAGTGCTGGACTGCTCTGTGGTCCTGGTCCGCCCGGAGGGCCGAGGGAATCAGAACTCCCAGAGGCGAGTTTTCAGAAAGTCATAAAACAGGAAACAAAATCTCTTTCCGCCTGCGAAATTCCACTGGTGTGTCAATCGCTCCTTCCTAGGGACAAGCCGCGGCCCAGGCCGCGGGGCGCTCAGTTCATCCACTTCCGGCAGTTCACGGCCCCGCAGTGACACGGAATCTTGTGCTGGTCGTCTTCGAAGTCAAACTTATAGTCATAGCAAAGCTGCCCACGGCAAAGACACAGCGTGAGAGAGGCGGGGCTGGGGGGGTCCTGCCTCATCCGCCCCATCTCAGAACCAGCAGCGCAGCGGACCTAGCGGAGGACCCCGCGCGGACTGGGACAGAAGCCCCCCTGCGCTCACAAGGGGACAGGCACGGCAGGGGACAACGTTCTCCGGCCGCGCCACATCTGGGGATGGCCCGGCTGGAGAGAGCCGCGTTCCCACACCCCTCGCGGGTCCCCCGACCTCATCTGCCGGGTGGGGCGCACACCTGGGGGAGGGACCGACCCCCCCACCCCCGCCAGCTGACAGCTTTGCTTCCTCCTGCCTCACTTAGAAGAATGTTTCGGGAAGTCTACTTAGGGTCATCGAGTCACTCCACATCTCCGAGCAGCTGCTGCCGCGGCCGCCGGGGTCCGCGCGCCTCCCACCCGCGGGCCCGCCCTCCCTGACGCGCCTCCGACTCCCCCAGGTCCTTCCGACCCAAACGTCCTAAGCGAGGCCCGGTGCGGAGAGTCCGTTCCGCGCTGCAAGGGAAGACCCCGGCGTTCACCGGGCAGCTCCTCCCGGCTACCCAGCCACGTGCCCCCTGCTGCTGGGCACCGGCGGGGCTCCGCAGGGAGACTCCGCCGTTTCGTGTAAATGCAGCGGTGGCTCGGGGACGCCAAGTGACCCGCTCAAGAGTACTCAGGCGGGACCGGGAAGGAAGGACCCGGAGCTCAGGGGTCTCCGGCCGTCCCAACGTCCCTGCTGGTCGCCGGCACCACGCTGGGTTCTCAAATACTTTGATTTAAAAAAGGGATTTCCAAAAAGATAACCAAAAAATACAAGAAATCATTGCATAGCTCTGTTCCAAAGGGCCGGGGGGTTCCAACAAAGACTCTCTGGCCCCTCATCCCCCGCCCCAGGAGAAGCTCCTATAGAAACCCACACTGCTCAGCGGCACACAGAGCACCTCGAAATGTGTGCTAATCACACTGTGATTAATCTGTGGAAGACAAATTCGGGGAACGGAAATAAGTGGTCTAGACCAGGAATAACCTTAACAGGTGAAAGTCATCCATGAGCCCAGAGAAACAAACGTCAAGTCGAGCATCTAGCATTTTAAAGAAGAAAGAAGAGAAACAACTGTACCCAAAGAGCCAAACTCTTCGAAACTCTGTTGAGAAAGTCTGTAAGTTTGTGCCGTGAGCGGAGTGTGCAAACAGGCCATCCAGAGCCCTGTGCTGCCCCCGACGGGCCGCCTACAGCCCTCCGTGGCCTTATGTGAGCGTCACGTTCCCGGGGACCACAGAGCCTACAATCCCGGGAGAGTCCGCACACATCAGTGGGATGACAGGCAGAATCTTTAAAGAGAAGGATCCTGGCAGTGTGTGACCAAGGGGTCTAGCAGGAGCCTG
Organism: Enhydra lutris kenyoni; assembly: GCF_002288905.1. Classification (NCBI taxonomy): domain Eukaryota; kingdom Metazoa; phylum Chordata; class Mammalia; order Carnivora; family Mustelidae; genus Enhydra; species Enhydra lutris. The sequence goes on from NW_019154121.1 coordinate 27,535,083, forward strand.
AGGACGCGGGAAAGCGATGCCCCGTGGGTGCTGCGGGGATGTGTTGAGTTTGGGGAGCACGGAGGGGAGTGGGGGGAGGTGGTAGTCCACACTTCCCATGCTGCCACGAGGAGGAAGGAGACCCTTGACTGTCCCGGGAGAAGTGACAGGGTAGCGCCCTCTGACCCATAAGGAGACTTTTTCTAGTGCTGAAGCCCTGGACAAGCCCCAGGCCAGCCGCCTGTGCCATGCAGCGAGCTGCGCGGGGACTACAGCGGAGCACCCGGGACCCCACACGCTTACCTCTTCTCCTTTCTGGATCCTCCGGTTGGAGCTGATGATGATTTTGTGTCCTCTCTCAAAAGTCACCACTTCAGCCACACAATTGGGAGCACACGAATGGTTGATGTATCTGCAAGCCGTGTCAGAAAACTATTACGAAACAGCTGCAAGAAACTTCACAAACATTCAGCTCACAGCGAAAACTTTCTCCTAATTACATTTCTACCTGCCCGTTCACAGAACACGAACAAACACAATTTCAAATGAAAATTATTTTCAAAGCTTATCTGCCCTAAATTTTTAATCACGGAGGCCGCTGTGAGCACACGGACCCACTGGGCAGAACTTCCTCGACCAGCCTCCCGCTGCCTCACCTGGCAGGCCCTCCTGTGAGTGTCGCATCAATCACGTGGTCATTATCCATGCGGAACATATACACGCCACGGTTCTGAAAAAGAAAAGTCAGAAATTCCTCCACGTGCAAGTTCAGAGCCAGAAGACTCAGCCGGAAGTGAACGGAGACGCAGCCTGTGCTGTGGGTGTCACACAACCCCGTCAGGGGACACGTATGCACACGGTGTGAATGGAAATCCAACGGATCAGGAGGCTGCTCGGACACCAGGCCCATTAGTCTACAGCTGTCTCTATGTGAACAATACCACTGACTAGACAGAGTGAGAAGGATGGAAAAAACCAGGAAGACACAAGAATATCCAGATGTTAAGTAAAAAAAAAAAAAAAAAATTTGGGGAAAAAAAAAAAAAAAAAGGAGGGGGACGCCTGGGTGGCTCATTCAGTTAAGCGTCTGCCTTCGGCTCAGGTCACAATCCCTGGATCCTAGGATCGAGTCCCGTATCGGGCTCCCTGCTCAGTGGCGAGCCTGCTTCCCTCTGCCCCTCGCCGTGCCCGTGCTCTCCTGCACACACGCGCCTCTCTCTCACATGCAAAAAAATATCCAGATGTGGCTTCCGTTCAAAACTGAGCCTCACAGGACAGTGCAACTTGGCCTTGTTTCCAGCTTTTCGATGGCAAAGGACAGAAGAGGACTGGCTCTTACCTGAGACTCATACAGCTTCTCTTTCCTGTTTGCTACTTCATTTCGAATGATCGTGCCTATGTACTCGATGACCATGGTGTGCTTCTCGATGTCCCTGGCAGCATACAGGCCCAGCCCCTGTGGAGAAAAGAAATAAAAAATGGAAAAAAAGAGTGTATGTATATACTTTAAAAATCACTTTGATTTCTTGGACAACAAACGCTTTCATACAAAGGCCACATCAAAAGCCACAGTGAAGAACTCACCTAAACTCAAAGTCTTTTTTATTGAATATACTATCATCTGAAACAATCTTTTTTTTTTTTTAAAGATTTTATTTATTATTTATTTGACAGAGAGAGATCACAAGTAGACAGAGAGGCAGGCAGAGAGAGAGAGGGAAGCAGGCTCCCTGTCGAGCAGAGAGCCCGACGCGGGACTCGATCCCAGGACCCTGAGATCATGACCTGAGCCGAAGGCAGCGGCTTAACCCACTGAGCCACCCAGGCGCCCAATCTGAAACAATCTTAATTATCACTTAAAGTCATGCCATTACTATCTTGCTTTATGTCTTTTACTAAATTCTGAAGGCGTATTTACAAAGCAGCACCACTGACCGGCCACCGCATCCTGTCAGGCCATCTTATCTTCCATGAAATTCATGTCGAGATCCCACCAACTAAACAGGCCAACAGCTAATAACTATTATAGGCTATTAGCTTCTGGTATTTACTTTAGCCCATTATTGTTTCTTTTTCTTTTCAAGATTTTATATATTTGACAGAGAGAGAGAGCAAGAGAGAGAGATCACAAGCAGGCAGAGAGGCAGGCAGGGGAGGGGGGGAAGCAGGCTCCCTGCTAACCAGAGAGCCCGAAGTGGGGCTGGATCCCAGGCCCCTGAGATCATGACCTGAGCCAAAGGCAGAGGCTTAACCCACTGAGCCAACCAGGCGCCCCATTACTATTTCTAGAAGGATAAGAAAGGACAGTAAACTTAATAAGAAGTAGGGCTAACCATGAGGGACTATTAATACTATAGTGAGGTTTCGGATTTGGCTAGGACTTCCTGGAAGCCAGAGCAAAAGGAGAACCAGGAGAAGTTACTCTGCTTTAATTACCAGGAAAGCTGGAAAGAAATACAGTTCTTCAGAAAGGCAACTTTCTCCCCTAAAGTTTCAAGGCCGCAGAGAAAGAACCAGGAATCTGAACCAGCGAGAACTGCCGCAGGCCTCTCATTTGGCAGCTCGTCCTGTCTTGCTAGTAATAAATCATATACTATGTGTACCTTTTTAAGTTTTTAGCATTACAAATTCTGGAAAAGTATGGACTACTTCCTTGAACATTTGATACTTTCTCGTCCCACTGAGTTTCTGCCTCCTCAACTCCCGCTGGCCGGAAGACCGTAGTAACCAAGTAGGGAAGAGAGTGTGCTCACTGGGAAGTCCCCGCCGTGGGGCACACGGTACCATGCGCCCGTCTCAGGGACTCTGGTGTGTGAACTGAATTATCTTCTGGGAAACGAAATCTTACGCAATGTATCTGTTCAATTCCAGACATAACTGAGATGAACGAACCAAAATACACAAAAAAGCAGTACGTATAGAGATCAATATAGTTTGATATAAGAACAGACAAGATCATGGGGCATCTGGGTGGCTCAGTGGGTTAAGCCTCAGCCTTCGGCTCAGGTCATCATCTCAAGGTCCTGGGATTGAGCCCCGCATTGGGCCTTCTGCTTGTCAGGAAGATTTCTTCCCCCTCTCTCTCTGCCTGCCTCTCTGTCTACTCATGATCTCTGTCAAATAAATAAATAAAAATCTTAAAAAAAAAAAAAAAAAAAAGAACAGACAAGATCAGTGGAAAAGAATGGAGAATGCAAGGCGATCCACGCGTGTGTGGAACTCTCATGTGCGCTACTTACACAGCGGCAGGGCAGTGTTATCACTCAGCGCGATGCGGAAGGGCCACTAAATGGGGCTTCAACTCGTTACTCAATGGAACAGAATAGTCTTAAAACACTTAAAATTTCTGAAATCTAGAAATCCAAGACACTACAAATATAGTAAAATCCACTGTCTTAACCAAGACTAGAAACTACAGAAAATTATGTACATTTGACTATGCAAAAATTCACTTTTATGAGAAAAAAGATATCAGACTTCCTCATAGGCACAGGGTGTGTGGTGGGGAGTACATCTCCCAGCCAAGGTGTCACGAACTGGAAAACAGACAGAGGAGGATACATAATTCACAGAAGAGCCAATCCAAGCGGCAAGCCTCAAATGCGGCTCATTCGTCAGCGGTCAGAAACCACAGGAAGGAAGCAGGACCAGGCAGGCGGAAATGTAAAGGGCAGCTGCACAACATATGGGAAAGGAGAGAGACAGTCTCCCAAATGCAGGAGGAGATGAGCTCTGACAGCCTTTCTGGCAAAGCAACAAGGTCTGCTAACACGCAAAGTACACACATCCCTCTGAGAGATTAGCGGCTGGCACGCTCCTCTTCATTACGGTTCCTCAACGCCCAGGAACGTCACGCAGACGCCGAGGAGAACGAGAGAACGAAGCGGAGGCACCAAGCGGCTCTGGAGGGTTCTCTGAGGGTCAGTGAGCGCAGAAGCCTGCGGCTCGGCCGATGCAAGCGGCTCCGCGGGGACATCTGTGCGCAGACGAGGCTGTGCGGCCAGGACAGTGACGCGACACTGACCACGGGTCCCGAGATCAGTGAAATGACAGTAAGGGAGTAAAAGCGACGCAGAAACAGGAGCGGTAACAAGTGAACGAGCTGCTTGGGAACGTTTAAAATGGAAAAGGAACCGATGCGGCAGATGAGAAAGACACACCCCCCAGAGTGGCCACCGGACCCCCCGGAGCTGGAGAGGCTGCATTCTCGACCCAACAGCAGAAGGAAAAGAAAGTCGCCATATTTGTAACGTAAAAAACATGGTACCAGATGAGAAGATCAAGAGCAGAAAGAGCTCTTAGGTGACTTTTTTTTTTTAACACAAAAGAAAGCTCCGCAGATACAGCAGAAGCCAAAGAACAAGGACAAGGGAACCGACACCAGACGGGGGAGAGGAGGACAGGTGGAGTCACAGGCTCCCGTCTGTGTTCGCACGGGTCCTCTGGGGCCCCACCGCAGGGGCCGGACCGAAAGGCACGTCTTAGCAGGCCCCAGTGATGCCACTGCTAGCCTGGGTCCACCATGTGACAGCCCAGACCTCACAAGTCCAAATTTGTCTACAGGTTCAAAAAGGAACTTGCAGAAGAATCAACACAGAAACATTTCTCAGACTGAGCCCCAGTGCTCCAGGCTGAAAAGGGTCATCAAGTAAGGAAAGCAACAAAAAAGAAAATAACCCAAACTTCAGCACATTTTTTTGTAAAATGTCCAACTATTAAGACTAACAGGAAGATCCTACAGTCTTCCCAAGAGGAGAAAAAGTTCCCAAGAAAGGAACAAGAATCTGAATGAGTACGGACAATGGAACGTAGATGAGATTTTTATTGTAAAGGGATCCCAGTGGGGGTGAGTGGGGCTGGGGAGGCGGCGGCAGGCCCGACAACGGTGCTCACGGGAGCGACAGCAGGTGGAAATGGGGGGCAGAGACAGAGCGTGGACTTGAGAGAGCTCTTCTGGGGGGGGGCGGGGCGGCAACAGAACTTAAGGGTGCCCTGGATCTGGGCAAACGGGGGCCAAGGTACACAACTCGAGGATGGGGAAACACTCAGGATAACTGGGCTCAGGGACCGAGACATTTGGCAAAGTAAGGTCTGTGCCCCCATCCTAGGACATCCAAGAGGAGATGCAGAGCAGACTCAAGTCCGTGGCTCAGCGCGTACGGACTGTGGATGGTAACTTAAATGCTGAGACCACAGATAACCCGTAAGGTCCTCCACACACTCCAGGCACCAGAAAACACAGTGCTCTCGAGAGAAGACGGCTTCCGGACGAGAACCCCACACACTCCTGCACCTTTTGAAAGTAGTTCCACTTGTACTTCTCACAAGAATCTGAAACAGCTCTCGTGAGCGCTCCCCAAACCCAGTGAGCGCAGAACACCGTGGCCCCGGCTGCCCACAAGCCCTCGTCGAGACACGGAGATGTGGAGTCTAGTCTCCCCACTGGGGGAGGAGAAGCACCCACAGTCGTATTCAGTCGCTGGAGCTACCAACGGACAAGACGGGACGGGGTTTCACAGACGTGATGCTAAGCCTCCGCCGCATCAAGTCCTTCGAAGACCAGACGCCAGCAGCCCTCCCGAGCGCAGCGGCTCCTCACCTGGATGCGGGAGCGGGCCAGGTAGACGTTGGACTTCCACTCGGTCTTCATCTTGCGGTACTGCGAGGACTTGGAGTGCACGAACTGCTTGCTGTAGGGCGCGTTCAGCTCCCCCGTGACAGTGCTCTGGAAGGACTTGGAAGTGCTGGTGCTGTTCAGGGTGTGAGGCCTGCGCGCAGTGGCACGTCAACAGGAAAAAATGAAAGGAAAACTGAAGATATCTCCGAATAACGCCCAAAGCCGAGAGGATTCAAACTCTCACTGACAGGAACATACATGGAAAGCCGCCTAGCAGAGCCGCACGGCGAGTTCTCGGACGCGGTCGGCACGGACGCAGCCAGAGACGGCAGGTTTGTAAGCAGCGGACAGATCAAGCACAGAAACCACTAATACGCCTGGAAACCCTGGGCTGTACTATGTGAAGTTAAAACAAAATACCTTAACACAAACCTCTTGACATGGGCACTCATTTTAGGTTCGGATCGGGCGCAGCCTGTGGGGTTCACGGCGAGGGGGAGCTCCATGAGAGGATTGCGGCCGTACCGGAAGGCGTAGTTCTCGCACGCCTCCACCCCTGGGAGCTGAAAAGGAGCCAAACAGACACAGGGTGAACTTATGTGATCAAGACTGCGGACCGTCCTGAGCCGGCCCAGGGAGGGCCCGACCTAAACTTCTGCGGAAGTAACTTGTCAACATACTCCCTGTGGACGAAATGGTCTTTTAACGTATGTCACCGTAACCCGCCTGCACTCAGATCTACTTCAACACTAACACACGGATTTCAGTTTCAAAGCAGAACTTCGTCAACCCTGGCAATTGCTCCTTGAAGAAAAAGACTAACCCACAGAACTGCCACAGGCCAGCCGACACACGTGCCAGCGCCACTATAAGATGATTATCCCGACCCAGTGTGTACGGACTTACAACTTCGTTCTTTCAGCTTGTGTATCTTTATTTGGAATTTAAAAGTTAAATATAGTTAAAAATTTTTGATATGGTTTCCTGTCTTGATTTCTTGCTTCTTCCAATTTGGCTGCAATGAGGTCGGTTATCACACGCAGTTCCCGGAGAGTGTAGATGATGAGCTAAGGTTTACTTGCAAGATAATTTTATGTTAAAGGCCTCTTCTAGAATATACTTCTTGTGAAATATTTCTCTATAGACATAAAAGATACACATCACTTAGGCAGGGCTCTACCAAAGGAAGGAAGCAGACCTAGAACTCAGTGGCTTTTGGGGTGTCCTCTGTTTCTCCAAAAAAACAAAAGCAAAACAAACCCCACCAACCATCAATGATTTTTTTCTTGCTCACGATAATGCCTTATAATCACACAACTTCTCGAAAGCATTGTGTGTAGACTCACTGGCAAACGTGTTAATCATCTTAATCTTAAAAGACTGCAAAGAGAGGTCAGAGAAGATCATGTGCTCCTGTGGTCACTGCCCAACCCTGCCCTTCCCTCTGCCACGTCTGCCCCGCGCAGAGAACCTGGAGCGTGAGAGCCACCTCAGGGAGAGAATGCTACCATGCACTGAGGTGTCCCGACGAGTCACAGATGCCTCGAGACAGGAAGAGAGAGGAGCGCTACCTCAGAGTATCCTAGCGCGGCCCGTGTCAAAACGGTCGCACTGCCACCTGCAACCGCAAAGGCAGTCCCGCTGCCACACCCGGCCCGAGGCACTCACGGACTCCGCGATCCGCGCCACTGCAGACACCGTGAGCCCAAACAGGTCTTCTCCCTTCAGATACGCCGGGAAAAGCTGCAGCATTTCCGACTGTTTTCTCACGCATGCCACGGGCTCCAAAATTTTATCCCAAACACCTACATAGGGCCCAAACAGAAACAAAACAATTTAGAACACGCCTGCTCTCTGCTGACAGAGAGGAAAGCAGGACGCGGCACAAAACAGCAGAGACGGGCCAACCACTCGAAGACAGTTTCCCAGTGAAGCCTGGGGGTGGTGAACCGACCACCCTACTACCTGCTTATCAAACGACAGTTAATTTTGAAGAACTTTACGGAACTTTAGGGAAAAGAATGTGTTACATTAAGGAAATAAAACAGTGAAAGTGGAAAAGAAAGTTTAATGTAACAAATTCACATAAGAACTTAATTCACTTTCACACCAGGCATATAACTTTATATTTTTAACTGATCAGCCCAATTAGCAGTATCCAGAAGTAGGTTTCTTTCCTCTCAGATTTACATTAAAATAGGAAATTCATATTTCCATTGGAATTATCTTCAGGGCATTTTCATACTTTTTTTTTTTTTTTAAATAGCCAGAGTTTAAAAAAACAATTCCCCGGTACACATCAATAAAATGACAGCCTATGGTCAGAATGAAGAGTCCAACTTCTAGCTCCTAATTTGTTCAGTCCCTGGTAATCCTCATAAAAGGCAGCGCACCGCATGCTGTAGACACGGTCTCCTGCCCTCTGAATTAGGAGCGTCCCCAACACAAATGACAGGCACCCCTCATCCACAGTCCCTGCTTTATCACCGAGCACTCACACGCGCGTTCTGACTGCGGGAGCGGCAGTCCGGCAAGTGCTGACGAGACGGCCCAGCACAGCCGGCAGGTACAGTAACACAAAGCGGCTAAGAGCCACATTTGGGAACAACAAATCCACGTGTTTTCGTACAACCTGTAACAAACGACAGAGAAGGAGGAAGCGCAGACATACACGTCAGTGGCCGGCTCCGCAGCGCACGTGTGGTCTTACCTTTAGGAGACGAATCACTTAAGACCAGATCCTCGTGGCCTTGCTCCACAATCCTGATGACGAACACGGGGCGCCCGTCCTTCTCCTCGATGGAGCACAGGTAGCGACAGCGCCGGTTGGCGTAGCGGGTGCTCCAGTACAGGCGGCTGGCCTCGTAGCCCACGGGGAAGAGCGCTTTGGGCGAATGGAAGGCCTGCATCTGCTGCGGAAGCAGCTGGCCGATCGTATGGAAGATGAGGCTTCCCACGCGGAACGTGTGGTCGCGCTCCCCGCGCTGCACGATGCTGGCGATCTGTCGCACCTCGTCGCGCTGAACGTAGACCCGCCTGAAGACGGCGAAGTAACTTAACTCCTGCTCGTGAATTCCCTTTGGTTTGTGCATGGGACAAAGCATCGTTTTATCCTTAAAAAACATGCATTGTGCTTTAATGGCGCAGGTGAAGTGGTAAATGTTGGCGCAGCGGAAGCGGTGACAGCCGCTGGTGGCGCCCATCTTGTGGCAGAAGACGCACTTCATCTGCAGGCCCCTCCTCAGCGCCAGCTCCACGTTTATCAGGGCCCCCGCCTGGGTCTCATAGACCTCTGTGGACCACAGCGCACAATTCAAGTGGACCCACAGGTCTAGGTCAAGGTTGAGCAGTCTTGCCGGCCCATCGGTCAGACCGTCCCCTTCCTCGTGACAGAAGCAACACTTCCGATAGTCTTTGGGCACAGGGTCCGGTTTGAGGGAAGTGCCCAGTTTCTTCAGAAACTCATCAATCTCGTCCTCACAAGGCGGTTTGAAGCCCCCCTTGGGGATGACGATGTGAACGCTCCACTTCTTCCACTTCATCCCTCGCCACTTTTTACTGATGGGCCGACAGTCTTCAAACCCGCCGTGCACGGTCCTGAGCCGCGGCTTTAATTTGACCGTTACCTTGAGCTCGTCTGGCTTTGCCTCTACTTTGGCTGCTTCAAACGCCGGAGGGAAAGTGATGGGGGGTGACGCCGGGGGAGAAGTCTCCTCCTGGAGCTGTGGGAGGCAGTGCACGTCCAGAGTGGAGATGTTGTTGCTGTACTGATGGAATGCTCTGGAAGGCGTCTCCTTCACGGGCGACTGTGGCAATGGCGGGGCAGATTCCTGCACAGTGAAAGGAACAGGAGTAAGAAGAGCAGTTGGCCCCAGAGCAGGAAGCCAAGCAGCAGGGGGTCACAGGGCCTGTGCCCCGGGGTAGGGGTGGGGGACAGGGGAAGGGTCACACGCAGCAGAGGTGGACGGCAGACACTGCAGGTGCCCACGGACACCCGCAGGCTCATGAGAGCCGGGCCATGTTGGGAGTCCTGCCCCAGGCCTTCTGGACCAGGCTGTATCTCTGGAGAATGTTCTGCTCCTAAACCTCGGACACTCCTCTCTGACCATAATCAAGCCAGAAAAATCAATGCTGAAGAGAGGAGCTATCTGGTTTAATTCGTACAACGGAACGGTGCTTTCCATTGGACCAAATAAGAACTTCAGAACATGATCTTCTCTGAGCTTATCCGCACTCAGAAACCCACGTCTGTCCATCTCAGGCGGAACTCATCAGCATACGTATGAGGAAAGAAGGGGCAATGGTCCCCCATCAACATGCACCATCTGGAACCCCTCCCTGCGGATGCCCAGCTCTGATCCGGCTGCTGGAAGCAGTGAGCGGAGAGACAAGCGCCCAGACTTTCTGGGTGCCCTCAAGGTTCCCCCGTTCTCACACGACCCCTCCAACCGAGCATCTGAGAAGACACACCTCACATAAATCCAGGAGCAGGCAAGAACTGCACACCAAATTTTAAAAATATCTGGTAAAAAAGCAATTCTTCCTCTTACAGAAGTTGACATAGTAATTTTTTAGAAGACTGTATTTATTTATTTTGAGAGCGCATGAGCGGGGTGGAGGTGGGGGAGGTGGCAGAGGGAGAAGGAGACTCGCCATGGAGCAGGGAGCCCCGCCCTAGGCCTTCTGGACCAGTCTGTATCTCTGGAGAATGTTCTGTTCCTAAACCTTCTTGGACACTCCTCTCGATCCCAGGATGCTGAGATCAAGACCTGAGTTGAAGGCAGAAGTTCAACTGACTGAGCCACCCAGGCACCCCAACATATTTTAATTTGAAGTCTAAATCTATTTGGCATAGAGCTTGATTTCATTACACTGGAGACAACCGCCTATTATAAAAGTAAGAGCAGCCTCATCTGCAGGGAGGAAGGACTGGGGGCATTCCCACCCAGGCAGGCTTCCTTTAACACAAATAGTTCAAAATGTTTATCCAGGGGTGTCTGGGCGGCTCAGTGGGTTAAAGCCTCTGCCTTCGGGCTCAGGTCATGATCTCAGGGTCCTGGGATCGAGCCCTGCATCGGGCTCTCTGCTCAAAGGGGAGCCTGCTTCCTCCTCTCTCCCCGTCTCCCTCTGCCTGCCTCTCTGTCTACTTGTGATTTGTCAAATAAATAAAAATCTTAAAAAACAAAACAAAACAAAACGGTTTATCCATCAACCACATGTCGATACACTTAATTCACACAGAATCAGGTACCGCAGACCATTTTCACCGTGACATGAGCAACATGCTTTCTCCCAAAATACAGGAGTAGACTCACAATGTGTCTGTGAACAGGTTTTCCCATCACGATAAGAGTAATAAAAGCTTTAAGTCTTACTATTGTAATTAAGTCAAGATATTTGTAATTATTTCAGTAAAATTAAAGATATTAGTGTTTTATTCATAAATTCTGAACTTTTAAGACGTAATTCAAGTCTACCCCCTCCCCCCCCGTCAAATAAGCTGAATTTATCTGAAAAAGCAGCACGGGCTGCCCTTCCTCAGGAGCGCAGCATATGCCGAGATGCTACCCAGAGCCTAGGAAGCTCTTCCGTCCGTCAGCGTAACCCCAAACCACGGAAACCACTCATTATACGCTGTTCCCTGACGGAGACGGTCCTCAACTTACCTTGCTTTCTGAGTTTTTTGCTTGTGTGGTTGATGCATAAAGAATGAAGCAGTTATTACTACAAAAGACGATGTCCTTCTCCACTCTATTGGAGCTTTCTCGGGAATCCTGCGAAGCAAAGAGAAACGTGTGGGAATCTCGAGCCAAAATTTCCTAAGAACACGTTCTATCCATTGTTGGTTTTTATGCTCTGTTAAAAGTGAAAGTAGTTCTCTATCTTAAAAGTAAAAAAGTAACTCCCTGACAATATTTAGTATATAATTTAGTCAAAGAGAAAATAAATGTACAAAAATAAACTTTATTATCCGTATTTTACTCTATTCAGACATATAGGCGTCTTATAATGTCCAATTTACCTGTCTGCTGTCACTGTTTGGTTTTAAGCTAAACACGATAAATATACACTGGGGCTCCTGGGCAGAACCGGAGTCCCGCGAAGCCACTGTAACCGGGCGGGACACCTGACACAGCAGCGGAGCCACCGTAACCGGGCGGCACACCTCAGCAGGGGGACACCCTAGTACCTTGCTCACAAAGGCCAGGTCTCTGAACGACTTGCGCACGCCGCTCCCGAGGACAACCACCTTGCAGTGACAGCACCACTGTGGCCTGAGTGCCGCACTGTCTGCTCTCCCGGGACCAGAGTCCTTATATCCAGAAAGACCTAAGTGCAGAAGGCTGCCATTAGGGATCCACATTAACCAGCAACACGATGCAGGTGTAGCACTGCACTAAATCAACTCAGCACACGGCTCATTTGAAATACCTGATTTCATTCTTTTTTAATAAAAACCTTATCTTTCAAACAGTGGTTATAGGGCAGCTACTACGCGCGTGGCCCTGGAGCACAGAGGGACACACCTGTCCTCACGCAGCTGAAACAGTGCTCACACGCGAGGAGTACGAGAGGACACCAATCCACCACGAGATCAACGTTCACCCTACGTGCAAAGCGAGTGGGGCGGGGGACACTACCTCTGCTTGAGGGTTAAGACAATAAAAAATGTTTTATGAGAGACGGAAGAGATACATGTACAAGAGTCCTAAATGTGATCTGGAAAGTTGTCGAGGGCTAAGGAGAGTCCCAGGGCCAGGAGACAAGCGTGGTCAGGCACACTCAGGGCGTATCACCTGCGTGGGGCGTGGAGGCGGAAGGCAGGACAGGGAAAGTGAGTGAGGCGGGAGCAGCCTGGAGGCCGAGCTTGGAAGCCCACACGGGCAGCTCTGGGTCAGAGCTCGTGGATGAGGAGTGAGGCACTGCCAGGTCCCCAGAGCAGGGCCAGGACTGAAACAAGAGTCGGAGGGAATGGGGCGAGGCGGCGGGCGGAGGCTGGGGCGAGGCGGCAGCCCTGCCCCGAGGCCTACGGAGCAGCTCTTCCGTGGGGAGAGCAGGGCTCGTGCGGACAGGGCACGGGCCCAGCAAGACGCAAGTGGGGGTGCAAGGCACAGAAGGAAGAGGGGCACAGTCACAGATGCCGGCCTCACGTGCACCTGGAAGACAGGCCCTCGGGGAGACACAGGAACAAAAGCTGCAGAGGGTCAAGAGCCCGCAGAGGGAGCCGGAGCTCCGTCAGTGCCCGGGTGACTCCCAGCCACTAAGGTCAAACCACACCACAGAAGACAGAGCACCCACAGGAGGCCCAACTACCCAGGACTACACACCAGCACGCCACTACTTGTTCAAAACTGAAGTGGGATTTTATTTTAATTTTTGAAGTGAGATTAAAAAAAATTTTTTTTAAAGATTTTATTTATTTGACAGACAGAGATCACAAGCAGGCAGAGAGGCAGGCACAGAGAGAGGGGGATGCAGGCTCCCCGCCGAGCAGAGAGCCCGATGCGGGGCTCGATCCCAGGACCCTGAGCCGAAGGCAGAGGCTTAACCCACTGGGCCACCCAGGCACCCCTTGAAGTGAGATTTTTAAAGAGAATAAGCTTAACTTGTGAGTGGAGAGTGAGTCTGAGGTTAACAAAAGGCAGACTGGCTCACCGTTGCTTGCTGGAGGGAAAGGCCCATCGGGCTGCTTCAGCCGGTACGTGCTGGCTAATCTGGGAGGGTTTGCAGGTCCTGGCGGAGGCCCACGAAGAAATAAATGCTGTCGACACTCCAAGCCTGGGTTTACTCTGTGGCTACCAACCAAACCCATGGATGGAACATCTGGAGCATTACTAACCTCATAGCTGTTAGGAATTCGGACGTGAAGAAGGTCGGAAAATGCAGCCACCACACTGCTAATGTTCTAGAACATAAGTGTAAACACAGTGTTAGCGCCGGAGGCCACAGTGAGCCACAGGCATGGGTAAATGCCGTCTGCCGGACATGCACGGTGCGAGCAAATCCAGCCACTTTCACTTACACTTAAGAGTCTCAGGGGAAAAAAAAAATCATTTTAATGGATCAGTATCCCCATCAAGCTTTCCTGAGCAGAAATCCTCACACAGGGATCCCAATTAACGTGACACATTTGCGTGAGCGTTCAAGTATTCGAGGTACGGTCGCCGCTGCAGGAGGGAGGGAAACCTAGGTCTCACCGCTGGGCAGAAACTGCCTCGAGTGGACTTTGTCCAGTGCAGGACAGAGCGCTGTTCCCCCCCACCCCCCACCGGGCTAAGCTGTACCGACGGCCAAAATGTCCTATCACTAGACCGTAGTGTGGGGGCCAACATCCTCACCGAACCAAAACAGAAAAAAATTCTCAGGAATTTATTAGCATTTGATAGGGGCAGCTGCTACCTGGACATTCGCACTACTCCTGTAAAACTGAGTGTCGACCAAGTTCTTTCTCACGGCTCCATTTTCTATGTGTAGTTCTCAAGAGGTTTCTCTCTGAAGGACACATGCTTTAATAAGAACACGAGAACACGAGCTTCATTTTGCCCCGGCCTCCGCGGAGAGCCATGTGACGCTCATTCAGGGTCTCAGAAGCAGCCCGGACACCTGACCGCTCGTCCTCGCTCTGGGGGCTTCTGCCCGCCAAGACCCTGCTGTGCACGTCACGCTCTAAGCCGCCTGACGCCCCGTAAGAACGTGGACAGTTTATAATGTTAAAAAGCAATTTCATCTTTACCTCAGCAGCCGTAGGATGCAGGGTTATTGCCACAGATATAAGACCCGATCTGGGACCATTTGGGGATGAACCAAAAGGTGGTGTGAAAAATAAAGTGCCTGGCTCAGCTTTGATGTCATTCCTTCTCGATTCCAAACCTTAAGTGGGGGGAAAAAAGAAGGAAGGAGAGAGGGAAAGAAGGAAGGGAAGAAGGAAAGTACGGAGAAAGGAAAGATTATGGAGTGTTAATGGCTTTTCAAAATCAAAACATGAACGTCAGTAAACCGGCAGACTGTAGTGACAAGTACTTTCACGGAGAACGTTCTGTACCTTTCCCAGCACTGCTAGGGAGAATCGGAATAATGGGCGATGGCACGGGCTCTGGAGGCTCCTCTTTGACCAAGGACAAATCTGGGTATCTGCTCACTTCCATCCCAACCACACTCTCAGGGGAGGACGAGGGAACAAAACTGTCAGGAGTGTCCCGATCACCACCATGATCCTGTATCCTGAGAGAAGAACACAGATTACATGTCGGCTTGGGCAAGTCCACCCATGGGGCTTCCTGCATGACCCAGCCCTGTCTACTAGAGGGACTCTGAGGTTCCCCTGGACAACGGCAATGATGTAAGAAGCCAAAGAACAGGTTCGGGGCCAAACAAGAAATCTCTCGGAAAAAGACCCGAGAAAGACATCCAACTATGAAGCAATTTAATGAATTTCAACATCAAAGTGTAAAGACTTGCCAAGAAAGAAGACGTTCAGATTACCACACAGCAGAAGGATGATACTCACACCTGTGGCTAGTTCCAGATCCCTGAGACTACAGAACAGTCTGCAGCCAGAAAAGGAAAGAGCCATCTCGCACACCCCCACGGGCACACCCGCAGAGCCCGCTGGGCTGCTGCTCGTAGAGGCTATGTGGGGAAAACTTTGTCATTAGAGCTTCATAGGCCTTTATTTTTCCTAATTGATCAAGTACAGTGGAAAGAAGAAGAAGAGAATAGTCTAGCCCAAGAATCTAGAGGTTAACTAGGGTGACGGAGGTCAGGGAGCAAGTATGGTGTCAAGCCACTGCTGTAGGGTACCCCCAAACCTGGGGTCTCCCAGCGCCCCCAAAAAGAGACACTGTTATGTGGAGAGAATCTGAGCAGTAGCATTATGAGGAGACCCAAGAGTGGCTTCAGCTTCCAGAATGGGTCCCTGTGAAACAGTGCCCTACCCTAGGGCACAACACATGCACATAACTGCCCCCGTTCACGGATCTAGCAAGTTCCAGTAGCACGATGCAGAAGAGAGCAGGGAGACTGGATTCTAAATCTGGACAAGGAACGTCTTTTTGGCCCACAGCTGTCTCCTTGGTGGAGTCAGGGACTTAATCTACATGATGTCTCACCGAGCAGAGGGTAGTTACCCGATTAGCCAAAGGAGAATCACCTGACCAAGTACAGGAGAACCTTTCCTAGACCTAACGAGGTGGGGTGTGGTTACCTACTAAGGGAAGCGGTTTCTCCCCAGTCAGAGTCTTGGGTCTAAAGAGCTAACAAAAAGTAGTACAAAACTGGACGGGCCAGTCCTTAAATCCTCCTCCCCAAAGGCATTCTCCAGGATCTGTGACTGCTGCCCTTTGATTTCAGACATCTGCAAACATCAGTAAGTGACAATGATCTCTGAGATATTTTGCATACAGACTCCCACTGCCTTAATGTCCATTTACGTGTCGAACTTCCTAGACCATCTAAGAACTGAAAAATGTACAAACTAATTACTTTGAATAGTCAGAATGGTTTATAAACGAAGTCCTAAAGAAAACCATTCAAATTTTCACCCCTTAAATGTTTTTACAAGCTATCCCTGCAATCCGTACAGACACGCTATATACATATTTTTTTTAAAAATGAAATAACTAAAAAAATGCAAGAAAAAGAACTTCTACCTTAATTCTTCCTGATTATTATGAGGAGGTGTTGGCAGGGAAGCTGGAACATCCACTGTCTTGGGGCCTTGAGCGATAGCCCTGGCCAACAAGTCATCCTGGGCTCTGAACGGCAGCTGAAATGGTTTAGGTCCTAGACTTTTGGTAACTGGAAAAGCGAAAACACAACCAAAACCAGATTTAGTCAAAACGGATACATGGGGGAGAATGTTACGACTTGACTGCCTTTTCACCATACACAGCTGGGAAAGGCACACTCCTCAAAGGTGTACAACTCAAGAGCTGTATGGTCATACCTTCATGGCTCATTAATACGCCAGCTCTTCCAGCAAGTTCTTCAGTTGTCGCAAAACCATTTGCCATCTTCTGACAAGCCATAGGAGGTGGTGTAGGAGGAAGAGAGGCAGGGGGTGTTGGAGGATTACTTAAATTATTCTGCTGCAGGAGACCAAAAAATTTTAAATTATATGCTACAGAGCAAATATGCCATGACCTTGCTAAAACTTAGTTCTGTGAATTTTTAGCACATGGAAGCAAGGCTACAGAAATGTCATCAAGATGCATCTTCATTCCTAAATGAACACCAAGAAGAAAAATAAATGGACAAGGCCAGGAGGTTTTTTGGTGGGAGAAATACTCGGGCTTATATGGACCAATTAGCCATTTGCTTACTCTGCCCAGCTTGAGTACTTGAAATTAAGAACCAAAGTTACATTATTCTGTTCTATACATCTCTTTTCAAATTTCATTGTTATAGCCAGTGAAAGACAGCTTTAAAATTCCACCAGTAAATTGTAGAACGTTCTCAAGAACTCCATTATTCAATTCTCATTAAGATACGCCCCAGGTCCATTAAAAGAAACAAAAAACAAAAAACAAAAAAACCTTGAGAATTTGTGGTCCTAATCCTATCATTACAACTCATAGCCTCAATATTAGAATCTGGACTGTCCAAAGCCTCTCTCTGTAAGATGCGAAAGTCTTAGCAATAACACAGGAATGGCTGACTCGTTAACAAGCGGGAGTCCCTCCAAACACTTCTCTCTGCTTAGCATGTCATCGATTTGTCATTGTTCACTGATTGGTCCGTCTCTCAGGGATTGTTGGAATCTACCAATAATACCGTGAGAATCGAGTGTAAGGTGAAATTACAAATCTTGCAAAGATCTGGGATTTCATGAAGGTAATGAAGGTGTGTTGGAGAACAGCTTGCATCAGAAGAGAAGGCATTTACAAGAGTGAGGACAGGTTCTAACTGAAGAGAAAAGCCGACAGGGATAATAAATGGAGCATCACAAGAGAATGACTTTAATACTAAAGTAAGAAGAGAAGCCCTCCAGAAAACTGATGATACTCTCCAATATTTTTGCAAAAAGATCATTTTACGTAAGTCAGATGTGAAGTAAGAATGTCTAACTAAGGCTATTATAAAACGTTGCTAAAATAGTAACCCCAAAAGATAAATTTGAGTTAGTTTGGTATTTTAGTTTAAGAATTACTGTCTAGTTGTAATTATTACTTAAATCATTAGACAAAATACACTTTTCAATTTTTTTCATTTTATTTTTCAGGGAAAATTGCTAACTACATCTTTTTTTCTATTTACTATGTATTTGGATTCCTTTTAAAGAGTTAATAAAGGTTATAGGAAAACAGGTATTTTCTCTACCATGGAAATACATAAGGGATGTTCTTCACTATTTGTATTCTTACCTATAAAAAATTACAAATATTTATGTTAGAAACTCTTCATCCAGTGAAATTTTCACCTTTTAGCTGAACTAATAAAGTTTAAATGAAACTTCGAAGATTAGATGGAAAAACAAGACAAGCTCTCCCAATTCTGATATGGTATCCAAAGAGGAAGCAAGGTAAGACCTCGGCGAAGAAACATACCTTGTAGATCAACTGAGAATAGTAATCCGAAACCCCTTCAAGGGTAGCACTGCCAAAAGTTCCTAGAAGTCGGCTCCCACTATTAAATTGGCCACTGCCATAAGGAAGAAAGTGCGCAAAGTTCACTCCAATGATTGGTTCCATTAGAGGGAGCAGAGAGAGCTGCTATTAAAAAACACATTGAAGAGTAATGTACACGGTCAACAAAACAGAGCGTTTCGCAACTTTTCTAAGACCCAAGGCAACTTAGTCCAATAAGGCTTGACAAAAACAAGACTTAAAAATTTCGAGTATCAAAATGCTAGAGTAAGTAAGTGAGAGAGACCGCAGAATCTCTAGGATATATTTTAAAATGAGCTTTACTCTTGTCTGTCTTAAAGGGATGCTACCAGGCATCTAACAAGAAAAACATGTTCCTTATCTTTGCTCAGCAAGAATCGGGGTGTGAAGGGAGGCCAGGTACCCCCAGTGGCACTCTTAGTGGCTGTCTCCCACCTTCTGTGACAACCACAAAGGTGTAAGAACAGAGTTTACTGCGGGGAGACTGGCAGCTGCATTTCCTTGCATCCAGAGTCACAAGTAACAGACAGTTTCTCTTGGTGCTGAGGCTGCTCCTTCTGACCACAAGTAAATCCTGACCGTCACCTACCAATCCATCTGTCTTACTGCCATTTTCGGGTGCCAATAGGATATGGTGCGGTTTTGCTCGCAATCAGGAAATCTACTAGACTCTTTGTTGAGACATCATTTATCTTTATAATTACTTTACTTAGGAAATATGGTGATAAAGAGAAAATTTCAGTTTAACAGGGTTGAAAACACATTTGACGCCTCACTTGACTTTTTAAAGGAGCTGCTCCGAGCGACTCACCTGCTTCAGGTGGGTAAAGGTGTCGGTGGTGGCGTACATTGCTTGTTTCTCCTCTTCATCCTTCTTCCTTTTCTTGGAGCGAGGTGCAGCCTTCTCCCCTGTCCTCTGAGTCCGTTTGCTTCGAGGTTTCTTGGTTTCACTTCCTCCATCTGTTTTTGCCAATTGGCTGTTGCCACATCCAAAACCACCTTGCACTGGAGCCCCCAAAGTTCGCTAATGTAATTGGAAAGGTCAAGAGGTAAGTGGAATATGTGCATGCCGGCCCCTGCAGTTCATGCCCATCCAGTCCCATCCTATGACACACCTTCCTAACAGGTACTACGAGTCGAGGAAAGGCAGTGGCCTCTTGCAGTCTGTTTTCTGAATGATCATCCCCTTTTCAAACACTGTTCTCAAGTACAGAAGTTGGTAAGCTGCAAAGCTTGCAGAAAGACCAGAATTCTTAATGTGGCTACTCTCCCTCTCAGAGCAAGCATTACTCCTCAGGCAGGACCACCGGGTGCCAGTGTAGACCGGAGCTCCCTGGTCCTGCTCTCTGGAGACTGCAAGGAAGGTGTGCTCTTCGCCAGATGCCCATGACAGCCCCTGCACCGAGGTCCTGGGGAGTTCTTTTGGGTTTCCATTAGGAATGGGTGAAATACAAGGTGTGTCCATAGCCTACGCACCTTCGCTGAGAGGAACAGCTAGCCTTGGATCAGTTAAAACAAACAACTCTGGTCATTCAAATTAGCTCACGGTCACAAATGTGACTGGGTAATAACGGCTCTATACTTAAAGTCCATGAGGCTACACATATGCTAGCAAATGAGTGCCCCCCCCCTTATTTAAACCTTTCTCTTTACTTAATGGCTAAGAAGAAGTGAGAATAAACCAGTCCTTGAAGAGGTTCTAGAAGGTACTGCTGTCAATACCTAAAAATATGGAAATATTTTTAGGGGCCATTGTTTTTAAATGTTACGGTTATACTTTGCTAGATAGGTAACTAGAGTTGCTACATGTATTTTGATGTATTCTGCACTGAATCTTTGAAGGCTTGAAGATTACAGTTTCTGGTTTTATTCTAAATGGCTTGGACAACGCATGGCAACATTTTTTTCTGTAAACAGCCTACCAGTAACATTTCAGGCTCTGCAGTCCATACAGTAACTGTCGTAACCACTCAACTTTCTGCCCGGGCAGAGCACTCAGCAGAGAACGAGTGTGGCCGTGGTCCAATGAACCTTTAAATTCATGGACACTGAACTTGAATTTCATATAATGTTCACATGTTGTGAAATATTACTCCTTAGATTTTTTTTTTTCCAGCCATTTGAAAATGTAAAAGCCATTCTAAGCTCAAAAAGAAAGGGTAAAACGTCCAAGCAGGCTCAGACTACCCATCCCAGGACAAGATAATGGTTCTCAAAAAGCAGTCCCAGAGCAGCAAAAGCAGTACCACCTGGGTGGGCGGGTCAGAGATGCATCTTCCCTGGTCCCACTCCAGACCTCCTGAATGAGAAACTCTAGGAGTGAGGCCCAGCGCCCTGTGTTTCAATAGGCCCTTTAGGTGATGCTGATATATTCAAATTATGCCCCTCTCCATATTCATATGCATAAGAATCACCGTGGCTCTTATTAAAGAACACATTCTGATTGGTAAGTCTGTGCTGCAGAATAACATTCTGCATTTCTTAAGAAGTCCCCAGGTAAGCTCAATGCTACTGATCCCCAAGGGCTGTCCTTTGAGTAGCAAGGACCTAAGAATTTCTTATTGGGTTATAAGAGATTAATAATGTAGTTGTTTATTAAGTACGTTTGGGTCAAGCATTTTAAGTGCACTGCAGACATTATCTCTAATCCTCACAACTACCGGAAAAAGCAGGCATCACCACATTTCAAAGAATACTTCTAATGACAGGAGAGCACAAAGGTTAAAAAATCATCCAAATGTCTGCCTGAGATAAAAAGTTAACATTTTAATGTATCTGTGTTCAGTCTGTTACCTATGCCTACATACATTGTGTTAAAACACAATGGACACACTTTGTATTCTTTTATTTTAGTGGCCTGACATTGTTTCCCATGACATTAAACATCCTTATATAGCATAAATTTTAGTGGCTGCAACAAAAAAAACAGGAAAAAAAAGAACACCTCATTCAGATATAGCTTAAAGAAACAATAATTTAATCAGTAACTACTGTACTAAACTTACTTTCTCTGAAATTCTCTCATTTTTTTCTCCGTTAATAGAACATTAGCTATGCATGAGGTTGCATCTTTGCATATTTTAGAATTTTATATTCCTATGCCAGATTCCTCAATTTGCAATCAGTAGGTCAAAGGTATGTACCTTTTCCAGACATTACCAGCAGAATGTGTTTTAACTGTTAATCCTTGCAGCAACCCTACATAACAGGGAATACTACTACTCCCGCTGTGTACAGATGAGGAAATCAAGGTACAGAAAGGGCCTAAGATGCCCAGACCATCCTCCTGGTAAGTGATGACACATGAACTTAATACAGGCTGAGGAGGAACCTCATAAACCTCCCAGAAAGGCCCTACCACTCACTCACTGCACAGCAATCAGGAAGGTGCTCTTCTCCTAACCCCAACGCACATGTGAATAAGCAGACTCAGCATGGACGAAAACTTGGGTCTATCCAACTACTGCCACAGTAATTTTGCCTGTCGTGTGACTAGAAAGTAAATGGGATTTCATCATTTGTAAACTGGGGGTAATAAGTGCTCCTGCCATATGACTAAACGACAGCTCAGCAATTGCTCAGCATAGGACACCTACCTGGGATATAGTAAGGCACCATCACCCTTAGTAATAAGGCACCCGACTCCGTGCCACCCTCCTAAACGGATATGGGAATATGTGACACAGTCCAAACATGTATACATCTACAAGTGATCTCACTCCTTTTTCTATCGTAACATCCTCTCTATATAAGATAATCATCAGTACTAAGACTTCAATCCCACACTCGGTACTTATGTGCTAATACTGTACTAAGTACTGAGAAAACAAAGGTCCTCAAGACGTAGCCTCTGCCCTTCAAGAAGCTGTGGCAGTGGTATTCCAAAGACTGCTATGTGAGCACATGTGCACTGGCACATCTGCGAATGGCTGAGCTGAGAAAGGTCTAGGGAAGATGATTCTAGAACTGAGTTGTAAAAGAAAAGAAAACGTTGGCGAGATGTGAAAAAGAAAGGATAGCGACCGCAGAAACAGCTGCAATGGCCCCATGTGGAAAGGTGAACTCAGAAAGGCCTTCAAGGGGACTGCAAGCAGGGAGGTGTTCCTAGGGGGCGGGACGCAGTGGAGAAAGTGGTTTGGCAGCAGCCAAACTCTACAAAATGGTCAAACACACAAGTAAGAGAAAACAGAATAAGAACACTTACTATAAGGATGGCTTCATTAACAACCTTAAAAATGAAAATCTGAACAAAATGTATCACTTCAGCCCATTCAATTAAGAAATGAAAATTGTAGGGGCGCCTGGGTGGCTCAGTGGTTTAAAGCCTCTGCCTTCAGCTCAGGTCATGATCCCAGGGTCCTGGGATCGAGCCCCGCATCGGGCTCTCTGCTCAGCAGAGAGGAAGCAGGCTCCCTTCCTCTCTCTCTGCCTGCCTCTCTGCCTGCTTGGGATCTCTCTTTCTGTCAAATAAATAAATAAAATCTTTATTAAAAAAAAAAAAAAGAAATGAAAATTGTCAAATCCCAGTGAGAAGCGCTACAGGGAAAGCTTTATGAACAAAGCAGCAACAGCACTGCAGCTTCTGGACGGCAAGGAAGCGAGAGCACAGGAGCAGACCAGCTCCTGCAACCCAGGAAACCCAGCCTGGCTGAGAGCTTAAGGCAGTTCAAGGAAATGCAGGGCATGGAATCCTGTATAGGTATATTTACGAAGTACCTCTTCATCCATTTAAAAAAAAAAAAAAAAGGCAAACTCAGTGTTTTGTACGCTAAAAAGGGCAGAACAGTGATACATGGGAAACTATAAAGATAAAATAGTAACTTAAAATAGTGTAAAATTCCATTTGTATAAAATTAAGTATTAATACATTGTAACACAATCGAGTCCCAAAACGGGTTACCCCAAGAGCCCTGAGAGTCCCCATGGGTATGAATGGGTGCAGAGCTATCCTCTGCATTCCGAAGATGTTAATGGAAATTGCATACTTATTTGCAATAAAGATACACAGACGTTCACTTTTTGCTTCAGTTAGTTAGATCATCTCAATGCAGTGACCGTCAGCTGATAGGCACAGGTTACATATGAAATGCATTACTAATACACGTCTTTGATTTCTGAATAAAAAGCAAGCAAATTATTACTTAATATGGTTTATGGGTGGGAGTCAAAACATGGGCTCCTCAGAAGTGAAAACAACAAAATTAAAGTTTATCTTTTAGATTAAAAAGTTGCAAAGCCTTGTTGAAATTAGTATCGTGGTTGGCACCGATCGGCCGCGGCTAGAACGAAAACAAACAGCGAACGGGGCGTTGTGGGCTTCAGGGAGCACACTTACCAATCCTTCAACTGGGTTCTGCCTCTCAACTGGTTTGTTATCCTTTGTGCAGTCTTCTTCAGAACAAAAGCTGCCTTCAGGTTTCTGACTCAACAGGGACGAGGATTTCTTATTTTTCAGCAGATGTTTCAGAAGTTCGTTGCCCGGCTCTCCCTGGGCAGCAGGGGCCCCAGCAGACCGGGGAGGACTCTGCCCCGAGGAGACGGGCCCGGCCGCCGCTCTCTGCTCGGCCTTCCTCCCCGTCTGCTCCCCCGGCTCAGGCCCGTCCTGGCCCGGACACTGCTGCAGCGGCTGAGCCGACCCTGGTGTGGCCTCCTCGGCGGGGGCAGGGGGTTCCACGGAGAGCTTCTCTGCCTCCGGGTTGGCGCACGTCTGCGGATTTGGGGTTCCCTGCGGTAAGTCACCGTGGGGCAGCTTGCTTTCCAACTCCACTCCCTGCTGGCCGGCTGCCGCGCCCGGAGTCGACGGGCGGCCGGGCTCGGCCGAGTCTGGGTCGGGCTGCGGCGGCGGCTCGCTGGGCGTGCTCACCGTGGGCGTGGAGGTAGTTTCTGAGACACTCGGGGTCGGTGGGGCCGTTATGTCGGAGTGGGGGGTGGACGGCGCCCTGGTGGATTCCACATCCTCGTCTTTCTTCTTCTTTCTTGTTCTTTTCTTTTTCCCTTTTTCTTCGGGGATTATGTCGGAATACAACTGGATAAGAGACTGGGCCGACCCCGGGTAACTCTGTCCATGGGTGGCGGCAGGGTCCTGGCCACAAGGGAGACTGCTGTTAGCCACCGCAGGGGCCGCAGGGAGGGCAGGTGGGAACGGAGGCCTCACGGGGGACTGGGGGAAGCCGGCCCCGGGAAGCCCTCCGTGCACCTGCTTGACAGAATGGAAATTCGGGTTTCCACCAGGGACTGAGGGTGAATCAGGAACGAAGACGGGCGGTCCTACCTGCCTTCGCTCAGTAGTTTGCAGGAAAGTCTGAGTGGGAGGGGAGTTAATGGGTCCCGGCTGCATACTCTGCTGCTGTGAGCCCGGGCCCATTTGCTGTTGGTGCTGTGGGGACTGCTGATGGGGCCTGGGAGGCGGGGGGAAGTCGCAAGGCAGGTCGGAACTGTAGAACGGCATCTGGGAGCGCAGCGGGCCGTGAGGCTGCATCCCCCCGCCCTGCTGGAGAGCTCTCTGCCTGTCTACCTCTTGCATGAGCTGGATTCGTTGTCTTTCCTGCTGTTCTCGTAAACGTTCCTTCCGTTCCCGTTCCTGGAAGCTTTCACTGAACGGGTTATTGTCATCAAACTCCACCCGCGGTGGCGGTCCACTCTGTGGATTCGCACCGGGCGCCGTCCCCGGGGCCGGTGTGCAAGTTCTTACTGGTAACTGGGCAACGGGAGGCTGCATCCTCACAGGATTAAGGGGCAGGTGGGCGGCAGCACTGGGAGGCGGCCACCCCGGCAAGCCAGGCATTCTAGCAGGACTAGCGTGGCCCGAAATGACCGCTGCGTGTGGCAGCGGCTGTGGCACCATGGGGAAGCCGGGCTGGCTCAGCGCAGGCGGGGCAGCGCCCGGGACGAGCGGCGGCTGCGGCTGGACGCCCGGCATCACGGGAGCTGGGGCCATCGCGCACTGCTGCTGCTGCTGCTGCTGTTTGATGCGGTAGTCCTCGATCAGCTCGGCGTGCTCCTTCTGCTGCTTGCGGATCTGGAAGCACAGGAAGTCAGGCTTACTCGTGTACCTACGCCGCAGGGTCAAATGCGATCGCTGGCTGGCGCCTACGGCGGGGCTATGTATAAAGCGCATCTTGCAGAGGCAGAAGTATTTTATTTTGTTTAGGCAGTGGCCAAAATCACAGAAAAACTGGATCAACATTGCCTCAGAGTATTTTTTAGAAGTTACAATTTGACTATGTGATCCCGCCCCGCGTCAGAAAGGCTGCATTGGTGGAACTCTTCCAATTTAAGGGATCACATACTCAAATTGTAACTTCTAAAAAAAAAAAACTCTGAGGTAATATTTTGAAAAGTTCTAATTGGCTACTAATATAATGACTGACTTGTGTCCATTAATATATTCCAAAATCCCTTACGCCATCACGATGTTCCAGATGCTACGGAGCAGTCTCAATAAAGATGCAACCCGTGTCCTCCAAAGGGGGGACGTGATGCCTGGTGCTACCCAGGATGCCTATTACATAGGGACACCGAGCCCAGCAGTTCTCATGTTTTTAAGCTTATTTTCTTCAGTTTCTCAAACAGACTAGCATGTTCTCCTCACATAACAGTTTTGCTGGGTCTCCAGCAGCTGTACAACTCTTTCTTCCTTCCTGACCAGGTGCCTGGCTGGAACTGAGGAATTACCACGGGACTGGGGAAGCAACAGCGAGTACACAAAAAGTACCCAGAACAGTATCAGGAATACAGAAAGGGGGTCATCCACACCTTTCCCATGACATTTTAAAATACTTTTAAACATGTTATGAGATTGCACTGGATTGGTGGCAACTATACACAGACAATGTGTTCCATTTTCCGAGGACAGTATTAGCTTCTAAATAGGATTTGATCCATGGATACGCAAAAGCCAGGCTCTCACGATGAGGAATTTACAGAAAGACACCAGAGGCAATAAAAGTGCTAAAATTACTTTATAAGAAATACCTATCATTAAAAGAACTTTACTTGCAACAAACATGGACCCACAGAATAAATTTAGAAAGAAGAACTGTCTCATTCCAGAACTGTCCTAGTTTTAAACAACAGGGTTTATATTACAGTCACCTTACTGTTGGTACGTAATTGTGGTAGCTATCGCTTGGAGATGAGACATCTGAGCCAAAAAAAACCCTACCCCGGTAATCAGCTAGAAGCCTACATGTCACCCACCACTGTGATCACTCAAGAGACTCTTGTGTAAAATGGTGACAATACCAGCTTCTTCAGAAAGTTGGAGAGAAGGTTAGTAAGACAACGTATGGGAACGTGTTTACCCGAGTGTTCAGTACACTGGCAGCACTCCCAAGTTTATTACGTCAGTCTACCCTAGATTCCTCCTTTTCTACTATTAACACTTGGATCAGGGCGCCTGAGTAGCTCAGTGGGTTAAGCCTCTACCTTCAGCTCAGGTCATGATCTCAGGGTCCTGGGATCGAGCCCCGCATTGGGCTCTCTGCTCAGCAGGGAGCCTGCTTCCCCCCCTTATCTCTCTGCCTGCTGCTCTTGTGATCTCTGTCAAATGAATAAATTAAATTAAAAAAAATATTTGGATTACTTCTCATTTTTCTTTAAAAAATTAAAATTGACAAAAGAAATACAGATTTTCTTGGGTGTACAATTCTATGAGCTTTATCGCACATAGAGATTAGCGTAGACATCACCCAGTCAAGATTCAGAAGAGTTCTTTCACCCCCAAAAATGTCATGTCACCCCTTTAGAGTCAGACCCTCCTTCCAACCCTAAGCCCCAGCAATCACTGAACATTGTCCATCCTTGTCATTCTGCCACATCAAGAATGTTCTGTAAGTGGAATGTGTACCTAACCCTCCGAGGTTAGGTTCCTTCACTCAGCATGAGGCTCCTGAGGTCCGTCCAGCTTTTCTTTTTCACTGCCATGGACTACTTCAGTGCAGGAACACATCACAATGTATTCAACTGCTCAGCACTGAAGGATACCTGCTATTCCCGGTATTTAGAGACTGTATGAGTTGAGCTGCTGTAAATACCTGTACACAAGTTTTTAGGTGAACCCAAATTTTAATTCACTTGGGTAATTCCTATGAATGGGTTCTTAACCCATTTTGAACACCACTCTTATTGTACTTTAAATAAAAATTTAAATTTTTCTTCTTTTTAAGTATAACTGTTATTTCAGTATGAGCAATGTGGGAAGCATTTGGTTTACAATGGAAGATAAAAGCAAAATGGTTTCATTTGGGGCACCTGGGCGGTTCAGAGGGTTAAGTGTCTGCCTTTGGGTCAGGTTGCTATCTTGGGTCCTGAAATTAAGCCCAGCACTGAGCTCCCTGCTCAGTGGGGAGCCTGCTTCTCCCTTTTCCTCTACCTTTCCCTACCACCACCCCACTTGTGCTCATGTACTCTCTCTCTCAAATAAATAAATAAAATCTAAAAAAAAGGGGGGGGTTCATTTTTCAGGAATGCATCTTTTACATAAAATATACCGATGTATTTTAAGGCCGAAATATTGAGAAGAAATAATAAAAACATCCCATATGAAAAAGAACACCCAGAATGCTTCAAATTACCTGTTCTAGCTGTTTCTGAACCATGCTTTGCTGTTCAGTAACATGCTTGAGCTGTTCTGCATCCTCTTCTGGAAATTCACGCCCCGCTTTCTTGGCAGTACGTTGTTTTGCTGAAAGGGCTTTCTTAGATTTTCTGTGTGCACCAATTTGTTCTTCAAGATATTTCTGCTGCATCTGAAGAAGCTGTTGGGTCTCCTGAAGCCATTCTTCATACTGCTTACGCTGTGAATCATCTAAGGAAAAAATGAAAAATTCATCTGTGTTAATTTCCTAAAAGATCTAACAGTGTAGAAGTTATACAAATCCATTCTGTAAGGATATGCAGTTTCACCATGACCTTGTAATGGGTGTCATGAAAACAATACTAAATATTAGACCATAATGTAACTACCAAATAGGAGACTTTAGAAAAGTATTTATTTGAGGAAACCAAAAAATGCATATTCTTAGTACACGTGTTAACTTCATACTTAGAAATACTGTAAATCCAATCTTTGAAAAACAGAAGACTTTTGTCTAATGGAATGCTTTTCACTACTGAATTATGAAATTCTCTAACCCACATGCCAACCTATCTATGAAGTTATAGGTGTATTGTATTGATTCGACTTTACAGAATATAAATATTTGGGTTTTTTTTTAAGACATTTTTTGAAATATTTTGTTTTACCAATGCATGGATTAGGTATCATTTCCCATGCTAATTTTCCTGTTTATAAGGTTTTTCCTATTTCTTAATAGTGAAAAAATATCCTAAACTTTGAGGAAGGGAACATAAACTTTTAGAAGGGACCAACATGAAGTCTGTGTTTTATAAAGGAAATCCATAAGTTAAAAACATTGTAACTTTTTATGAATTTTGTAATTTATATTTCTATAAATAAGCAAAGTTATGGAATTATTATTAACCAGGTAAAATCTTTTCTATTTTTATGACTGTCATAAATATCTCCCCAAATAGTTGTATCTCTTCATTTTGTACCAATATTCTTTCTTTATTCTTTAAGGGCACTTTACGTCACTGATGCCAAAACCCAAAAACAAAACAAAACCAAAAAAAAAAAAAAAAAAAAAAAAAAAAAAAAAAAAAAAAAAAAGTATCTTATGGTAGTAAAATTCAAAATATACCTTTTTGACTCACTATAAGACAAAGAAATGAATAAATACAATTCCAAGAAGGACATTAGCTGAAAAATTACATCAATGATAACAGAATATTGTCATTACAGTAAGAATCCAACCAATGCCAATGGGCACAATAAAGCCAGAAAAAGCCAGTTGGTTATAGCAGTGCACTTTTTAATGCAAATATGTGCTCAAATTATAATTATGATTAAATACAGGGGTTAATTTCAAAAGGTTAGACTTTGGGTTTGTTCCTAAACCCAGAAGTTCCAGTATATGTATGAACTTGAAATCTAGTCTACTAAATTTGAAGGGCATTTTTCAAGAACAGGCTTTTTCACAAGATTTCAGAAGTTCTGCTTCTGGTAGAATGAGACCTACCGCAAGGAAAGCCTTTCTGGTTTCTGGAACCAGGAGAGCAGAGGTGAGCAAAATGAAAAATAATGGTGAAAAAAAAGTTAGCTAAACAGTCTGAAGATTTCAGAAAGGTTCAGTTTGGGGAGAACTGTAAAACACTATCCTGAACCACCTTGGGACCCCTGAAGGTAACTAGAAAGGACTCTATGGCGTCCTGTAACCTTGACCTTCACACCATGCTGCTAACCCGACTTATTTCTAAGCACATTCCCTTCGTTGTTCCCATTTAGTGTCCTCGTCACTGAGGCAGACAGTCATTAGAACAAGAAGTGGTTTAATTCTACAGGTTGTAAAGTGCCCAGTCTGTATATAAAAACAGCAACAATATTGAAGAGAATGGGGAAGACGGTTTTTCTGTATTAAAATATTGATCTCTAACTAGAATTCTTCATGCACAGAGAAAAAGAGCAATGAAAATACATGCCTTCAGGAACAGATGTCTAACAGGGCAGTGATGTTCCATAAAAGATGAGGGCACTTAGAATTCAAATAACACATCTACACTAACTCCATTTTTTTTTTTTTTTTTTAAAGAAGAACACAAATAGAGCGCAAACAAGCAATCCCCAGAGAACACATAACTTATTAGATTTATACTTACTGACAAAGCCTGGACCAAAATTTGGAGGATTAGGCCTAGAAATCTGATGTGTTATACTGCCATCCTAAAATAAGTAAAATTTACAAATAGGTTTATTCCACATTTCAGTTAAAGGGGGAAAAAACTTAAAAAAAAAAAAAGAAAGAAATAGAAAAAAAGAAAGAAAAAGAAATGGAAGGAAAAACCCCCTTAATTTCCTAAGACATCTTTAAAGCTTTGATTTTTCAAAAAAGTAGGACGAACTTTGTAGTGACAAACTAATTTCTGAAAATTTAAAGCTATCTCTGAACTGTTTTATTTTCTAGACTTTAGTTGAAAAACAAGTATGTTTGAGGCAAGGGATTACTCATCAGAAATATGATATTAGGGCAAGTCAAATATCATTAGTACTTAGCTAGAGACCCACATAAAATCCCACTTTTTGATGAAATCTACCTGGCTTTTTCTGTAATTAAGATATAAATATGGGTTCCAAATTTACTAAATTCACTTTATAACACAGTTATTTACAAACAAGAAGTACTGTCCCTAATATGCACAAATAATAAAATAAATATACAATTATTAAAAATATTAGTCTTGTTTTCTAATTAAGTATCTTATTTCTTCCAGGGAGACTAAATAGTTATTAACTTAACAATTCCCTGGCAATACTCTGATAAATAAAATTAACTCTGAAAATAACATTTACTCAGTTGTTACAAGTTCTGTTAGACATGAGCTGCACAGCAGGTAACAATTCTGAACATTACTAGCAGCCAGAACACTTCATGAAATCCTTGTAATAGTGCAAAGCGGGTGGTGTAACATTTGACAGATCAGAAAACGGGTTTAAGAACTTGCCCAATGTTGCATAGTAAATTCATAGTGGAACTGAGATTTCTTTTTTTTAAACTCCGCTATGAAGTCTATGCTTTCTCCACTGCTATCAAATGGTGCCTCTCTCTTCTTTTAATAATGAAAAGAATGTAATTATCAGCATAGTAAATGTAAGGCACAACTGTCATGGCAAAAAAGAAAATTTCAAAAGACATATAGTAAGTAGCTTTCTCCTTTTTTTTTATAGGCAGATAACTTGAAAAAAAAAAAGCACCCTGTGAAATGAACAGTTCTACTTTTCTGGACATTGCTTGACATTAAACATTTAACTATTACACTTAAAAATCTGATTATTATGAATGGAAAATATCTTTAAAAACTAAGTTATCCCAAGGACTAAAGAGCAGAACAGGACTACCAACAGCCAAGGAGAATGACCTGAGTTTGTATTTCACAGTTCCACGTGTCATGAATTAATCCCAAAATGTAAGACATGAAAATGTTCTTGCAGAGTTGAAAGTAAATAAAAGCAAAACCTAAAACCCGAAGCATTTGGTTTTCCTCCAAGTGACTTTCTAACTCATAAACAGAGAGGTCCTTTTCAGAAACTCTATTTTTTAACCTCAATTTGGCTTTCCTTTAAAAAGTAGTAAAACGTCTTTACTTCTGCTGAGCCACGAATGTACTGACAATGTTTTAAGGTTTCTACTGTTTTCTAAAAGTGGACTCACTCTAAAGAGTAGGGTTTGGTGAGAAACCCAGGAAAGTGTCCCCTCTCGGGTGACTAGTGACAAGCAGCAGTACCTGCGAGATTGCCTGGGGGAGGAGACTCTGACCTTCACCAGTCTGCGCTCCAGTCACCGACTGGCCCATAAAGGGGAACCTGTGAAAAGGAAGTTCTAAGTATCAAAATGACGAGCATTTAGAGTGAAAACTATTGTAAGTGCTTAACGCTTTCCTCTTCCAGGGGAGATAGAGCAGTGGCATCAAAGCCACGTACGAAAGGCCCACGTCGTGGTGTGTGCCCCCCTTGGGTCCTCACCCTGCAGCTCTGAAGTGTGGACTCCCTCTACCCCATCCATGATGACAGGAGATTCAGAGGTTACTTAACTTCTACCCCAAGGACCAAGCAGCTGGGACAGGAAGCCAGCTAGGCTGCTCCTGGGGTTTCACACTCGATTACAGGACTCACTATGCCTTAAAGTACAATTCATTCAATACTACATACTACATAGAACTACATATATTCTTAGAAAATTATTTCTTGTTCCAATTATTATTGGCAGGGAGTGGGGGAATGGACAAAATGGCTGAAGGTGATGAAGAGGTACAATCTTCCAGCTACAAAACAAGAATGAGTAAGCAACAGGGAGGTGAGAATGTAAAGCAAAGGGAACACAGTCACTAACACCTTAACAGTGCTGTACGGTGACAGATGGTAACCATACTTATTGTGGTGGCGATTTCATAATGTAGATAAATAGCCAATCACTATGGCTGTACACCAAAAACTAATATAAACTAAGTCAATTATTCTTATAAGAAAATAATTAGTAGCTTATTTTGTATTTCAAAACAAAAAATGTATCTCAACTTAAAAGTTTCATACATTTTTGTGCATTTCAGTATCTAATGTTAAGGCAAATCAAAAATTAGTCACTAACCAAGAACAAGGCTATATGGTTAAAAATGTCTGCTGGGGGCACCTGCGGGGCTCGGCCCCTTAATTGTCTGACTCTTGATTTTGGCCCAGGTCATGATCTCAGGGTCATGAGGTAAGAGCCCAGTGCTGCACTTGGAGCCTGTGTACGATGCTCTCCTCCTCTCCCTCCGCCCCACGCACCCCCGTAAGCAAATGCCCTTTCTCTCAATAAATAAATAAAAATGTTTGGCAAAATGTGACTTACTCTAATTAGAGCTATAAAAACTTCATAGAAACATTACTGCTTTAATGAAAACACTTCCTCCAGTTACCGAATGCTTTGATATAACAAGCATAATTTCCAAATTATATATCAAATATTACATATTAATACTTAGGTACTGTTACCGTTTAGAACATACGCTTTTTAATTTTTTACTCAGTTTTTTTCTTTTTTTAAATTTATGTATCAACCTCCTGTCTCCACTACAGCCCTGATCTGGAATGTTCTCTGGATCCCAATACCACTCACTATCGTCTGCAGTCACCACAGCACCCGGCTTGAGGGAGGGACTACCTCCTCTTCTTCAAAGCACTTAGCAGAAGAGTAAACAACATTCTATAAACTGACTAATGTACCAATGGGTCTCTCACTGGTAGAGGTGCCCATGCTGAAAGACCAGGGGTCTGATTCTGAGGCTCCTATTTTTTTTTTTTTAACTTGAGGTCCCTACTTTAAACTAAGGGCTGAATGAAATGAACTTTTCCTTCTATTTTGACTACAGCAGCAAACTACACTATTATTAGCAGTACCATGACTTTATCACCAGAACAATTTGCACTACTTTCATAACAAAAGTTGCTACACGTACCTAATTTGGTCACTTAGGTTCATCATTACATATTATGAAATAATGGTAGTTATTAGACCTATTGCTGAATCTGTTAATGCATTAAGAAGCACACATACCGTAATTTTAAATAACTATTTTAAATATAATTGATTCCTTATAATACTACGTTTTTTGGTTTTGCATATCAAATGTTGATAAGTAATTCAAAGGCTTCACTAGAATGTCAATAATGTTCATGACAAAAAAGTTTAAAAACCCCTGTGATAGAGGAAATGTGCTAATAGATGCTGTGTAAGAATGAAAAGCATTAGAAACTACTTTTACTTTGATCTCAACAGTGTTTCTTGACCACTTCCAAATATTTCAACAACTGAGAAGAATTATACCTTTAAGGATTCCCCATTTACCTGAAATAACATGTTTATCTCAAATTCATGTAGGTTTTGTATTCAGTTCCATAATCACCCATAATTCTTTTTGTGACAAACAGTTCTTCAACAAGGTAATTAGGCTACACTGAGGCCCCATGTCTACTCTACTGACAGAGATTCTCAATCACAACATATTTCAGAATAATTCTTGGTGCTCATCAAAAATACGGATACACCAGCACCATTTCTAGACATTCTGATTCAAGAACCTGACTTTAAAAAAACAAAACAAAACAAAAAAAAAACACGTAATTCTGACGGCGGTCCATAATCAGAACTTGAGAAAGACTGTCCAGTGGTTACCTAATATACCTTCGGGGGGGTAAGTACTCTAATTTCAGAAATCCAGAGTCTACCAACTCTTATAGTCCTATTTAATGCATAATTTCCACTTTTCTGCTAACAGTGAAAAGATAAATTCTCCAACTGCTAACTTTCAACCATCCTCTTGACTTTTTCTTTCTTGATTCAAATTCAGTTTGGGAACATTTTATTTTAGAAATGAATTCACAGTTGTCTTATCCACTGAGGATCTTTACTGCAATGTTCCACTTTTTTCTCTGCATTGTTCCTTTGATGGAATAAAAAATGTTCACAGGCTTAAGTAAGCTATCTTCTCTTCTCAACAGAACAGTTCAATTTCTATTTTCCTGTTTCATCTTCTCATCTTCCTCCATCTTGGATGAAAGATCTCTGTCCCAGACAGCCTTCAGATAGATTATTCTAAAAGTACTTAAAAGAACACACTTAAATGCCTGGATTAATCAAACCAACCGTCTCACCTTTCCCTATTGTTTTATTATGTTAACCTTAAAACTAAATCCTTACATTCCTAAAACATTTTACATCTGACCATATCCAGCTGACATCACAATCAATTTAAGTATTTATTTTCATTCCTAGGCTACAGGCTTTTGAGTTACTATATGCTTTTTCTAAGACCTAGTAATAACTCATGTACTTCTGGATGCACAGTAAAAATGAGAAACATCTTTACCTACCTGTTCATAACCATTGGTGGCATGCCCATATTATTTTGTGCCATTACTTTATTTATGCCTTTAAGGGCCACCATTTTGGCTTTCATTATAGGATCTGTAATTGCATCAAAATCTAAAGAAGAAATATTTTAAAGTTATTTATTTCATAGTACTTGGTTCAAGTAACACTAAGAGATAATTTAACTATCACAAACATCATGTAATTTACACACTCTTATTCCTTATTATAATAATCACTGTTACAGGTTTCTGTACTGGGTGAGGAATTATGAGATAGTAAAAACCTCATCCTGAATCTGATCTCATCTCAATAATCTCTATTTGCATAATGCCTGCCCACCTCAGTAGTGCGAAAATCAGAGCAAGAAGCTTGCCACATTTAAGGAAGATGGTAGCCATGATCTAAAGCAATGCAATTCCTTTCCATCCAAATGCAACATCATGAACAAAAAACTGCAGTTATTTCCGATACTACGGAATTCCACAAAGCCTAGTTATTCCGATACTATGGAATTCCACAAAGCCTAGTTATTGTTTTTTAAAAGAAGAATGTATCTATTTCTTGAGGGTATACCTTTGCAATAAAGATAGGTTACTGGAAAAAAAAATACCTCTTTGCATATAGATGAAAAAGAAATTCCCCCCCCCCCCATGATAAAATTGGCAATGCCTATAGAACAGAATGTCAGTTTTACTGTTTAGAAGGAAGCGTTCCTTTGACATGTGACTCTGACTGCAGTGTCTTACTGCTGGAGGCCCTCTGGTATTTGCATTGCTATTTTACAGTTTTTGTTTTTGTTTTCCAAATTAATAAGGTATTGGAAATAAGTGAAAGAGCTTTATGTGAAAAACTTTGCCAAGCATTTATTGTACACCAAAGACAGCAAGAAGTTTATTTCTATCATAATTTCTTTAAATTCATCTTTCAATGACTCTGAAAAAGACATGGTAATAATGGTTAGAGGGAACTAAAGGAGACGAGTCTAATTTCTGTTAAACAACAGCATAAGCAATAAAAGTGAGAAGGTCTGAAACTCAAGAGCTTTGAATCTCTCGATCCCTGGGAGGAATCGAAAACTCTTAACTGCTTCATCTTAAAGCTGAATAAGGAACAAGTTGCTCTGGTCCACATGTAATTTTAATACCGAAATCCTGGAAGCTTACTGTACGCCACCCTAACGCCCACAAAATTACTGAAATCCAAGGGAATTCCTACCGATGTTAGGGAAGAATGGCTCCGACCGCTGGCGAATCATGGCTTGCATCTGTCTCTGCTGTTGCTGTTCTTGTCTCTCTTGATCCAGAAGATCCTGTAGAAGCAGAGGCTGTTCCTCTAGAAGGAGGGGCCTCTCTCTATTCTGCTGGGCTAATGTCTGAGGGACCATTAGCTGCTGGGGTCCAGACATGCCACTGCTACCAGACTGATTTGTTAGAGGCACAGTTTGATTTGTAGGTTTTCCGGTCCCAAAACCATGATTAACTGCTGACTGCGCCTGAATGAATCCTGGATTTACCTGCACACCCTGAGGAAAAGTATGGTTTACTCTAGAGACGACTGCCGCATTAGAATTCACGGTACCGTCCAAAACGTGACCAGGTGGTGTCATCAAAGGAGGCGGCAAACTCGACACATGATTGGACGGTGAGGCTGACAAAGTTGGTGGTGGAGACCCCAATGGCCTAACGTCTGCATTATCGGATTTTTCATTAGCAAGTAAACTTGAGAGAACTGGAGTAGATCCAGTTATGCTGCAGGAGTTTATTACGTCCTCAGCAGGCAGCTGAGTGGAGCCACGAACACCACTTGTGTTGGAAGCAGCAGTTTCTCGATTAGCTCTTTTCTCAAGTAGGTCTGTGCCACAGGACTGCAAGGAAGCCTTCTCTCCATCATGTATGTCTGTGTGAGCAGAAGCCTGTGAGCAGGGAGTGTCAACATCATCCTTACTCTCATCACTTTTCTCACTTTCACATTTGGTTTCCCCTTTAGAATTTGGAGATAGTACTTCTGTTTTTATCTCACTGGTACTCGTGGATTTTTTCCATGGAGAATGTTTATCAGGAGAAACCACAGTTTTGTCCTCTTGCTCCTTTTTTTTTGGTTCAATAGATACACACTGATTATCTATCTTATCATCAATCGGAACATTAAGGTCTAGTTCCTCATTAAACATGCTTTTCTTGTCTCCTAGGTCAAGTTCGGGATCTGTATATGCAATGAGGTCAAACTCTCCTGACTTTAAGAGGTCATCCAGGTTGGGATCATTAGTTTCCAAGTTACCTAAAGTGTCCAGTTCGTCTCCCTTGCCATCTTCTGTATCTAGATTTAAATTTTCAAGATCTTCATCATCCAAGTCTTTGACTTCAACCCCTTCAAGATCTTTAACATCTAGTTCCTTTACAGACGGGTCATCAGAATCAAGTTTTTCTTCAAGACCATCAGAAGATTGGGTGGTTATCTGTAAATTGTCAGACGTTGTTTCAGCTGGTGTAGATGTTGACAAAGACGCCTCTGAAAA
The DNA here is from genome assembly GCF_002288905.1 of Enhydra lutris kenyoni. NCBI lineage: Eukaryota > Metazoa > Chordata > Mammalia > Carnivora > Mustelidae > Enhydra > Enhydra lutris. The sequence goes on from NW_019154121.1 coordinate 27,572,265, forward strand.
TTCTCCATCTAAGGGATGACTTAGAGACCTCATGACCATAGAAGATGGATGGGCAGGATGACCTTGGTCTTGCTGAGATGGTGGCACTTGTTCCACATTTGGATGCAAAGGCAGCTGAGTTGGTAGACCTTGAGAAGGTCGTCTCACGGGCTCTGTGTGTCTAGGGCCTGGAAAGTCGGGCCGGGGAATGAAGTTTCCATGTCTTGGATGAGAAGGTACCTCTGTGACATTGCCGGGAGAAGCAGTGTAGGGCAGCCGTGGCCTTCCATCAGGGGCCCTATGCCTCAGTTCAATAAATGCTTGGCCCAGTATGTTATGCTGCTGAACCGGCAGACTCTGTGGTGGAAAATGCTGAGGAAGGCCAACGGGATTATTCATCTGTGCGTTATTTAAAGGCCTTGGCATATCTACAGATATCGATCTTCTCAGCTGTGGAGGAACCCCGGATCCTTGTATTTGTTGAGGAGGTACAAGGAAGCGTTCTTGACTTGACAGGGTACCATGACTACCTCCTGGAAATCCAAATCTAAGAAAAAAGCAAGTTGTTAATATTAAGAATCATGTTGAATTTAGAGTTAGGTTGAAAAAGGAACAGCTTTAGATTAAACTCATATACAAAATTAATGTTGCCAAATGCAACAACTTAGCAAATCAAAATTATCACCATTAGAAAGCACTTACCAAGTATCCATACACAAGTAATTGTTGCTAAGTACCCTACAATGCTCACCACATCTGAGCTCTCAAGGCAAATCATCTAAGGCAACGTAAACAAACGGACAGTGAGCAGATGCAATCCAATGTTCAGAAATAAGCACACTACTCCTAGAGTAAGAGTCCCTTTGTTCCTTATTTAAGGAGGTTGTAAGGAAAGGCTGATGTGGGGTGGGGGGGGCCTGAAGAAGGCAGGTGGTCTAACAAATTATGCTGGAGAGACTTTTTTTTTTTTTTTAAAGATTTTGTTTATTTATCAACAGGAAGAGACACAGGGAGAGAGGGAACACAAGCAGGGGGAGTGGGAGAGGGAGAAGCAAGCTTCCTGCTGAGCAGGCAGCCGGATGCAGGGCTCGATCCCAGGAGCCTGGGATCATGACCTGAGCCGAAGGCAGATGCCTAATGCCTGAGCCACCAAGGGGCCCCATACCAGAGAGACTTCCAGGCCTCTGTCCTTGAGAGGACAAAGGCATGGGTATGATGACCAAAAAGACTGATCTATTTGCTTAAAAGGGATGATGACAGGAGGCAGTAAGAGATAAAGAAGGCGAGGAATCACCTGTAAAAACTTAGTAGATGAATAAATTATAGGACTATTTTTATTATTTATACTATACCTCATTCTAAAAAAAATTAAAGGCAATTTATAAGTAAATATAAAAGAGAACAAAAGGCATAAATAATAACTGAGGAAGAAAAAAGGAAAATCAGGTTAAGACTATCATGGATATAGGTATTAGACCGAAAAAACATACATGACCAAACCAAAGCATGTCCTAAAGAACTCTCTACTGTGTCACGTTTGGGACTGACCCTCGTACCAGCCACTCCACTCACTCAAAGAAACGATGCCGTTACCTGTACAACCCTCTCTCATCAAGAAAAGCTCCTAGAGGAAAACAGCCCATCAATTTGGAAATCTCCACAGTTATTTACAAAGTACATTAAAATGGAAAATTTGTGGCAAGGACAATGTTCACTCATCACAATCCAGAAAGCTTTCACCAAACTAAAGAGGGAGCTCCAAGCTACAGATCCGACGGACTGCTGAGCTGCTTGCCTGTGGCTATAATGTAACCCTAACAGTCGATACTTAATAACTGAGGAAGGGTTTTAAGAGTCTACATAGAGTTCTCCAGAGGTTAAAAAAAGAAAACTCCATGACCTCTCATTAGTGGAAAATAACACTGATTATATCTCAAAGGAATCAAGAAGTAAAAAGTATTAACAGCATCTCAGCAGTAACTTCATTTTTCTATTCCCTTCTAGCAGTTTAAATGTGGCATGAAATTAAAAGCATTACCTGAATCCATGAGGCCTCATCCCCATACTGGTAACATCAGGAGGATAGGGGCCACGTGGATCTTTTGGGAAAACTGCGTATCTGGGTCCTAGAGGAGGGACAACAGGCGACGTGATGTTCCCAGGATAGGGGGGTGGAGGCCGGCTGAAAGCCTGGCTGACGCTTTCAGGCTGCCAGCGTGGCAAGGGCGCTGAGTGAGGCACCGCCCCAGGGTCCTGCGACCCCTTCTCCTGCCGGCCTGCCAGCTTCTTCTGCTGCTGCTGCTGGAGGATGATCTCACGCAACTTCTGCCGCTGGAGGGAGAGAAACGACCGTCACGAGGAGGTCTGACAACGAACGGATGGCTTCTTAAGTCCAAATGTTTTCAATATGGGACTGTGGTGATGCTTAAAATACCTCAGTGTTCACAACTTTGATAAAACACCGGATGTACTTAACTATTCAACAGGTTATAAGAATAAAGTAATAATTTGGGTCCTTTTCCCCGCCACACAAGAATCATAAAATTGAACGTTTTCATATTTAATAATTCCAAATTCATGAAGATCAAAAATAAGATGCAGAATATATCAAATTCAACTGCATTAATTTTACCAATTTCATGTTTCTTCTCTGCAGTATGACAAACTCTACAAAGATAAACTTTAACATTTGTGTAGAAATTACTCAGTTTGTGAAATGAACAGCTTTGTCAAATAATACACTTAAAACACCTGTGGAGATAGGATACGTTTTTACCTGTCTCAATTTCTCTGTCTCTGCTTGTGACATATTTACGGTATTCTGTGTATCAGTGACTCCCGAAGTGGGTACAGGTCCAGGAAGATGGGAGACGCCGGAAAACTGTTGGCTTTGAGAAGTCATTGGAGAGTGTGAAGGCGCGCCGAAGCTCCCCTCCGAGCCAGGCCTCGACTGATCAACAGTATCATGTGTGACTTGACTTGCTCCGAAAGAGTCAGACTGAGATCTCGGAGTCATTGGAGGCTGATCATAGGGGTCACGAGTAGCAGATGGGGAGACTCGGCTAAACGTGTCTGAAATACCAGGTCCAGGTGGCCTAGGCGTTTGGGGACATGCATCAGGTGGCCTTATCAACGGGCCAGATAAAGCTGCTCCTCGATTCTGTGCTGCCTGCAGGAAAGGATCCTGATTTGGCATGAGGACTGGTCTTGTCATCGAGGACCTAGTAAAACCCTCCGAAATCCTTGGCCTTGGTGTTGCTGGTGGCTGAGAGTAAGGAACAGAAATCCCAGGTCTTGGTGTTCCAGGGGCATGGGCATACGGATCCGCATGCCTCTGATTAGCGGCAGAAGTAACGAACAAGTCTGCCTGTGTAGACGGCCTCGGGGTTGGTGGCTGCTGACTGTAAGGGTCAATCGTGGTGGGCCGGGGGGTTCCAGGAGGTTGAGAGTAAGGGTCTGGATTGGAGCGAGATGTTCCTGAGGGTTGGGAATAAGAATCTACAACAGGTCGTGGAGTTCCTGGGGGTTGGGAATATGGGTCCTGAGATGTTGGCCTTGATATGGTTCCAGGGTGGGAAAAAGCCCTTGAAGGATGAGCAAAAGATTCATTCATCGCCGGATGTGGGGTGAGGGGAGGCTGGCTATATGGGTCACTTGACTGATTATGAGGAAAGTTATCTACAGGTCTTGGTGTTAAAGTAGGCCTTTCATAAGGATCAACAGACAATCGCCTTGGTGGCTGTGACACGGATCCAAAGGGATCCTGGGAAGATGGAGGGGGCTGCATTGGAGTCTTAAAAGGTCCAGGACCCCCATCAAGAGGGGCAGGTGTCAACAAGGGTCGTGTGTATGGGTCAGCTATCCGCTGTCTTTGAAATACATCTGTCCTCGGAGATGGTTTAGTAAAGTGATCATTGGTTCCAGCTGTGAGAGGACCTTTTGCAGTTTGTTCAGAAACTACAGGGGGTCGGGGGAGGCCCAAGGGTTTGGGAAACTGATCTGTCATCATGGGTCTAGGTGTGTCCGGAGGCTTTGCATAGGGGTCACTATTCGTTGTGGAGGAAGAACATACATCTCTGACTGGGGACGGCCTATTTGCTGTTGTTTCACTCATCTGAGCAGGCCTAGAGACTGAAGGCAGAGGGGCACAGCTGTCCGCCAGTGTAGCAGAGTTTCTTCTGGAAAAACTATGGCCCCCAGGAGGTGGTCTTGGGGTACCAACCATTTTCGCGTAAGGATCCATTGGAGATGGCGGTCGGGAGTGAGAGGATCCCGGTGAGAACACCTGCGGGGAGGCTGGCTGACAAGCCTGAGGCTGAGGCAGGCCCTCCTGCACGGGCACTCGGGCTGGGGCTGCCGCAGGAGGAGGGGCCTGTGGTTTTACAAACACGTCATCCGATGGCGCAGAGGTGGGGGTGCCGGGGAGCTGCTTCGCAAACAGGTCTTTATGGAACGAATGCGCCGGAGACACACTTCCGTTGCCAGGCTGGGGGGTCAGGGGGCTCTGCATCCCGCTGCTGGGTGTGTCCGAGCCGGAAGGGGCTAGGAGGGGCTGCGCCCCGAGCTGCTGCTGCTGCTGCTGCTGCTGCTCGTTCTTGACCTGCTCGAGCTTCTGCGTGGCTTCTATCTTAGCCTGCTGCTTGCTCTTCTGACGCATTTGCTGTGGAGCAGGAAAGAGAAAGTGATCGCATGGTTGAGAAAAAGAATGTAATGGTCATGGGAGGAGAAAAGTGACAGAAAATTCATTTGTTTGATGTCATCCGTCACCAGACTGGGCCCGTATCAGATTACAAACTCCTGAAGAGTAGCCGTGATCAGGCATCGCACCCTGCTCATGCTGACCGCAGCACGTCGTTTACGATGTTTCCGTGAACTCCCCACATCCACTTAGACATAGCTTACTGAGGAAGGGAAGCCTATTTTTCATCTCATTTTCATACTCTAATAAGAACTATCTCCTGAAATAATGGCATGAACTGCTCTCCTCTCAAACAGTAAAAAATGCAATTTAGAAGCAAATTATTAAAAACAAAAACACACACCTGTCTAAATTTCCATTCCTGTTCATGCTCTGATTCTCGCTGCTTTAATGGGTCTTTAAAGAGGTCCGAGTCGACGCGAGAACTGGGATCGACGCTGTCCTGCTGCTGCTGCCTCTTCAGCGGGTCATTTGACATCTGCACTTTATTAATGCGTAAAGCAGCTCTGTTGTCTCGGGCCTTTTGCTTTGAAAAAAGAAGAAGGAAGTTATATTCCAACAAATGTAACATGTTTCACGAAACAAAGTAGAATTATGATAAACTTTATACGATAAAGTTTGGTTAAAGAGTTGAAAAGAGCCTCCAGGCTCCCGTGTGAAGCCTCTGGACAAGGCCCCATCTTCCCCCATGTTTAAAGCATGACACCTCAGCGGAGGATGGGTTTCCATCGCTCTGTCTGCACCAGGCTAGAGAACCCAGTAATCTATTATTTTCAATCCTAATCTTCAAGGACCCTTCAAAAATGGAAAAGTTACCCCCCACAATTGAGAGTAAAAGAAAATATCTAATCAATCCTCTAAATCTAAAATCTGGAATTTGAAGTTTAGCATTAAAGAAAACAGTGAGAAACAATAAAATTATCCTGCCTTTACCTTACCACAGTCAAGGTGAAAGAAAACGAGGCATTATCAACACATCAAAAACATTATTTTGCTTTACCCAAACATTCACTATCTCTGACAATATATGCACTGAAAGCCAAGCTGAAAAATAAATGCATATATTTTTCAAAACAATAATGTCCATTTAATATGCTTTAAGAGGGAAGCCAGGATTTGAATGAAGCTGAAAACCTTAATCTGGCTCTTTGGGAGAAAATAATTCACCATCTAAACTGTGACCCTTATTATAAAATATCCTGACTATTTCTCACAAAAGTCATGTTTCAAAAGCTCCTTAAAGGTGTCCAGGTATGTCTCTTTCAAAATACATAAAGATTCTTCATTAAACTTAACAGACAAAAAAGCTTATTGTAGAAGAAACTGAGGCACGCTAACGTAGCCTCAAAAATTAGTACTCTTTCGAAGAGATGAAACTATTTTTAAGTGAAATGAGGGGCACCTGAGTGGCTCAGTAGGTTAAGCCTCTGCCTTCAGCTCAGGTGCTGATCTCAGGGTTCTGGGATCCAGCCCCCTATCAGGCTCTCTGCTCAGCAGGGAGTCTGCTTTTCCCTGTATGAGCTCCCCCTCTCTCAAATAAATAAATAAAATCTTTTTTCTAAAAAAGTGAAATGAATTAAACATGCTCCTAAAATAACTGATTTCCATCTTCAATATCGTGGTTCTAATTAACCAGCTTATGAAAACACCACATTCTACCTTAACGTATAATAAACTAGGAAATCACTATAAAAACAAAGCTGTTTATTAATTGTGCAAGTATTAAGATGTATTTTGTGCAATGGTAAATCTTTTTATTAACCCAAGACAATAAAAGTAAGGTTTGGGTATTGTATATACTTAATATAGGGATGCCTGGGTGGCTCAGTCAGTTAAGTAAGTGCCTGCCTTCGGCTCAGGTCATGATCCGAGGACCCTGGGATGGAGTCCCACACTGGGCTCCTCGCTCAGCGGAGAGCATGCTTCTCCCTTTGCCTGCATCTCCCCCTGCTTTTGCACTCTTTCTCTCTAACAATAAAATCTTAAAAAAAAAAAAAAAAAAGAATCTGATACACGGGAGTTTTGGTAAATACCACGTAAGGCGCTCTTTCCTGTGAGCTGGCTTTTCTCCACAGCTTGGCAATCTGTTTCACTCTGGTGGTCCAGTCTGCAATAGAAGAGCACGTGCACACAGTCACAGAGCCAAGGTCAGGACGCATCGCCATGCGGGGCTGACAGCTCAACTTAGTCTGGCTACGTTCTCCTAAAATGGGTGGACCTAAGTTCAGTTCTTGGTACGGCATAAAGTTCCAGGCACAGAGTAGGCCAGACACGTATCTGCTAAATGAAGTGCCGCCTCATTAACCGTCTCGCTAGAGAACGGGGAAGCTTTTAAGTCAAATGGGCTGAGCCGCCAAGATAAAGTTAAGCCAAAGGTAATACGTTCCCTCAACCATGTAGATGCTACCAGACAGAACTGAACCTAAGAGTTCTATAAAATATCTGTACTCGAGAGAAGTCTATTAATCTGACCAAAAGAAGTAATCATAATTATAAATAAGAATCTCACCAGCACTTGTGCACAACAAACATATGGAAAACTAACAATTTCAAATCATTTCTATGAAATTCACAGTGTCAGGACAGTAAACAAAGTGAAATATGGGTGAAATCAACAGTGATAAATGTAGAAATGATTAAGCCATTAAAAAAAAAGTTTTAAGAAAGCCAATGAAGATGGTGACATAGCAACAGCCTTAACATGTTAACTCATGGGGTTCTAGAATCACATAATAAAATTACTAAAGAAAATTACTTTAAAAAAATCATAGTTCTACTCTAAGGATAATGGACATTGATGCAAAGTGACTTAATAGAGCCAGATATGCTCATCTGTAAACAGCCAATGAAGGTGGGATAAAACAGTATTTGAAAATTATGTATATTCCTTTACTAGACAACCCTGTACTAAACCACTGATTTTTATTGTTGTGTAAGGTAGCATTTATTTCTATATAGAATGAATAAAGTAGCACAGGTGTCATCTTTAAGAAAATCCACTTCTGGGCAACCCCCAGGTTATTTAAAAGAGCTATAAGCTGGGATGCCTGGGTGGCTCAGTGGGTTAAAGCCTCTGCCTTTGGCTCAGGTCATGATCCCAGGGTCCTGGGATCAAGCCCCACATCCAGCTCTCTGCTCCGCAGGGAGCCTGCTTCCTCCTCTCTCTCTGCCTGCCTCTCTGCCTACTTGTGATCTCTGTCTGTCAAATAAATAAATAAATAAAAATAAACAAAAATTAAAAATTAAAAAAAAATTTTTAAAAAGCACTATATGCTGGTAGCAGGGAAATGACTCTAAGACAGAGTGTGAATAACGTTTTCTATCCTAGTCTGTCTGGCAACATGAACTCACCATAATTAATCAATGTTTGCTTAAAAATATTCTATAAATGACATTCCATTAATCTAAATAGTTCATCCTCTGGTTAAGCAGAATTTTCAAAAAGGGTACCTTTATACCATCCGACTTTTTCAAACAGGCTGGACTGCTAGGGAAAGGGGCAAATACTACTGAGTTAGCTTGGTTGGGAACAGACTCTGAGAATAGGGTCTGATTGAGCCTAACTGTACTCTTGACTACATGGTGAGTTCCTGTTCTAGTTTTTTGTTTTTTTTTTTTTTTTTTTTTTTTTTTGGTAGAGTTACACAGGTAACACAACACTGAGTTTCACATTTAGGAAGACTGCTAAGAGCAGGAAAACAGATTATTTCATTAACTGAAATTAACTTTTAGGAAATATGCAAAGGGATACAGGGTCTAGGACTGAGAAAATGCAAGATCTTTCCAGACACCTATGGAGTCTTCACATGGTATGCAGTTGTACCTGATGAAATTTAATGTTGATACACGGTCTTTCTACTACAGTAACAAAAAAACAATCAGGCACTGCACATGCAGGAAAGCTGGTAACACAGACAGCAATACTATATCCATGAATTACCAGGGAATTCCTCCTTCAGGTTGGGGAAATTAATGTTTGTGTAGAGAACGGGCGCTACTGTTGCCATTTCTCCCAGAGCCTCCTCCTTCTCCCACTTCAGTGTACTTCTCTGGGCGTTTGACATTGTATCATTTTCTCCTTCCCCCGTGGGAGCTGATGATGTCCAAGAGCTGTTAGGATCACTTGCCATTGGATTAAATGCTGGATTTTTATCCCTGGGAAATAATAAATAACTTGACTTCATACACATAAAATTACTTTCTAAATACTATGGTCAAATACAATTTCCTTAAGACCTCTTCTTATTACAAAGTAGATAACATGTTAGATAATTTTTAGCAAAGATCCTAATATATGTAACATACACTTATGCAGTACAAAGCAACTTAAGATAGACCAATTAACATTTTTATAATAAAAATTATTGCAACTTAAGTTTCCACGGAAAACGAAGCCGATGATACCTGGCGTCAGCATAAGGAGACTGTGCTATGGCAGAGAAAGTTCCCAATCCACTTCCTGGAGGCAAAGAATTGTGTGGGAGATGAGGGCTGGGTCCGATAAGGCCATTCATGAGTGGCATCCGGGAAAAAACATCTTTGAAGAAGAAAACAACAATTCAGTTTGCATATTATTCATAAATAACTTTTTAAAAGCAGCTTATTTTTGAGTAGTATTTCCAAAGAAACATTCCTAGCACTCTTTAAAAGTAGGCTTTTTATTTCAATATGAAGCTAAAATATTGCACAAAGAGTAGTTTTTGGTTATACTCTTTTGCAATATGGTCTTTGTACTTTTCCCTACTTCATCACAGTATACTGCAGAGAGCATGTGTGTCGGAGTTTGACAGCCTTGGGCTTGAAGCTTGATTTCTGCTACCCGTTAAAAAAGAGTCAGTTACTGCTTCTACACAATGAAGCTACTCTGTGACGTCACTGTCACAATGGATGGGCGTTCTCAGCATGGTGCCTGGCGTGCAGTGAGCTACTCCTTACAGATCAGCTCCACAGAAAGAATGACTCTGCAGCAAATGCTAGTAAATTTCATCAAATATTCTTTCTCTTCTTCATTCAAAAATTTACAAACAGATGGTTCTTTATATTTTACCCCTGTTGGTGTTAATACAAAAAAACCATCCATGATTCTTAAGTTGGTATGTGGTCTAAAATTATTTGGAACAAGCAATATTTCATCTACCATTATCAAACAGATGATTATTGTTAAAAATACATACATTCTGTTTTGGGCCTCATTTTCATTACGTGCTTGCAGTTTCAACCCACACACATTTTAACTCTCATTCCAGCTTATTTACAAGCTTAGGGAGGACACTGGGACGGATTATCACAGGCTTTCAGGATTTTGTCTCAAGGACTTCCTACAAGCTATCTGACTTCCCAACTAGGGCTTATTCTACTAAGTGCTGGAGCTGGACGCACTGGATAAGAACACAACAGTGTCAAGTGTCTCAGAACATCTATGTTCCCTTCAAGGAGGAGATCAGGGAACAACATTTCTGCTTTTATCCCAAGCAGAATGTTACCTCTATTTTCAGTTTCAATGAAAAGTAGGTTCCATTAAGGAATGTTAAGATTTGACTGAAAAATCTCAAATATCTTTCATGTAATTAAGAGAAACAAAAGCTTCTTTATTGATAATGACAATGTGATCCATGTCAGCACTATCTTAACCACAACATGACCACATTGAACCCTTTCATAATAATAGTTTATGAAGCATTTCCCTATATGCCAAGCACTGTTCTGAAAGCTTTACATGTATTACCTGTTGGATCCTCACCACCACCTAGGAAACGGGTTATCACATGTAGCTCCTTTGAAGCAAAGACCCAGAGGTTAAATAACTTGCGCAAGGACACGGAAGTAAATGCAAAGCATTTTTCTTTTGTCACTATTTTAATTAAGAAGTGTTGTCTCTCAGTCTCTGTCGTCTACCGTACAACTCAACCTGATGATACCGGCTTATAAAAGTAATGTTTCAAGGCATGAATCATAGTAATGATAGAAAAGTTACTTCACTTAACCTTTCACTAACGTGATTTCAAGTTATTCTATCTCAATCTTCTTGAAATTTCCTTTCTCCGCTTTCTGACCTTCTGTATCACTGGGCTAACACTGCATTCCGGCACCCTTCCTGAACTACTGCTACTGAAGTGACTCGGCTGAAGATTACCAGCAATTTTACTGTCCAATGAAACATCTGTCAAGCATTCATCCTACCCGACTTTGTCCCTATCTCTAACAATCCTCATCTCTAAGATCCTAGGCCTCTCATGCAGTCTCCATCACTGCTTTTTTCACTTTCACATAACTCTTAAAAAGGAGAAAGAAAAGGAACATCTAACTGCATATCTAATATAAGTCTAGAGAGTTAAGCTTGTAATTCATCACATTTAAGAGTTCTTCAAGATTCTGTACTCTACAGCACATATTGCCTAACAGCCACAAGTAACTCCGCCTGTAAGTCAGAACGATGTATATCGTCATTTCCAACGAACTAACAGTGGTCTAAAACTAAATGTTATACCTCTACTGCCCTCTAACACTAACACACACAGACACACACACCCAGTCCTCTCTGTTCTGCGCTTCTAGTATACAGCCTGATTACCTGTAGGCAAGCCTGGCTCCCATCAGTCTACTTCACTTTTGTCCCACTTTCCTAGTACAACCACTCAGTAGCAGAGTCCTCTGTGTTCTAACATCACTGTCTCTCACATCCACTGCTTTTTTTCAGTTAGCACTGCAGATACACTTACATGCATGGAACCCAAATTTTCACCTAGCCCCAACCACAATAAACTCATGAGTATAACCCTTGTCTCGAACTCCTTCCCAATACTGCCGAAACGTGTAACCCATCAGTCAGGTCACATCACTGGTGTGAGATCTTGGATGGCTCTAAGTAACCCACAGAAGAAAAGGCCAACTGTCACTGCCTATTTTCACAGCCATTTACATACAATCTAGACCCAACATGCATTTTCTACTTTTGCTCCTTAAACGCTACCCACTTACTCTTCCTTTGCTCTAGAAAATGTTCAAGTTGCCATTACTGAATATCTATGTGTCACTATGTATGCGGCCTCATCATGCTTACGTCAGAACTGTTATTCTCCAAAACATGCTATCTTAATGACTTTGAAGGTCCTACTTGAACCATGGTCTACTATGATATAAACTAGCTGTACACCTGAAAGTCTATGATAGCAGGATGAAAACTCCTTCCAGGAGTCTCTCTCATCTTTGTATCACACATAAGCACCTAGCAAAACAAAGGTATCCCCTCAAAACCTTTCAAAAATGAGCCTACACTATGAGAGGATTTAAAGCATGACAGTGAAATTGTTTATTTAAAAACGCATCTTGGGGCACCCTGGGTGGCGCAGTCCGCTGAGCCTCCGACCCTTAATTTCAGCTCTGGTCCTGATCTCAGGGTCTTGTGCTCCAGCCCTACATTGGGGTCTGCTCTAGGCATGGAGCCTGCTTAGGATTCTCTTTCTCTCCCTCTGCCCCTCCTCACTTTCTCTCACTAGCTCTCTAAAATGAATAAATCTTTTTTAAAAAAGAATCTTTGGAGTGCCTGGGTGGATCAGTCAGTTAAGTGTCCAAATCTTAATTTCAGCTCAGGTTATGAGCTATTGTGAGACTGAGCCCCCCTTCAGGCTCTGTGCTGGGTATGGAGGCTGCTTAAGATTCTCTCTCCCTCTTATCCTCTGCTCCTACCCTCTTCCCCCTACCCATGAGCACATGCCCGCTCTCAAAAAAAAGCATCTTTGATTTGATTTCTAAAATCATTATTTTCCATTTCAGAAAACATGGAGATATGGGTTTTTTAATATGCTGAGAAGAGAAATACTGAAGTGTTGCACTCTTAATCATTAAGGAAACATATGGGAACAATTAAGACAAGAAGCACTTATGATGAGTCTATTTTATCCAAATGTAAATCACATGTTTAGTCTAGAAAAAAAATCAAGGTAAATTTATGTTTAGAGGCTAAACTGGCAGAAACTAAAATATTTTAATTATGTGCATTATGACATTTTTCATGTATACACAAAATTGGTAGTAAAGATAACATTAAATTATTTGCATATTTCAGCACTTTTACAAAAACAATGTAAAGGGTTAGAAAAGCATCATAAAATTCCTTAGCTCAGTATACCCGCATGAAGCAGTAAGACCAGGGTACGGAGATGGGACCCTGTGCGCAAATCACCAAGCACCCACATCACCCCAAGGGACTCCAACCACCCCCACGGAGAGTCCCACACCTGTGGTGGTTTCCCTCACGTACCTTCACAAATTTTAAGTCTAAGTCATCCAATTTCAGCTCTCCAGAAACACGGAGAAATTAGATTATCTGGCAACTAGTTACAAGTAGGTAGAAGAAAACTGACCAAAGACAGATTTCTACAAAATTAGAGATCCAAAGTTGACAGTGGAAAAATGTGACAGATTTACTCTGAAAGGATGCGCTGAGCACACACTCCATGGGGGAACAGACAGTGATGGGGACAGATATGACCCCAGCCTTCAAGGAGCTCACGGTCTCAAGGAAAAACCGTAACTATCCAAACAGGCATCCACAGTGTGCCACCTGCCACAATGGAAAGATGGGGCCGTGTGTGCAGGTGGCGATCTGCTGACTCGGGATACGACAGGGAAGCCGAGGCCGGGCAGCCAGGTGCGGGGGGTCAGTCTCCAAACGTGTGAGCAGGAAGGGCCGACTGAAGGGGAGCTGCCAGTAAAGACAGCAAAAGAACTCTGGTCACAAAGTAGATCCCAGAGGGCTGGGGAAGTTCATGGGGGTAAGGGAGTAACTGAGATAAATTCAAATTAAGTGTTGTTCCATTGCCACAAAAGAGGGTTTTCTGCTTTCGGTTTCTATACCTTGTTTCTAAGGGACAAGGCTGATTTGCTTCAGCAACAGCAGAGAAACTGCACGAGGGTACTTACGAAACTTTTCTAGAGGTGACGTACCCTGACTGTGTATGGGCACCAGCTGCGGCACTGGGGGTGGGGGAGGCTGTGGGAACGCGGCCGGCTGAGCGGCTGCAGGACTCAGCACAGCAGTGAACAAGTCTTCGACATCCTTCCCGCCAAGCTCTGTGACACAGAATGACAGTGAGAGTAACATTAAAGCAAAGGACTATCGGAGCCCAAGTACATGGAATGCCATTTTCATAGACTCGAAGTAGACAAACGAGTACCTGGAATTTTATATAACTTCCCAAGAATCGCTCCTAGGATAAAACAAAGAAACACAAATATTAACAACTTCCACGTCAACGTACTGACACAATACAGCATTTGACACGGAAATGATCACGAGAGAAGTTCAATGACAAAGAAGCATGCAGAAATCTTTGAAAATCATATTTACTCAAGTCTTTTAGAAAGCCTAGATGTGGGGCAAATATTTTACCATCTGTGACCATCTTGTCTAGCTCAGGACTGAGGATTCCGTCCAGTTGCTCTTCACTTAATGGTCGGGAGCCTGCATTGACACTTGGCGGAGGCAAAGAGGACGGGTCATCAGCAACAGGACCAATATCTATTCCGGCTAGAGGAGTAAAGTAAACAGATTACAAGTGAATTCTGAATACTCAAATAAAATGCACAGCACTATTTACCTGCATCAACATACAACAATATGATTAAAACAGAGCAATGAAAAGTTTGTAATTCTAAATTAATCATGGTTCTTGTATCAATTTGAATGGTCAATCGGTATAAATCAGGCACAATGTAAACTTAGGTGCCACTTAAAGTTTAATCAAAGTAAATACATTTCCTGAGGAACAGAAGAACGCACGTGGTTCTAAACTTCCCCCAAAAATAAGCACTACATCATTAATATAGTTATCTACAAGAAGATTTGATATGTAGTATTTAATATGTAAGTGATTGCTTTAGCTTGGAAATAGTAATTTCCAATGTATAGTTCAACAATCATCTGTAGTGTGTGACACAGGAGGGACAGACTTTCACAAAAATTAATGCTCTAAAATTCTCAATGTTTAGTCAATGTTATCCTTCTGTGAATAATTTCGACCACAGATCATATTTTGGAAATATTCTGTAGTCACAAAACAAGATATAGATTATATTTATAACATAACATGGTTTACTTCATACAAATTGGTTTCCAGGCAAAAATCACATTGAAAAGTGGTCTATCATCTACTTTATCATGCTCTCTCAGTACTACTACCATTAAAAACTAAAATTTAGTCTGCCCTTATATACTCTTGGATTAGGAACTAACTCTATAACATGTGGGTAATACTATAAATTACACAATAAGAAGAATAAAAACCATTCATTAAAAAAACAAAAGAACTAGTGACAAAGTCATCCAAAGCCCAGCACAGCTGTACCGCGCTTTAGCTGCCCCCACAAAGGGAAAAGCGAGGGTGGATTAGTGACAAATTAGCACTCTAACAGTACGCATGCACCTACAGGTTGTTTCAGCTGAAATCACTATAAAAAGACTACGTCTAGTCAGCCGTCATCCATGGCTCAGTTTCTTACCAAATGGAAAAGGTGAGCTCTCAACCTGGAAAGTGCATAAATGAAGACCTACAAGACCCAAACCGAATAAATGGAGGGTTACCACAGGAGCGGGAGGTGAGAGCCACGCAAACAAAGAAGAAACAGGACACAGCAAGACTGCAGGGCAACAAGCCTGAAGTCTGATGCCATCAGAAAGATGACAGAAATTAACTTGCTATCTCCTCTCCTACAGCAAAGGGGCTGAGGTAGATCAAATAAAATGATGAGTTCGTTGACAAAGCCAAAACAAACTTTCTTTCCAATTCAGAGAAGACTAAACTTATTCCACACACACGAGCACACACACACGCCTTTCACCATATCATAAAACAGACACTAGACAAATACAGACATAGATACCTGAATGATCAACTGATTTTGCAAGGTCATCGGAAATTATTCCAAGAATGTCATCATCTGTGTTTAAGACTTCAGAAATATCAGCTAAGGGGTCATCAGTCGTACCTAAGCATAGCAAGTATATTTTTAAAGTCTCAATATTGTCCTAGACATTAAGTTCTAAAACACGCTCACTCGTTCAACCATTCACTAAACATCTAGACTATAGCAGATACGGAGTTAAATGCTAGAATCGTAAGATTATTACTTCTAAAGTACGGAATTTTTCAAAGAAAACACACACCTATGTTTTGAATAACAAAACATTAAAAATTAAGACTACTTTTGTTTTGTGACTGTTTGTTAACAATAAAACTTAAAGACCAATAAGAGAAATAAAGGCAATAAAAGTAAAATAGAATGCTCTAAGAAAGCAAAAAAAAAAATGCATTAAGAAAGTGACATTTCTAAAAGTGACATCTAGAAAATAAGACACGGAAGATAAATATCAAAGTCAAATGCATTTAGAAATTCCTTGTAAAATATAAAGGAGTACCATCTAGTTAGATGCCTACTTCCAACCTTGATCTTAATACTGATTAATCATTCATGTACTTATTCAAAAATATTTCCGGACCCACAGAATCATGTCTATGGATTACGTTAACAGGCATTGTCCCAGCCACTGGGAATTCAGAATAACCAAAACAAGTGCTCGCTCACTTTGTTCACTTTCTCAGAGGGAGCCAGCAAATACATGACAGCAGTGTATGTGCTATGAAGATAACAGTAAGGACAAAGGATTAAGAATAAGATGTGGAGATGATAAAGTATTAGATAAAGTGGTCAGGGAAGACCATTTAAAGGACATGACCAAGGATTGATGTAAATGAGTAAGGGAGTAAGATGCATAAAGATGGAGAGAACACTCCAGGCAAAGGGAAAAGCAGACGGAAAGAAGGAAGCAGGAGGGGTTTTGCCAAGTGTGGTCTGTGTGGTTGACTACAGCAATGAAGGGAAGGAGGGGGTAGGAAATAAAAAGCAGCTAAAGTGAGATTCCATATGGTTTTCTAAGTCGTGGTGAAGGCTGAGCTCTATTCAGAAACACAAAGCAGAACGGGAACTTGTTGGAAGGTGGATAGCTAGAAGGGGACATGAGTGATATCTGAAAGGGAAAACGCAGACTGGGGGAGACGGGCGTAGGGAGCGCTGGCAGCAGGGCAGGCCTGGAGACCTATCAAGAGGCTGCTGCTGTAGTCAAGTGAGAGGTGGTCACGCCAGGCACTCTAGAGCAGGAGGAGGAGTGGAGGTAAGACGTGGTCGACTCTGGGCTACCTCCTGAAGCAGAGACAAATCTGTGGGCGCATCCGGGGCGCAGTGTCAGATAACAGAGCCAAGGAGGACTCCAAAGTTGGTTTCCAGACTCATCAGTAAGACAAAAGGCTAGCTTTAATAACTAATATAAGTTAAGAAACATCTGCATTTTTAAATCCCTGTCAACTGTGTTTTTACTTTTTATAAAAAGGGGGGAGGGGACATAAAACATGTGTAAGATCCTAGATAAAATATCCCTGTAAGACACAAATAGTCTTGTCCCACTTAACATACTTCTCAAACAGATTCTGTAAGAATACTTTCATTTTTCAAGCCAAAAACTAAGATAAATTAAGTGCCCAAATATTTGTAAAGTTTTTAGAGAAATAAAATCACTTCAATAGTGTTTTCTCTAGACACCTTCAGGAAAATAATCTGAATTATTTCAGGCATTCTGTGTGTTATTAAACCAATGGAATTCTACTACATAAATTACAACTAACATTTTTTCAAAAATATTTTAAAAGTTCACCCCTACTTGAAGAAAGGGATTTTTCTATCTTACCAACAAATCATTAGAAATGATGTGACAGGTTATACTGAATGAGATACAACAAGCTGCTACTCATAAGCTCCCCTATTAGAAAGGCCAGAGTAGTTCAGCTGCAGAGAATGTCCCATTCAGTCTGGGTTTTGGAACAGGTACTATTCTGGTCCTCTCCATTCTGGCTTCACAACTGAACCATTCTCTGCAGTTTTGTGAATATATCAATGTTTTTCCTGCCACAATATGTCTTCTGCCCAACTTCAGTTCTCTTCTTCATAAAAACTCAAGTGAAAGTAAATTATAGTTAAGTTTTTAAATGGCTAGTCAAAATTTTTACAGGAAGATAGCCTTCCATTAAGATACTATTTGAAGGATCCACAAGTCTTTCGCTAATAACAATATACTGACTTGGTAAGAGCAGGTGAGCGCTTAAAGCAACAGAATTAAAGTAAAAGTAAAATGATCTCCTAAGATAAACAAAAACCATGGCCTAATTTAGACCAGTGTTTTAACTTCCCCACTGCCAACAATAAGACTGACATCTTGTATGTGTGCAAGAGTGGGTAAGACTGCTTCTAATTATTTTGAGAAGTTAAAATAGAAGCCTGTATGCCAATCCAGGGCAATGCCAAGTTAATAGAGCTGTAATATATCAAAAGTCATCTCTCAGTAAAAGGTCACCTTAAGATCATTTTCCAAATTGAGTTTATCAAATTCACTGAGTTAAAAAAAGGTAATCAATAGTAAAAGGGGAAGGTTGTCAGAAAAACATTAATATACGACTGATAGTAAGATAAAAATCTAGAAGTGGGGCAGAAACTCTGTGATCATCATTTCTACATACTGAACTAGTTAAACTCTCAGAGCCTTAATATCACTTTATAAGCATATTAATGTCTCATACCTTTCCCTGCTTCTAAACAGCCCCCATGTTTACTCTACGTAAGGTAGTAGTTCTCGATCAGGGGCAGTTTTGCAGGGACATTTGGCGGTGTCTGGAGATGCTGCTGGTCATCACGACACGAGGACAGAGATGCTGCCACATACCCCACAATGCACCAACAAAGGCTCATCTGGCCCAAACGGTCAGCAGTGGGAAATGGTGATTTAACACACTGTATTTCATTGAATTAGCGCAGACTGGCAGCCGGGCCCCAGCTGCAGCGCTCTTCTTTTCTTCTCCCGTCTTCTGCATTTCCTTGGGTTATGTAATTAACAAAAACCCATCCCACTTAAATCAAAGGTTATTACATTTATTACTCACCGACTATGGCAAAATCACACCTCCTTACGTTATCCTTAGCATATTACAAGCTGAGCATTCTCGTCTGCAACACTTGATTTCGGCGGTGGTTACACCGACAAATTTATTTGCCAAACCCTAAAGACCTGTCAAGTAGTTGCATTTACTGAATGTATGTTATACTTCAAAGAAGCCGACTTTTAAAAGCATATGAGGCCGAACTAAAGCATTTCAAAGGCTTTCTTACAAGGAATCCAAGTGTCACATGATAAAGAACGCATCGTAAATTATTCCACATACCGTGAGTCCCGGGTTTTGCTGGAGTTGAGGAGGAACTAAGCAGTGGATCTAAGGAAGGATCCAAGAAATTTGTGTTCATGTTTGTTTTATATGAAAGCTGAGCTGTATCTTCTGACAAATTATCTAAACTTAGCTTGTTTTGTCTACTTGTATCTAGAAGATCTTTTCCAAAGAAAGCTTCCTAGATAAAGATAAGCACATATGAAAATGACTGATTTAGTTATATAATTCTAAAATGCTAACAGGTAATTCTGCCATTTTTGACAAGAAGTCAGAAATAACACAAAAACTTGATATTCAAGAATACAGAAATTGAATACAGAAATATATAAATACAGAAATAACCTGTCAATTGCTTTATACAGATTGCCCCTTATTTTAAAAAGATGTTTTTGTAGTTTTACTGGAGACAAATAAAATTATGCAAATAAAATCACACACTTATGTCAAACATGTTTCTAGGAACTGCAACATAATAATCCAGTTAATTCCAGGAGATCAGGGAACAATTAAATTTAAAAACTGATAAAATTGTAATACTCTTGGCACTGATTCATATTTTTAAAAAAACTAAAGTTTCGTGAATATTATTAGTATTTATAGATTACTTGCAGAGAATAACACAAGGGTTTGATCTACAGCTTTAATATTTACATACTTCAGGTACATTTAGTAACCTCATATTGATTCACACAGCCACATTAAAGACTGAACATGCTGTAAATCTGGAAGAGGGTTTTTTATAGTCATTTGAACCATACTATGTGCACAAAATTTAGTATTAAGGCTTTTGGCTTTTTATTCACTTTCTCATATTAACATTTCTCCATTTCAATATACTTCCTCTACCCAAGAGACCAGTGTTTCAAGATGAGTTGCTTACAACTAGAGAATCACTCCAAAACTTTTCAAGGATCAGTAAGAAGGACAAAAGGAAGCCCTTGGGACCCGCCCCCCCCCCCTTCACTTCAACCCAACAACCAGAGCAGAAGCTCTAGTCTATTTTCTGTAAGGTGGTCCTGTCTAGAAGAAGGATCCTTTGTAGAAAACAATTTTGCAGAAACTCAACACTTAACACACTCTCGCCAAAGACACATACACAGAAAAGGTTCACTGCAACATTTTTTTACAATACCAAAAGTGAAAGCAGCTTCAATGTCTGTCAAAGGCATTATGACTAAACAAATTATTGATACCCAAACTATAAAACACATCAATTTTTTAAAAGGATGCAGAGCTATGCTGTCAAAGAAAAGCTCTGAAATACAGTATTAAGGCAAGTTGAGTGATGTGTCCAGCAAAACATCAAATACAAGCCAAGACTATTCCCACTCGGCAAAAATAAGTTATAGAATGAATTCTGAAAGGATAAACACCGAACTGTTAATAATGCTAACTTCTGCAAAGGGATGGGGAAGGAGGTATGTGACATCTCGTAGAGGTGATGATCTATTTGATTTGAAATTTTCACATTTTTTAAGTGAACACGCTGTTTCACTAAGAAAAATCTGAAAATCAGCAGAGTTAGAGCACCAGGTAGAGTCTGATCCGCTCAAGAGTGTGTTTATCGTGAGGAAAAACCGAGAATGGCAGAGCATCTTGGAACTTGAGAGATCATTTATTTCATGCCTTTGGTGGAAGTCTGAGACTATGATTAGCGAGACCTTTTCCCTTTAAGTGACTCAGGACGACTTTAGTGCTATTTATAAGCAACGGTGTTAACATTCGTACCAATCTGATGGCTTTCTGTTAACTTTATATAAAGGAATGGCTCCATATGGCTTCAGATTTCATAATGTGACTCCCAGAACAAACTGGAGATTTTAAATGTACCACAGGGGTTCCTAAGGTCACACAGCAGCACTAGGTCTTAGGAGACCACATAAATATTTCTATTGGGTAGATTACATATTTACAGTTTATCCTGATACTGTTAAGATTAATAAAGGAAAACTGGGAAATGGCTGCTGAACTCCTGTGGGCTTTCATCACTATGTATTCCCTCAGTTGGGGAAAAACACAACCTGCTACCACGAGATGTCCAAGAAACAGCAGCATTACAAAGGATTCCTTCACATCCCCCTGCCCAAAGAAAGGTTAGGTGATACTGAGGGACAGCAGAAGAAAAAATCCAGCTCAACAGATCAAGATTATAGCAGTGATCAGGAAATCAGATCCACTACTCTTAAAGCTCTTTTCCGAAGTATTTTCCCATGTTCATAAGTAGCTGAAGAAGGCTCCGTGCCTACATACAGCACTCTCAGAAGGTCAGCAGGAGGAGGCAGAGGTGGAGAAGCAGGTCATGTGCTCAATATTCCCAAGAAAGGGAGGGGAAGGGGATGAGAGGAACCAAACAGGATGCGATGAAAGGCCAGATCTCCTGACTATTACATGTTTAAAAAGGGGGTACACAGTTAGTATGAATGGGTATTTGAAGGGAATCTGGGGAAAATAAAACATTTATTAAAGAAAGCCAACATGTATGGCACAAGTTCATACTTCCTATTCAATCTCCCAACATTGCTGGGGCACAAAGATGGCGGACAGAATGAGATCAAATCGCTAACTAGTAGCACAGTGGTATTCAAACCCGGGACGCCACTCCAGCCTTAAAGGCCCCACTCTAAAATGGTCACTGCCCTTAAGATATTAGCTAATAAAAACTTCTACTTATATATATATATATTACTACATACTATACACTATGCTTGAAAGTTTTATTAAACACAGAAGACATTTTTACTCAAATGAGTATTTGATTTTTATACTTCTAATCTACCAAAAAAGAAAACTGAAAAAGCTGGATGCTAGCTGAATGGGTATGTATTTTAAAACCAGTAAGAGCCAACTGGAAAATAAAGGTAAAAAACTAATAACTGCAATTCAAGCAATAAAGCAGTATCTTTGTAGGCCGTTATTCCGTGGGAGGAACAGACCAGATGGAGACCCTGCGATGGTCTGCTCCAATGCCACTTCCACACCTGAAGGCAGAGGACCAGCCCCGCCCTATCTCTAGTATCGGGCCTTCTCCAGACAGCATCGCGTGGTTTGGAACTCATCTGTGACTTCAGGCTTACAGATCAGCTGGAGAGAATTCTCTTTCGTGCAGCCTACACCTAGAAAACCACGTCTTCACGTTGAGGGATGTTTTTTTGATGTGTATTTTAGAAAACAAAACCAATTCCACTTAAAGCTTTGGATCACTGGTCTCTAAAGTGGTGAACAGTTGTTAAAGCAGTAACTTGGCTGCTATAAAGCCATCTTTATTCACTGAATGTATCACTCTGACCTGTACTGGCCGAGGGAGCTGTCTGTCCATGGGACGTGGGTGTGGGGGGCACACAGGTGCAAATGGTTTGGAAGAATGAGCTTTCCCTAGTTCAAAATGTCCTTTTATGTCTTATGAAATATTTAGAAGTAAAAAAACTGGGACAAAAAAAGAACTTCATGAATAGTATCAAGACACAAAAAAGGTACAATTTTCTGGGCCTCTGAAAGGTTAAAAAAAAAGGCACTTATAATAACGAATTAAAACAAGTAAAACATTTAACAAAGTAACAAAACCTTTTCCAAAACTCAATACATCACATTTCTTTCGTTAATCAACTACACAATATAATGTAAAGCGAAGCATTACTTGTAAATAGGCAGGGAAAGTTTCTTCGAGCTTATTTTTCCGTTTTCGGTATCTCTTCTTTATTTTTTCAGTGTTTTCAGTAACAGAAACGGATTCGTCAACTAGAGCATCTGGTAAGTGCTCGCTCCAGCCTGAAACAGCAGTCACATCTGTAAGTTTGTGGTATTTAAAGTGTTCAGACAAATCCACCCAAAGTAACTTTATAGCTTAGCAACATACACTCAGATCCATATAAACAAACAAGCTTTTTCTTTTTTTCTCTCCAGTTTTATTGAGATATAATTGGCATACAACACTGTAAGTTTAAGGTATACAGCAGGACTTGACAAACACGCTTTTTCACAAAAAGATGTCAAAGCAAGTTTATTAGTAAGTTTTAAGTATCATTAAAAATACAACGCATGTCTGTTTAGTATCAATATGACTTACTATTGTCTCTTAAGGAGTATTTCCTTACTTGCAGAGCAGTAAATGGTTTTAACATCAACAGTGTGTTAAAAATTAAAATAATGAAAAATCACATGCTCCTGAGTCTGGGGAAAATGGCTACTCGTATACTAAAGGCAATTTAGCAGAAACAACCTTTTTGTAGAGTTTATCAGGCAAATTCAACAAAAGTCTTTTTAACAACATGTGTTCTTCAATTAAGCAATTCCAAGTTCAGGGGTTTATTGTCAATTGGGTTTTTGTGGTACACATATATTGTAATAATATATTACTATCGAAAACTATGCTCGTAAATATGCTATGAATGCCCAATCTTAAAATAATCAGAAATGGAAAGAAAACAAAATTTTGATCTATGAGATTAGCAAATAACTAAGTACACTATTTCAAGCAGATAGGTAAGCACTCAAATGACAGGGTCATACTCCCAAGGCAAACGGCACACCCCTTCTGGAAACCAGTGAAGGCACTTTTGTTACCCGAATATGTAAGTGGACTGACTCTTCTGAAAACTACAAATGGTGGATAAACATTCTTTAAACAACCTTATTAAGTGTAGAGTAATCTACCAGAAAATAAAGAATCCTCAAAGACCAAAAAAGTTCAGGTAAAAGAGGAACCACAGAAAGAAATACACACAGAACCAAGTAAAGCTCTCCATGATTTTGCTAAAATCCAGTGGGTCTGAGCTCCCGTTTTCAGAGCCTCATGAGGACTGGGGACTAGAAAACAAAGTTTAAATCCGCCCCCACAAGGCAGAGAGATTAGCCAGAGGTGCCTCCTATAAAGGTGAGACCCGGAAGGATGCTCAGGGGTGGTTCAACAAGAAACACATCCCCCCAACCCCCACCTATCAGCCCTCCCCTCCTTGTCTCCACCACCAACAGCAAAGAAAGAGGCTCGTCATCTTGTCATGGAAGTTGGTGCTGGGCAGAAATGCAAAACCCGGAATCTTCCCCGAGAGTTCGTAAACTCAGGACAGCCCTGATGTGTGCGAAACCTGAAGCCGTACAGGTGGACCAAAAACTTCAAGACAAGAATTTAAGCTAAATTCTTTCAGCTGCAGAAGTCCCGGGAACGGCAGGAGCAGCTCTCGCTCCTCTGGTAACAGCGGCACATAGTCCCTGAAACAAGCCACCTTCAATTCGGTCCTCAAAAAAGTTGAGAGAACGTTCTACAGAATATGAGCTCAGGGTAAGAAAAAAAAACTGTAAATATATTACATGTGTGTATGTATCTCAGACAATAAATACAGTGAAATGAGGCTCCAGAAGGGCTGGGAGAGACACACAGGAGAACCCTATGCTCGAAGGTGTTAACCCTTTTTACCCTGCATCACCGGGACACACAGAAGTAACAGTGCACTGAGACTAGGGGGAGCGAGCCGTAAGGAGAAACTAGAAGGAAACAACCCATAATGTAATAAACACTCCCCAGATGACTCCAAATGCCGCGTATTAAGGGATAAAATACTGACCTAACAGAACTAAAATTAGAGAACAGAATACAGAAAGATGCAAAACACAAAACCAGTCTCAGTGAACGTATCCTATTTCTTCAGGCTTCTTACAGCCATTGTAAGTCATGTTAGAAAGTCCTTTAAGACCATCTGGTTCTTCCTTTTAAAAACACAATTTGTAATTTCATTAATCCACAGGTCAAAACCGCACCCCGTAATAATGGAAGAACTCTAATCAGAGCACATTCCGGAAACAGCTCCTTCCTTCACATCCTGCAGAAAGCATTTAAAATGCATAAAGCATACAGACTGCGACCATACTGACACAACGTGCTCATCAGAACCAGTTCTCAAGCTATGGCTTAAGCAATGATTTCGCCTTCTCTGAAGATCTATGTGAGGACGACAGAGTAGTTACTGGAAAACATATTTCTAAAACAGTATACAATTTTCTTAAAAATTGTTGCATTGGCTGTCACTCTCGACAAAACAGTCTAAAGTCTCCAACTCCGTACCAAGGAGACAAGACAGGCTAAGAAGGGCCTTGCCTTTTGTGAGATGACCGGGAAGCACCAAGTGTGACTAAGTGATCCAGTCCCTACAATGTTTGTACTTAACTCAAGAAAAACAGAAAGTTGTTTCAAAAAAATCTCAGAGGAATATACTCTACTGGACTTAAACCTTTTCCTTACCACACCTAATTTCTGTATTACAGGTGTGAACTCTACAGGCTCTCACATCCCTGATCAATAAGAAACAACAAGGTTGTGACTGCAGCATTATTTAGGATGGTTCTTTTCAAGAGGGATAGCAAGAAAAGGGTAAATCAAATAGCATCAGTACCATACCATCATCTCTGTTAGGTAACTGCTCAGAAATAGAGCCTGAGGAATCTTTTCTGATGACAGATCTTTTTGTTTTTCCTTGCCCAGTTCGACTCCTTTGCCGTACCATAAATCCACCAATACCTATCCAAAAAGAAAATTGGGTAACTTTGTAAATAATTGATTTCTCCCTGTACTAAGTAGGGTGAAATTGCTTGGAGGCATTTCCCAAATTCAATATGGGCTAATTTAAATCAATAATCATTTTTATGTGCAATACAAGAATTCAGAAATAAGCAAATTAAAAGAGGTCAAAGCTACTGATGGTTAGCTTACCACTAACCGAACAGGTATAAACATACATTATTATAGCACAGAAAGATTGCACGCATTTCCTCTTCTCACCAGTGTCAAAGTAAATATTACAGTAAATTGTACTTGTTTAACAAAAATTAAGTAACTCATATATTATCCTTCATATTACATTAGCTGCGGGAGAGTTCACATGAAATTGAACGATCCAAACAAAATCAAGTATGACTTCAGGGGCACCATGTCTGGTGAAGGCTCTTGGACATGACACACACACAGCGCCACAGTTCAAAGCACGGAATCTGGAGCCACACTGTAATTCTCGTTACTACGGGACTCTGGGTGAGTCATTTAATTTTCCAGTCCTTTAGTTCCCTCCCTGTTAGACAGGGACAGTGGCTAGCACCGCACCTCCTCATACATATATTATAAGGGCTAAATGGCTTGACAAACGTAAAGTACATAGAACAGTGTCTGATACATAATCAACGCTAACAGTTTCCGTCACAGGACACAGCCATCTAATGCACTGTGACCTAACGGGTCCCTCAGTCACAAGGATGACCTCCATGGGAGGTGGAAACAGAGAGAAAAAAAAACCACAATAAATGTAAGCTCCTAGAAGGAGTTCGCAGCATCTAGAAAAGTTTGTGTAGTTATAAAGCTCCTAATTAGGAAGAAATGAAATGATTTTCATACAGTGACTAGGGTGAAGTGTATCTAGGTCCTTGTTAATAGATGCAGCCCATCTTCCGGAACGTTACCTTAAAGGTCTTGCAGAATACAAACAACAGTGAGAAAGTGTCTCCTGGCACATCACAAGGTATTTAGAACTCTAATCAATAACATACAAGCAGTCAGAAGGATAAAGACTGAACTGATGCCATCTGATGTCTCATGTGACCAGCAAATAGACATTAATAAACCGCCTGAAGAAAGCTTAGATACACTCTGCACTGTGACCAGTTCGGTAATTTTTTTCTAGTAAGGCAAATAAAATCTGACAAGCAAAAGAGCTTCTTCCTCCACCTCTGAGGCAGGGAGGAAATAAGAGAGAATTTTATCAGTCATACACTACCTGAACTATAAATTTTAGGAGGCACAGGAACCCTGTTGTATTACCTTCTAATTGTACATTTACTGGCTCCTGCATAAGCACTGAAGTAAGTTTCAAAAACAAGTATTAAGAACAAATGCTGAAAACCAGAAGATTCAGAAGGACACATCAAGGGAAAAATAAGTAAGTGGGTTTAAAAGTACAAGTACACATAAAAGCCAATGTAGTAAAGCATTTAATATAATGGACCACATCTGGGATAAGGCATTAAAATAATGATTTACTGTGAAGTAAATCATACTCACATACTCCATCTACGGAACTACCTCAAAAGCATACTGAAGTAGTTCAGTCCTTCAATTTCTACAGTCAAGTTTTAGTTTGGAGAGTTGCTAAGGAACTACCTTTCATCTCGAGTATTTAATTACAATTGAAGCCCTCGATATTATATTTTTCTTAAATTATCTAAGTTTGATTACATTAAAATATCTCGTTTAGGACTATACCTGGTCTGTATGGTTTCCTTTTTCTCTTTTTTACACCTTCTGTTCCTTCTACTCCCTTAGCTTCATCATCCACAGCTTCCCGTTCAGGACTAGATTCTGATTTACCATCACAATCCAGAAGTTCTCCTTCTGGGGGGAAAAAAACAAAAAAGGAAATGCACAGATAATATTGGAAAAATCTATCAAATATAGAATTCCTGTGTAATAGGAAATGCAAGGCCAAGTGGCGACTGAGCCACTCTAACTGGGCATCCCAGTAGGTGGGACAAGTCTAGAAAAAGATGGAAAAGGCTCCAAATAGTCACAGAACTCGTGATGCTTCATACACTGCTTTCAGGAAATGAAATCTCAGCATCAGGGAAGGGAAAACACACAGAGAAAGCTCAAAAAGACAATTATAAATCAGTTTGCAGTTAACAATCATTCCCTTCCCTTCAATTACATCTTCAGGCTCAGGACCTAAGGCTGTCTCTCTCTAGCCTAGAACCCTCTCCCGAGGTCCAACTATAACTGTAATTATCACCTCGTTATCAAAACCTCACTATCCAAAACTGAGGGTAGGGGAGAAAGTGACACTTTTATTTATTAGAAAAAAAGCCTGCTTCCGTTGCACAAAGAATTTGTTTCTGACATGCTAAGGTAACTGTTTATAACTTACTTCCCTGAAGAAACATTTGTTGAACAGTGGACAGCTAGCAAAAGCAACAACAAACGGCACTGTTAACAGTATTTCAGGAGCACCCCAAGTTCACTTGGCCGTTACAGACTCTTGTGGAATCAACTATGTATTTATCTGTAACATCATGCATGAGGTTACTTGTTATTTTTATGGGGATGTGCCCTCAGACTGCCTCAATCTGGAAACATCGTTTCCCGTGGTGGTGTGGTGTAGAACAGTAGTCAAAGGGAAAACCTTCTCAGGCCTTTTTGACAAGCTGTTTTGCCAACCTTCTAAAAGATTCTGTAATCTCAGACTTTGGGAATTAATGTGTACTGTGAAGAAATGTTCGAAATGCAGCATTTCTCAGATTTGAGTAAACATGGAATCCCTTTTCAGACACCTACTGTCCACAGAAACTGGAACTCTCCACTGTACTCTGGCTGATGGTGATATGATCAATTCCTCAGAGTTACGGACTATTTCTTCACAACCCACAAATCACTAAACTTCAAAATCAGACTCCTTGTTTCACAGTGTTTGAACATCAGTTCTACATAACCATCAGAAAGTTCTTCTCCCCACCCCACAGACCCAAACACACCACCACGGAGGAAAGGTGAGGACTAACTGGTAAAAGACGCCCACCCTCAGCCAGAGCGATCCCTCGCCTCCCTCCTGCAACAGCCGCCGACAGACCCACGCGCCTCAACTCCTGGGCCCGGTAGTCTAGGAACATTACAGCCAAGTGTGCTTTTAAAAACTGGAGGAAGACTAAGCCACTATTCACTCAGAAACCTCCAATTACCTCCCAGTCCATCCACAGGAAATGTAAACTCCTAAGGCACAACCCTGTGGTTCTGTGTGACCAACTGAGTCATGCGTTCTCTCACCTCTTACCCCGATCTCTGCACCTCCTGCTGTCACCTCTGTTCACTGCTGGGTACACTGGTCTTCATGACATTCCTCAAACATGCTAGCTGGGCACACTCCTGCCTGGAGCCTGTGCACTGGCCCCCGTCCTGTCTGGGATGCTCTTCCCTCAGACAATGCAGTGGCCTCTCACTCACCTCTCCCACGTCTGTGCTCACCTACTGCTTCCAATTTACTTGATGCCTCCCACCACCACACGCACGCCGATTCCTCTTACTCCAATGCTAGTTTTTCTAGAACACTTGCCAAACACATTGTAATCAACTCATTTATTATGTGCTGTTTTTGAAAGTAACCTTTTCTCTAACATTAAAAAGTAAGTTCCATGAGCACGGAATTTCGTTTGCTTTGTTCACTGACATGACCTCCAACACCCAGCCCAGAGTAGGATTTGACAGATACCGTTGAATAATGTGATGGACAGAAGTATTTATTTCTTTGTTTCGAGTCAGCTGAAAAGAAACAACCAACCTAAAAGACACAAGCTTGTGGTGATCTTCAGAAATAAGCAAAAATGTGACTCATAGTGAATTTAATAATACTAAAATTATTCTGTCATTTCAAGGATTCAGCTATAAAATCCTTGGTGTCTCCTGTGATCAAAAAAATAGTTATAAACAGGTACGTTTATGATGAACATCTGTGAACATCAATGTGCACTTGAACATTAATAATGGTTTTTCTGTGCAGGAACGGAGGGACCACATTCTACTTAAACTGAGCCACGGTACTTGAGCTCACGGCATCTGAGGTTCATGCTGCCACCTAGCAAACTAGAATGCGGCCCTCTCAATTTCCCCATCTAGGGATACACTCCTGATTTTGAAGTTGCTCACATACTACCTATCTAAGGTCATACTTCAAAGATACGGTGTTCCTGGAGATTTCTATAATGTAAATAAGTCTGTTCTAGAGACTATGTGAAAGGACGAAAATCTGAAAAGTCTATGCAGACAACTCACTTAGAAAGGTCAAGGTCATATCAAGGGTTACTTAAGTCAGTAGATTTTACCCTGAGATAAAACATGTGTATTCTATAAGTGATTTTATTTCATTCTTGTGAACATACTGAATGGAAAATAAATCAGTCTTACCTCGACTATCATCCATTTCTCCATCCCTTGAATGTTCTGACTGGATGTCTGGAGGGGTCTGAAGGACGGCCACACTGTTCTGATTTATAATCTTCAACTTCAGCTTTGGTTTTGACCGTTTTCTTCGGGGAACTGTAACTGTGAGGCTCTGTAACTGAGTCATCCCTGATTCAGTCAAACACACGCCATCCTGGGTGTACGTCTTGGGTGGATCTAAAATTACAATATCCCAAGGATATACATTCAAAGTCTCACTTTGATTTGCACTGATAAGTTGAGGGCTATTCCAAAATACCTCGTGAGCAGACTGTGACTATAAAGCAATTATCTGTGAAATGCACAAGTAATTCACTGTGCTCAACTGAAACTAAGAAAGAGTGGCTGAACTTCCTGGGATTATAAGCAGAAAGGTTACAAAGGTCTACCTGGCATTTTCTCCTCATCTATCAACATAAGGATTTAGAAAGAAAGCACTGACACTAAAAGTAATGCTTCTGCTACGTACTATGAGCCTTTCCCAGACTATGTTTTCAAACTAAAAGGTGAGGATCAATTTATGTAAGAGGAACAAGAATACTACTGAAGCCCATGTGGGGAGCCAAGTACCAGTGTAACCAGTGACGTGGAGAGGCGGTAAGAAGAAATCCTGCAAATGTTTAAATGGACAAAACTGCAGTCCACTAACATTTCTGCACTGTCCAAATGGTTTTGTATTCAACGATACCAAACGAATTAGACAAAAGAACAATGGTTTAACAAAAATATCCTATGAGTCACCACCCTAGTTAATCCATTACGAAAAAAATAGTCAGACACTGAATTAATTCTCATAAAAAAAAAAGTCACTGTTCGATAACCAGGCCTTACTTTCTGCTAAGTGGTTACTAAGCGCAGTGATACATCAATGAAACCAAAGCACGTATGGGGTCAATGATTACTCTGGGTGGTCATTTCACTGCTGCTGTGCTGAGACTGACAGGAAGAGTGGCACAGGAAAGCTGGGTAAGATGCACATGACACATGTCAATCACAGAAACGGTTTACAACATCAGGGAACTTGGGCTGAACACGCATACGACATAGGCGCGTTTCGCGGCACATGCGGCTGTACCAGTGATCCAGCACGCATGTGCTCTCTGTAAAGGACGGAGAAGCAAGGGGCTGCAGGTTTTACCTAGCTCTTTCACTTTTGTGACAATCTGTGCTACGAGGGAGGATTCACAGCAGTCTGAGGAAGGCACTGAAATGGAAAAGGAAAAAAAAGAAACTGTAATTTTTTCAGAAAATGAACACTGAAGGATTTACATATAAATATTCTACTTCTGTACCCATTTCACTGAAGTAAACACTTAAAACACTAAATAGAGTTAAAGACTGTCTTTAACAACACCGGGGAGAAGTAGTGGAGGACACACGCACCACGGAGGCCCAGGTAAGCAGCAGCACACGGATTTCTACGTATTCCTAGGAACTACAAGATGATGGGTCGTGAAGGGAAAATTACACTGTGTATCTACAACACATGCTTAATTTATTTTCCTTAGGGAAGTCAATTGTTTAAATATATTAAGTTGGGGAAAATATTTACAACTAAAAGAACTTATTTTTCATAAAATACTTGTCCAGATAACTGTTTCACAAAACAAAAAAGAGAGGCAAGTCCACTCCCTGGGTATGGACAGCACAGCGCAAGGGCGTTACAGGAGCACAGACCCACTGTTCACGGTATTTTCTTACCATTTGATGTAGGCATGTAGGGTCTGCACATGCTACAGTCAAAACCAATGTCGGCTACATTCTCCACTTCCTCTTCAGTACTTAAGTTCTGACAAACTGCGTGCATCCATCTAAAAATACCATATTTTGCACATTAAAACAGAACTGCAGCAGGAGTTGGCAGTTGCCATACCGACAGCCCCTAAGGCTCGGATGTTCCTCCAATGTTGCCCCTTCTCCTGACCACAGCTCCCGACCCGCAAAAACTTTCAGAGCTGAGAATAAGCCACAGAAAAGGAGAGCGATCAAGTACTGGTAAGGAAGCAAAAGCACATGGAGGGCGGGTTAAGTGCCCTCAGATCCCACAGTGAGTGCATCAGAGAAGCAGAAGCTCGTGAGGGCGAGCATGAAGGAATTCTGCGAAGCACGAAGTCGTCTGCCAACAGGCTAGCGTGTCTGGGCTCCGTGTGACGGGCACCCACTGTGGAACAGACGGAGCTCATGTGTTTGAGGCTGAATGCTCACGGGGAAAAAGGAGTTACCTTGCCTTTGAACAAAGAATCACTAGGCAGAGTCCTGAGAACCCTGTATTACTGGCGAAATAATGTTACGGCTAATACTACATGTACAGTGCTGACTATGAACAAAGCACAAGACTATACCACCAAAACCAAAGAAAACACTCCTGACTTTGAAGTTGCTCACATACTACCAAGGACGGGGAGCTCATACCCAGCATCTGGACATTTAGTATCCAGAGCTGTAAGAAAAAGTAGCTTAAGGAAAATAAAATGTGTGAGACCATTTGTAGAATCTAATAAAAGATTCAAAAACTCTCCATGGGGACGCCTGAGTGGCTCAGTGGGTTAATCCGCTGCCTTCAGCTTGGGTCATGATCTCAGGGTCCTGGGATCAAGTCCCGCATCAGGCTCCTTGCTCAGCGGGGAGTCTGCTTCTCTCTCCGCCTCTGCCTACTTGTGCACTCTCTCTCTGAGACAAATAAATAAAATCTTAAAAAAAAAAAAAACCTTCACAGAAAAATGCATAAATGCAGGCAATAATTCTGTACCTAATTTAAAGAATTCAAAAAACCCTTAAAAGCCTCAAGTTAAAAATCTTTGTCTGGAACTGCAGGTACAAAACAGGAAACTTGTGTAAGTTTCTAGCCGACAGAAAATCTAGAAAGCAAAGTCTTGCTTCTTAAATTTAAGACGGAGAATGTTATTTTCCAATTCCCTTTTGCTATATCTAAAAGAGAAACGCTTGCAAGAGATAAAGGAATTTAAAAAGTAGCACAATACCTATCACACTGTCTGCACTGCAGAATAAGGTCTTCTTCTCGGTAGTTCCGACAGCAGACGGGGCAGGAAGACAGGCTTGCACAGGGAGCACACTGTGTGTAGTTGTTCTGCCACTCACATCGCAGACCCGCAGACGTCGCGCCACAGTGCCTGCACCAAACACACCTGAAACCCAACACCCCCCAACAAGTCTCATTTTATTTACATAGTTATTTAGTTACTATAATCAAGAAGCCACACTAGAACAGAATAGGGGGAATCACTGAAAGCAAATCGGAACATTTTTCTGAGAGGCGGCATGGTATCTACCATACTCAACATCTTATCAGGCAATGAAGCGGGTGCGGCTAATTTTTAAGAACTGTGGGAACGCTGTACACTTGAGAGGCTAAGGAGGGGGAGGCAAGTCCTGTAGTACCATTTGCACTTCCAGCCCCCCTTGGGCACGGTCTGCAGAGGAGGGGCAAGGCAGTAGGTGTGGTAGCTTATGTCACAGTCATCACAGAGCAGGAGTCTTCCGGGGTCACTCGCCTTCCCACAGGCCTCACACACAGTGCACTCCAGACACCTCCAACCTTTGCTAAGAACGACTTTAGTGATCTGTAAAAGAAACCACCGACCCGAGTGATTGACATACTAACCGACTCCCCATTTTCCATGATCACATACGTCATACACAGGAGGACGCGGCGCTGGTGTACCAGGAAGCAGGCAAGGGCCAATCAAGTAACACGTACTGAGCACCAGCAGCGGCCCAACCCAGGCGTGGGGACATGTACTTTCACAAGGGCCCCGATGGGACAGAGTAACAGAAAGCAGAACATACTCGAAAGCCTAACCACCTCGTCCTCAGACTTTATGTCCACTTACAGAGGCGGCGACTAGGTTTTGAAGAAATCAAGTATACTTCCCCTTTCCTGTTAATACAAGTTTTGAAAATGTATTGGCCTAGTTTCCACCTGTGATGTTTCATAAATTCAGACTTCTAAAACTTGTATACATTGCAAAAGGATCTATATATTAAAGTCAGTATTTAAAAATCTAAAAAATTTAGAGTAAATCATAAATTCCCAAGAAAATACATCCCAAGGACATTTCATGATCTTGGAGGCTTTCAAGCCATGACGGTGGGACTTCTGATGCTCATCACTGCTCTGTTTAGTCTCCTCTGTCACAAGGTCTAAGTTAGCAGGAAAGTTTGAGAACCTCTGTACTTTTCTTCTTTAAGATTTTATTTATTTATTTGACAAAGAGAGACACAGTGAGAGAGGGAACACAAGCAGAGGGAGTGGGAGAGGGAGAAGCAGGCTTCGTGCCGAGCAGGGAGCCCAATGTGGGGCTCGATCCCAGAAGCCTGAGATCATGACCTGAGCGAAGGCAAATGCTTAATGACTGAGCCACCCCAGCGCCCCAAGAATCTCTATACTTCTGACAAACTCCTCAAAGCAGCCATTCCATGTACAATTATGAACTTGGATCCAAATGAAAACTCTCAAAAAAACAGAATCTGTAAGACAGGACCACAAAGTAGGTATGTTACTGAAAGAGCAAACAAAATACAGAATAAAAATTCAGATCATGGAGAGTAAGAAAGTCTAAAAGCTATCTAGAGGAAAGTAAAAGAGCTAAATAAGTAAAAAATAACTATCAAAATGGCATCAAACTTTCCAACTATGAACACTAAAACAGAGTAATAGTTTTCAATTCTACAGGAATATACTTTTCAAGATACAAATCTTAACCAAGTAAACAAACAATTAAGTGTGGAAGGAGAATACCTTTCAGGAATACAAGGACTCAAACTTCATCTCCCAAATACCTCTTTGAATGAAGTCAAAGATGTGAGGAACGAAACAAGGGCCACAACAAGAACCAGGAAGGCGTGCAATGTGGGAAACAATGACCCCAACAAAGGACCTCAGCCCAGGGGAGCTGAAGAAAGAGCAACAGATCTGGAAGCTAGCAGCACAGATGAGGAGAAAGAAATGGGGAGTGTCAGGAGTGGGCAGGACTTTTTCCAGAAAAAGTTACTTGTCAAAATAATTTGATAGGATGTTTCTACAGTACATAAAAACAAACAACAACAAAAACTAATGAAGATTCATGAATCATTGTATTATTTTTGCTATTAGAAATTCCAAGACAAAGCCATAGTAAACTATTTAGGTCTCCCGTGAACACGTACTGAGTCATAACCAACACTGCTGACTCAATGTAGTAGAACAACTATATTGGGAGGAGAGGTATATTTTAAGACCTAAATTGGCATTTATTTATTCATAGCAAAAAGTCAACAAAATCAAACAAAGAAACAGCAGAAGCAACAGCATGTTACTTAGAGCTTCAAGGCAACTCCTAGAAGGCCCTGCAAGGGTCAGAAGCAGATGCCTGGGCGACAGGACAGAAGCGCGGAGGCCAAGCAGGACAGCGGACAGCCAATCATCGTAAGGCTCTGAAAGCTATTTGATTCGTAAGTATGTAGATTTATTAGTCTGATTAGCCTACTGATGCTTTTAAATTACTCACAGATTATCAAATTATGTATTATTTACCCAACGGAGGACAGAGCTTAGGACAGGAGGAGCAGGGTGGCTTACAGCAGTCACCAGCAAACTTCTTTTAGAAACTTCTTTTAGAAAGGGCCAGAGAGTAAATACTCTGAACTTTGTAGGGCACATGGTCTGTGAACGACTCAACTGTGCCACGACAGCGTGAAGCCCACAGAAGACATATGTCAACAAAAGAATATGGCTGTGTATCGATAAAATTTCGTTTATAAAGATAGGCAGTACACCAGATTTGGCCTGAGGGACACGACTGACCATCTCCGGCTCAGAGGAACGGTCAGATGAAGATAGAGTGGGAGACAGAGCCTAGCTATCATGTGTCTTCATTCCTACTAAGTTTTCCTACTTCACAGACACCTACCCTGTGGCCCTTTACGGCCACATTCTCGGGTTACTCAGCGATACTCACTCTCCCACGCACGTCAGTCTGGTTACTATGCCCACCACCATTCGAACCACTCCAGTCAGTCTGTCCGACCGCCTCCCTCCCAAGCCTGAGGCTCCCTGCAGCTCCGCCCCATCTGGACAGCCTCCCCTCATGGAAAGGCCCCCCCAGCTCCCAGCAGAGTTTGCAGAGCTCAACCATCAACTTTCTTTTTCCTTCCACTGAACTGGTTTAGTCTTTTCGGAAGCTCTTCCAAGAAAGGAATTACCCAGGGTTTCCTTTGTAAGCTCTGATGGATGTGTTTAATAGTCTGTGAGATTATCTGCTTCAACTACAACGAAGTACCTGGCATGAGACCTCTGTCCCACCATAAAATACCAGCAAACGGGGCAAAATGCATTCATCACTTGTTTCAGATATTGAACAAAAGGCAGTACAAGACTGTGGTTTCTGAGAAGAGAGAACAAGTGAGGTGAGTCCTACAATGTTTTGCTGTAGACCGTTTCTGGACAGCTGCCCAGGGACGGAGAACTCCAGCAGAGCACAGTGGCCTCACTGAGTTTAGGCACATGATGGAGTTCTGGGAGGCGGAGGCTGTTGCAACTGGCAGGACAGAGTCCTAGAAAGGAAGGAGCAGTGCAGAGAAAGAGCTCTAGATGTCCACGCAGAATTTCCCTCACGTCTTTGGCTGAACATCGAGCTGCATATACGGGAAGCCGAAGAAGGACACGACAAAGACCAGCTACTCGGCATTTCTAAGCTGAACAACTGTAACAGCTCACACAACGCTGAAGACATTTGAATCTCAAACAGTCAAAGTAAAAAGACACTCGTGAGGGGCTCATGGGGAGCTCGTGGTGGGAAGGATACGGGGAGAATTCAGCAGAGATGTCGTGAAGGCCACACTTCATGTCTCAGATTAAACTCGAGCTAGAAAAGCCGTCACTACAGTGCGGTCTAGGAAACCCTAGTGGGTGAGGGCAAAACTATTTTTAAAATGATGCTAAGATGTTATTTGCCTTTTTCACTTTAACCCACTTACAGTGATGTTTTGCAGAGGCTACAAGATATATAAAATATAAACCATCATTACATGATATCCTAACAAACATGCTTATATATTTATGTTTCAAATATTCCCAGTTAATTTCTATAAGGGTGGTCAATAATGATTATTCTCATAAACAGAAACTCTATGGGGTCCTTAGTAACTTTAGACTGTTAATGGTTCCAAGACCAAAAATTCTGAGAACACCTCAAAGTGAAGGTTCTCTAGACCTGCCCCAGAAAGCCTCGAGAAGCTTCAAATGGCTCGAATGTCTACAGAACTGCCCACCACTCCATACTTTCTAAAGGAACAAAATCCAAACTCTCCACGACATAATGCCAAGATGTACAACTGCCACATCCAATCAAAGATTACTAAATTAAAAAAATATATAGATCCTTGTAAGGGGCAATAAGCTAATACTAGTAATAATAAGCTAATACAAATAATGAGAAATGTTAAGCATGGTAGAATTAACAATAACAAATACACAATAAGGACTTGAAAGGAAAAAAACTCGATGAAGAAAAAAAATTTTAAACTGCAAGATAACAAACTTTTGTAAAATAAAACTGTGATTAAAAAAATACAATCATCTCAGTGAAAAATCCAGATGGGCTTAAAAATAGATTAGACCCCGCGTGACAAAAGTGAGTTTGGGGAGGGGCGCCTGGGTGGCACAGCTGGTTGAGCGTCCGACTACTTGTTTCGGCTCAGGTCATGATCCCAGGGTCTGAATATTGAGCCCTGTGTCAGGCTCCACACTCAGCCCACAGTCAGCTTGAGTTCTCTCTCCCTCTGCCCTTCCCGCTCAGGCTCTCGCGCTCTCTCCCAAATAAACAAATAAATA
This sequence comes from Enhydra lutris kenyoni, assembly GCF_002288905.1. Taxonomy (NCBI): domain Eukaryota; kingdom Metazoa; phylum Chordata; class Mammalia; order Carnivora; family Mustelidae; genus Enhydra; species Enhydra lutris. Next base: position 27,610,001 of record NW_019154121.1, read on the forward strand.
TTTTTTTACTTTTCTTTCTTTTTTAAGTGAGTTTGGGGGATGTCATTGAAACTATACAAACCAAAGTACAGAGAGAAAAGCAACTGCAGAAAAATCGACAAAGTGAGACTGATCTGGGGACAGTATCAGATAATTTTGTACACATACAACTAAGATTTCAGAAGGGGGTTGTGGGGAACAGAAAAGAAACATGAAGAAATGGCCAAAATTGCTCCAAAACGGATTTAAAAATACCAACCCACTGATCCAGGAAGCCTAACAGAAAATGTCCTTTCATACACAAGGGAGGGTTGAGAAGAAGGAACATGGGGAAGAGACCAGGTGAGTGAAGGGATTTCTATTAAGTTCTGTGGCTGATGTCAACTTTTTATTACCAGTAGACAAATGGATCAACTAAACTTTATGCCTTAGCAAATAAGTATATAAAGTATCTTTTAAAGACATGCATTTTTATTTTTGGTTTTTCGAGACAGCAGGATAACCACTACAATTTAAGACCACAGATTTGTAGAGGAGTTAACTTTTTCACGTTAACACTTGTAAGGCAATATTTAAATATTAAATACTGTCACGTATGTCTAATGATCTCAACAAAAACTAGTTGTAAGAAATGTAAACAGCATGACACTACTCAGATCAAATTTCAACACATTTTTAACTGACTTAAATTCAAGTGTATTTACCTTAATACTGACACAATATGGATGGTAACACTGACCACACTGAGAACAGGCAAGTAATCTTCCCTCTGCTCCTTGGCCAAAACTGCCACAAACTACACACATATCCTGAAATTAAAAACACATGAACATAATAATTTAGGCTGGAGACTCAGCTAACAATGTACTAGTTTTATTTTTTTTAATTACCTTCTTAGCTAATACGGCTCTAAAGCTAAACAGGAAGTGGCTTCAGCGCACACGGGACACCGCGGAGGGGAAGAGAGGGGCGCAAAAGCGGGGGCCGTAACTGAGCTCAGACCTGGTGCAAGGTGAACTTGTCGCTACTGGAAAACAGCACCACTGTGTTGTGCATGGAGTTTTCTTCCTCGTCCTTGTTGGATGAAACATCTGCAGCAGACACCTGTAAGCAGCAAAACACAGGGCACAGTCACACCTTCCGTGTGCAGGACACTTGAGAAACGTGGAGGATTCACACTCAAAATACAATTTCTGCCGATGCCCAGCGTAATAATCCCAAATGAGACTACTATTGCCAAGATAATACCATAAAGGTGTAAGTCCTGACACTGTGCATACTTAATGTGCTCTTTGGCATTACAAGTCCCATGGATCAGTAGCACGGAGAAAATATAAACGATCATAGCCAGAAATTTTAATGAACAAATGGAAGAAACTGTACTATATTTGTGTGTGTATATGCCTCTGTATCTATACATACATATACCTACATGTAAATTGTATCACTCCGTTTTAGTGACTCTCAAACCTGCAATCTGGCTAGTCAAATCTGAGATGTGCTGGAAGTAAAAATACCTATCAGTCTTCAAAGACTTCAGTATCAAACAAAAAAGAACATAAACATAGCTCATAAACAATTTTACACATTTTATATGTTACATGTTGAAATAGTAAAATTTTTGATATGTTGGGTCAAAAGGTATACATTGAAGTTAAATGACATCTGTTCCTCTTTTCTTTTTTAATGTAGCTACTACAAAGTTTTAAATCGTGTATGTGATATACATATATTTCTGTTGGACAGCACTGCTTTAAAATATTATTTTGAATAACTTATCAAAATTTCAGTCTTTGCCAAAATATTACCAACCACAGATATTCATTTCTGGATGTTCATTTCTTAAATTTCACCAAATCAACTAAGTACCCACTGGCTTGTTAATAATTATTTCCAGAATGCTTATAATGAAAAAGATCTACATTAGTTACTAAAAAAGAGAACAGGGAGACCAATGCCAATATTTTAAAATACAGTCCTCTTCCCTTACAATCTAGCCTGGAACAACAGACTGAAACAGAATAGGTTAAGTTCAAAATAGAAAGTAATAGTATTGTTGTTCTTGAGGAATGACTGAAAGAATAACTAAGAAAGAATATATTACAAGAGTAATATTTTTCATTGCAAAGAAGTTTAAGAACAGTTTTAATGGACAGTACTACTATTTTATTATAGACTCAACCATAAAGCAACTTATAGTCATAAGTCTAAAGACTACAAGGGAAAACTGTAAGCAACCGAAATACTCATCCCTAGGGAATTACTAAAGCCACGGAAAATCCAAACCGGAAAATTAAACAGCATTTAAGAAACAGTGGTAAAAATCTGTTTTGATTTCTATCAAAAAAAAATCAAGCCATTTAGCTGAGTAGAAAAATAAGCTGCATAATCCTATGTGAGGTAGAACACTATGGTACAAAAACATACAAAGCAATTATATATAGTTCATTGGCACATGTAATAGGTTGACTCAGAAGAAATTGCTGTTTTTCCAGGTCAAAAATGGTTGAAGGTTGGCAACTTCATATGGATCAACCTAATATTGAGAGGCATCAAACTGGTAAAAGAAAGAAAATCAAGACTCAAGAGGAAGCAGCGGTACAAATAACTCTGATCTAACAGTATACTGTAATTTTTTTTTTTTGAGGAAATATATTAAAAAATGTTCATCTTGGGGTGCACAGGTAGCTCAGGAGGTTAAGAATCTGACTCTTGATTTCAGCTCAGATCATGATCTCAGGGTTCTGAGACTGAGCCCAACATTGGGCTCCACACCGGGCATGAAACCTGCATAAGATTCTCTCTCTCCCTCTGCCCCTCCTTCTGTGTCTCTCTCCCTCACTCTTAAAAAAAAGTGTATCTCAAAATTAGCATTTTAAAGTTTTAGCAAACCAAACAAGATGATTCATAAAGTAAAATATCATTCCATTAGTAATAACTGAGTGTCTACTAAAGTGAAGTTACCAGTCATTCACCTAAATAACTAAAGATACACTGAAAACATTATAAAATAGGAAAATGTGGCCATAGCTAAAATACAGCTAACAAAAGGATGCTGAAGTAAGAAGTATTCATTTCTGCATCCCATTTCTACAACACAGAAAACAAAACAGGTTTTATAACTGGATGATACCTAGTGAACAGGCTCAAAGAAATGATAAAATTTTATTATCTTCAAAGACAAATTCAATGAGAGAACACTTTTATTTGAAATAAAAAACAAGGATGGACTATAGTATTCCCAGTACAAACCAGAAACAAAGTCTGTACAGAAAGCTGCAATATGCCCTGGATTCAAAGAGCATATTTAAAATACAAGTGATTAAAAAAAAAAATCATGGTTTTTGTACAGCAACTGTAAATGTAAGAAGGAAAACAATATCATATAGCTTAGTGACCCACTGTTTTCATTGTATACTTTATTTCATGAACTTTAAACTACAAGATATATAAAACCTATTTATCTCAAAGGTAAAGAAGGCAATCTTTGAGAGAGTGTTCTAGTATTGCCTCTATATATAGAGGCAATACTATATATATATTAATTACTCTGATTTATCCTAAAGGTGACAGAAGTTTTATTTGGCTAGACCACAGGTATTTAAGCCTAAAAGAAAAGAAAGGTCTAACCTAAACCTCACAAGTGGGAGATTTCCAGGCAGGGACATAATTAAGTAAACAAAAAAAGAAGAGCAAATTAAACTCAAAGTAAGAGGAAGAAAACAATAAAGATCACAGTAAATATCAATAAAATGGAATACAGGAAAAAATATAGAGAAAAATTAATAAAAGCAAAGGCTGGCTCAAGATCAGTACAATTGATAAACCCGCAGCAAAACCAATCAGGAAAGAGAGAGGAGACACAAATCACCAACACTGGAAATGAGAAAGGTGACATCACTACATATTCTACAGATATTAAAAGGATAATAGGCCAACAGATTTGTCAACTTACATGAAATGGATAAACTCCTTGAAAGACAAGTTCATATGAGAATAAATAACCTAAATAGCCCTATACCAATGAAATTGAATATACAGTTAAAAAATCTTCCAATGAAGAGGGAAAAAGACAGTGTCTTCAACATATCTTTTTGGGAAAACTAGATAGCAACATGCAAAAGAATGTAACTGGACCATTTTCATATACCACACAAAGATAAATTCAAAATGGATCTAAATGTGATACCTGAAACCGTAAAGATCCTAGAAAAGAACATAGGAAGTAATTTCTCTGACATCGGCCATAGCTACATTTTTCTAGATAGGCCCCCTGAGACAAAGGAAACAAAAGCAAAAAACAATTGGGACTACATCAAAATAAAAAGCTTCTGCACAGCAAGGAAACAATCAACAAAACTAAAAAGCAACTTACAGAACGGGAGCAGGTTATTTACAAATAACATAGCCAATAAAGGATTAGTATCCTAAATAAATAAAGAACTGATAGAACTCAACACCAAAAAAACAAATAATCGAATTTAAAAATGGGCAGAGGACATGAACAGACATTTCTCCAAAGACATCCAGAGAGCCAAAAGGTACATGAAAAGATGCTCATCATCACCATCAGGGAAATGCAAATCAAAACTACACTGAGAGATCACCTTACGTCTGTCAGAATGGTTAACATCAAAAACACAACAACCAACAGGTACTGGTGAGGACAGAGAAAAAGGAACTGTCTTGCACTGTTGGTAGGAAAGCAAACTGGTACAGCCACTGCGAAAAACAGTATGGAGATTCCACAAAAAGTTAACAGAACTACCCTAGAACCAGCAATTACACTACTGGGTATTTACCCAAAGAATACAAGAATACGAATTCAAAAGGATACATGCACCCCAGTGTTAACTGTAGCACTATTTGCAACAGCCAAGATACGGAAGCAGCCCAAGTATCCAGTGACTGATGAACAGATAAAAAAAATGTGATATATATATATATATATATACACACACACACACACACACACACACACACACAATAGAATAGTATTCAGGCATAAAAAAAGAATGAAATCTTGCCATTTGCAAAGACATGGATGGAGCTATAGAGTATAATGCTAAGTGAAATAAGTCATAAATAAATCTCACATGGTTTCACACATACGTGGAATGTAAGAAATAAAACAAATGAGCAAAGGGGGAAAAAAGAGAGATAAAGTAAGAAACAGATCTTAACTACAGAAAACAAACTGATGGTTACCAGCGGGGAGCGGAGTGGGGGATGGGTGAAATGGGTGATGAAGATTAAGGAATGCACTTGTCAATGGTAAGCACTGGGTGATTAAAATAAAAACTTAAAAAAAATCTTTTCACAAAGAAAACTCTAGGCCAAAATGGCTTCACTAATGATTCTATATAAATACTGTAAGGAAGAATGTTTCCAATACCACACAACTCTTCCAGAAAACTGAAGAGAAAATTCTATTTCCCAATTTACTCAAGGAAGCCAGCATTTTGCCAATACCAAAAACAAGGAAATTGTAAGAAAATTTAAGACTAGAGACCAACTAATACTCTTGTGAATATAGACAAAAGAAGTCTATAGACATATATATAGACTTCTTATAGTTTAGCCATTTGAACCCAACAATATACGAAAAAGAAAAAACATCATGACCAAGTATAGTTTATCACAACACGGGCTGCTTTAGCATACAAAAAAAGCCAATCGATATACTTCACCATATCAATAAAAAAGCCATAAATGCAGAAAAAGCATTTGACAAAATCCAACAGCTACACCTGATTAAAAAACATCTCAACAACTTATGAGTAGAAAGGACCTTCTTCAAACTGATTGGGATGTCTATTTAAAAAAAACAACAAGTGATACGTGGGTGGCTTAATCAGTTAAGCCTCTGACTCTTGATTTTGGCTCAGGTCATGATCTCATGATCATGAGATTACCCATGCTAGGCTCTGCACTTAGCAGGGAGTCTGCTTGAGATTCTCTCTCTCCATTTCCCTCCGCCTCTCCCCCCACACCTGTGCACACACACTCGCCCTCTCACTCACTCAAATAAATAAATCTTTAATAAATAAATAAAACAAAACTAGAGCTAACATCATACTCAATGATGAAAGATAACTGTTTTCTCTCCTCAAGACAGGAAAGAAGACAAGGTTACCTTATCACTTCTATCCAACACTGTATTGAAGATTATAGCAAGTGCAATAAAGAATAGAAATGAAAACCTCCAGATTAAACAAACATAAAACTTAATTTGCAAACAACATGCTCATAAGCGTCATAAGTGCAGAAAACTCGATGGGTTCTACGAATAAACAAGTAGAAGTAATACAAGAGTTTAATAAGGCTGTAGAATATAATACACAAAAATAAGTATTCCTGGATACTAGCAACAGACAACTACAATCTGAAATTGAGACAACACTGCCATTTACAATAGCATAAAAAATACGGAAAACTTGGAGATAAATCTGAGAAATAATGCAAAAAACATTTATGTTGTAAACTAAAGAACATCACAGAGACAATTTAAAAAGAAAACAGAGAGATACACAATGTTCATGGATTGAAAGACTCTTCACAGTTAAAACATCAACTTCCCCCAAACTGATCTATAGCTTGAATGCAAACCCAGTCAAGATCCTGGCAGGCTTATTTGCAGAAACTGACAAGCCAATGGTAAAATTCATATAGAAACATGAAGGATTTAGGACAGCCAAAACAAATTTGAAAAAGTGTAAAAAAAAAAAAAAAAAAAACCAACAGGAAAACTAATTGTCTGATTTCAATAGTAAAGTAAAAATATTCAATATAGTGTAGTACATTAGCCTAAAGATGGAGAAACGGATCAACAGTGTAACACAGTATACTCAGATCCACAAACATACAGATAACTAATGGTTAGGAATGGTAACAAAGGCGATTCAGAGAATGGTGTTCAAACAACTGGGTATTTAAAATATGATCTTTGATCTATATTCATATCATACATGAAAATTAGCTCAAACTGGATCCTATAGGTAAACGTAACACCTAAAACCATGAAACATCAAGATGTAAATTTGGGTTATGCAATTATTTCTCAGACACCAAAAGCACAATCATAAAATAAAAAAATTAATAAATGGGACTTCATCAAAATTAAAGCTTTGTTATACCAATCAAGTTCTTTACCATGACAAGAATACATAAAGAAAACACAAAACTGAGCAAGTTAAAAAACTATTCAAATTTTTAAAATGTACTAAATATCTGAAGAGTGACTTTGTCAAAAAATGTTACCAATGAGCACCTAAAAATGTGACCAACATCATCAGTCATGAGAGAAATGCAAATGAGATATTCCTAACGTACCTGCTGCCATGGCTGAAAGGAAGGTTAACCACAGTGAGCACAGGTGAGAACATGGAGGAAAAAGGCATCTCCTGCACTCTTGCAAACATAAAATGCCACACCCTGCTTGGAAAGCAGCCTCTCCTTAAAAAGCTAAGTACACACCCACCATATATCCAGCCATGCCACTTGCAGACATTCATTCACGGGGAAACAAAGCGTATGTCCACATACAGACCTAAACACAGAAGTTCATAGCAGGGGGCTTTTTTGGCAGCTTTTTTAATAGCCAAAAAATGGAAGCAACTACAACATCCTTTAATAGGTAAACAGATACACAAACTGTGGCACAAACTGTCTACTTGTCTACTTGTCTCCTGAACTTAAAATGATGATTAGAATTTGAAAAACAAGATTTTGGTAAAACAGTAAAGTTACCACATGAAATATCTGCCACTGTTTGCCAATTATAGACTTTTTCAGTACACACTTAAATAAAGCCTCATATACTTGCCAATGAGCAAATACTTATCAATCTTGAATTAAAATATATCAAAGACAGTCATAAAATCTTCAACATTTTTAAAGTATATAGTAATCTGCAATATTTCTAGTTTTTTCTGTGAGCCATATTATAACAAAGAACTTAAACCATCAACTTAATTTTTTCAAATAAGCTCAATAATGTAACAGGAGTTTGCTTTTATAAAAAAATAAAGGAGGAAATATGTTACATATTTATTTTTGGGAATGGTTGCTATACAAAGATCAGAGTGCAAGAGGAAGTAAGAAAAGAGAAAGAAGATGGGAAATATAAAATATTAAGAAAATTTTAAAAGTTAAAAAAAAAGGAGAAGTAGAGAGAGAGTAAAATAAAAATTCTGGTTTATTTCTATGACTCTTACAATGTAGTAATTTTACAAATGAGATCATCACCAGTCAACAAATTAAGGATTATAGCAGAGATAAAGGATATGAGAAATGAGCCTTACCCCAGGTAACACAACTGCCCCGATTCCACTTTTCAGTTTTGACCTGCCTCTGCCACCTCGTCCTGACAATCCTGCACCACGGGGTCTCCGCTTCCCGGGAAATCCTGACCCGCGGCCCTACATAACAGATACGGAAAAATTAGCATTCTGCAAAAGTCCAAAAGAACTTTAAATCCAACGTGAGATAAAACATGTTATTAAAGGTTACACAAATACTTGCTTCTCTCTTATTCTGATTAGATGATAAATATTAAGAGACCCGGCTTATTTTTATCTTTCAACATGTATTACGCAACTTAAAAAGTATAAACAAAAGATGCCTATGATCTTAGAATCAAATGTTGGGTCTGTTTTTGTGAATGCCCTGTACCAGCAAACCTTGGCCTTATTTTTCCCCCTCCTAATCCTACATCCTGTGTGGCTCAACATCCACTAACCCCATCCAATTTGTATTCGAGCAGGTACCAGGACTCGCCCACTAACCGTTCTCTCAGCAATTACAGCAACAGCTGACATACACTGACCAAGGGCTGTATGCTAGTCTAAGCACTTTCACTCGTAACTATCTCATAAGGTCAGTACTATTTTATTAACCCCATTTTAGAGATAAATGCACTGAGGGATAAAAAAGTAACTTGTCGGGGCGCCTGGGTGGCTCAGTGGGTTGGGCCGCTGCCTTCGGCTCACGTCATGATCTCAGGGTCCTGGGATCGAGCCCGGCATCGGGCTCTCTGCTCTGCGGGGAGCCTGCTTTCCCCCCTCTCTCTGCCTGCCTCTCTGCCTCCTTGTGATCTCTCACTCTCTGTCAAAAGAATAAATAAAATCTTTTTTTTTTTAAGATTCTATTTATTTATTTGACAGAGAGAGAGAGATCACAAGGAGGCAGAAAGGCAGGCAGAGAGAGAGAGGGAAGCAGGCTCCCCGCTGAGCAGAGAGCCCGATACGGGACTTGATCCCAGGACCCTGAGATCATGACCTGAGCCGAAGGCAGCGGCCCAACCCACTGAGCCACCCAGGCACCCCTAAATAAAATCTTTAAAAAAAAAAAAAAAAAAAGGGTGGCTCATCCAAAATCTAGAGCTAGCCACTCGGGCTCCAGGGTCCACGTTCTTTAGCAGTATTCCGCACGGCTACTACAGTGCACGAAAGCTAAATTTTGCTAGTGTATAACAGTATTTTTCTGTCTTAAACTTGTCATATTCCCTACTAATCAATAGCTATCTGTTTGAACTGAACAGGTGTACCTCACTCTACCACAGTATTTAGAGAATAATGTATTTAAAGTTTATAGGAAAGCTAATAAAAAGGTAAACAGCCTGTGCTTTAACTCATCTGGATAATAATTTTACTTGAAATGCAAATAACTGATCTGAATTTTTACCCACCACACAAAAATATTCTACAGGAAATAAGATTAAATTCTCTGATATTTTAACAAATAAATATTAGGGTTATTTGCTATTGTTTTCTTGTTTATACCCAGACTTATGTATTACTTCCTGAAAAAGTCTGACATCAACACTTTTAATATTCTGTGTATCTAAAATTAAAATAATCAGGAAATTCCTGATTTTCCCATAATAACTTAAATAATATGTCACATTTTCAACTGGTATCATTTTTATTGTAGTTTGAAATGCTGAACTCATTACCTACTTAGCACAACAGTTCCTAGGTTGATAATTTATGATTATGAGCATAAAAACAGATACACAGAAACAAAAAGGGGGTAATCTTTTTTTCTCCTCAGTGTTAATAATTTACAAATTGCCTCTCCTTGCTCTCTTAAACTGCTCTTTTAGATCTCTTGTGCTTTTCTGAACAAGGGATAGGGAGGATTGAACTGGATAGTTTTGCTATTGATAAGTATGAAAGATTTTTTTTAAAGTTAAGTCAATTATTAAATCAGGACTATAATAATCTATTTTCCTCCCCGCAACTAAGGACACAGGTGAGAATAAGTAAAAATTGGTGGTACTTGCTATAAAATCGTCAAAACATCTTTTATACTCTTAAAACAACGATCTCTACTTCCAACACCTTGCGTATCAGAGTGAGCTAAAAGAGTTCTAATAGTGACAGAAATAGGAGTAGAACTAGAACTCCTTTGAAATCCCTGATGAGTCTAAAATAAACAGCCTTATTCCAGAATATTAAATACAGAAGATGAAGAAAATTATCTTCTCTAGGTAGTAAAATATTTTAACTTGATGACTAATACTTTTCACATTATTGTTTACCCTCTCAAATGCATCAGACTACATAACTTACTTCAAGAACTAGCAGAGTCCTCCATCAATGACATGAGAGAGAGGCCCTATAATTGTGAGGTTATTAACACAGACAGTGAAATCTGCTGCAATTCTGGTATTTCTTCTCCATTAGCACATAACAGATTAGTGCAGTTTTCTTTTGTTCTTTTCTAAGCAACAAAATTTTATGATTATCATGAATGAGCAAGTCCTAAATTACTTTATAGCCTGTGCAACAAGGATTTCCCCCCACAGAAACACTGTTAATTACAACATAAAAAGAAGCAACCATAAAAAGAAGTTACTAAAAATTCACACTTAAAATCAGTCATGGAAAATTGCAATATAATTTCCTCCTAATCCAGATTTTTAAGTGCAAGCATGTTGACTCTTCATACTAAAATTTTTAGATTAAAAAAGTGGCTCTGGAATCTGCACTATTTATGTAGAAAAGAAAGGCTTAATTCTTAACTTCTACTTGGACAAAACCAACCAGAAAGAAATGATACATGAATGTAAATGCAATTTTATTTACCACTTTGATGCTCCAAATGGCACTGCCAGGAAGTTGCCGGGGTTTAAAAATTTCCCGACCTTCTGAAATGTCTGGGGACCAGGAAGGTGGGCTCACTGTGTTATGGGTACTCCAAGCCCCCTAGGATATGGCAGGTGAGAAAATAGATGTATAAAACTCAGCAACGTAAAAGGTCAAAGCCAGCAACTGAGGAATTTTAGAACAGCAAAAACAAATGCAGACGTATGGAAATTTAGGACAAATTGCTTCAAGATAGGGAACGGAAGCTTATGGCTTACAATGACTTTATGCTTAAATGTTTGCAGCTATAATTAACATTAAATATTTTATTCAGATGGAAACATCAGTGCAATGAAACATATTAGGAATCAGGGTTATAGGACATCAACATTGACTCATGAACTGTAATTGTAGAACCAAAACATAAAAGTCAATTAAATTCTAAGAATTAACACTTATATATAAGAAACTACTTGGGAATTAGTTTCTTCTAACAACTATCACTCCCTGGAAAAGAGAAATAACCTTAGCAAACGTTATGTTCACCTGCTGCAGTGGACAAGCAAATGCAATCGGAAACGAGCAACTGACAGACACATTCGCTTCGACTATGGAAAGTCAGTCCGCAATCTTAAAATGCGGTTATCCGTTATAATCCCAGGGCCTAACCACTCCTCCTTCCAGGGACCACGAGTGGTAGTTTTGGTTTTTATTTTTATTTAGAGACTATTACCCTTACATTATATTCAAGGGGCTAATTTGTACAGTGAAAAATGTTAAAGCAAATTGTCCTAAATTTGCAAATTAAAATGCCTAAGATACTTGGTTATTTATACAAGAAACAGTACCTTATTAAAATAGTTCAAATGAAAATAAGACATTTTACTTCTTAATAACCACATTCAGTAAAACCCTGGGCTAATCTGATGATGATGTTAAGGAGCCTAAATAAAAAAGTCTACTCCACAAAGATAACATTTTAAAGAAAAACACAAATGTCCAGCAATAAAAAACCTATTTTGAATTAGGCAATTCCGTAACACATGCTATAACTTTTACCAATTAAATGACCCAAACTTAAGAAACACAGTACTTACCAGGTTTCTAGAATATTCTCAAACAAGTAGTAGCCTATTAATCACATAAAACTACCACCAGGAATTTAAAAAACCAACCAAAATAAGAGTTTGACTACCCTTTGGGGAGTAGATAGTTAATGCAGGAACAGTATTTTGAGAACACACACACACACACACACACACACACACACACACACACACAAGGAAAAGACTGGTTTCACTTTTAATTAACCTGCACTCCAGCTCAGTGAATGCGATCCTGAGTTTACTGACAGGTGAATGACCTCGCTTCGCAGTATCAGATCAACTTGCCTCTACACCTCTGTCTTCTTTCCTGCTGCATCCAGGGTCTTTGGGTAACCTTTATGCTGCCAGAAGTCCTTTCTCTATTCTCACTGTACTCGAACTGTCAACTCCTCCATACAGTTCTGACAGGTTCAAGGCAGCACACCTGTGAAAGTTTCTCTGCCCTTCCTAGCTGACCTTTCTGTCCTCTTCCACCACCTGACCTCCAAAGCCACAGTGCTTCCCAGGGCTGAGGCCGGGACAATCTTCCTCTCTCTCTCTAGTCTCTTCCCAAGTGGTATGATCTATCATGCAGGCTGTAGACACCATCTTGGATGTTGCTGTCTCCCGAATTGACATTTCTAGTTCCCACGTGTTCTTGCAGAAGTTAGCATGGTTTTCAGCTTCCTCCTTAGCACGTCCATTCTGTCACACCAGACCTCTCAGGTTTACCACGTCTAAAATCACTCCCTTCCTCAGTTCCATCTCACCATCTTCCCCATCTTTAGAAATGGGCTCCAGACCTCAGGTCAGAAAATGGGGAGTCCTCTGATCTGTTCTTTTCCCTCATCATTCTCCCCTGCCACTCCTTCAATCCAAACCAACAGTCAATCAGCATATTCAATCTCCCAGCCAGCTGCTCTACTGGATTCTCCCTACCCAGCATCTCCCTCAAAGCCCTTCTCTACACGGCAGCCAGAGGGACTTTGCAAAAACTGGAAATCCAATCAAGCCAGACACTCCCTCGCTTCAAACCCTTCCAGTGCACTTACTTTACTGCAAACCTTCCCTGGTGCCTCTTTCCCACCTCATCTTGTGGCCACCTCTTGACTGTTAGGCCCCAGCTACCCTGGGTTCCTTCAAACATGCCAAGCTCTTCGCCACTCGGGGGCGGACTGACTCAGAGCAATGGCGACCCTCCGCAGATGGTTCTTCTTCTGATTCTTCACTATGGGCTCGGACATTTCTCCTCAAAGAGGTCTTTCCTTCAGTGCCCCAGCTGCACTGTCCTCTACCTTCAATATGTTTTGCATCTTCTCACTGACTGAAATTTGGGGTCATATGTTTTACTGTTTCTGATTATTTACTGGTAGAGAATGGGGGCAAGAGTTATCTAAACTTAGTTCTCTCAATGTTTCCATTGGCTTTTCTCTGATAATATGTGGCTACTGTATAAAATTCCTTTTGATGGATCATTTAATGTTATGTCAGCAGACGGCTCTTAAAACATACTATAAAAAGCCGTACTCTCAGATAACATGATATTCACCATAATTTAAAAGTTAGCTTTGATGCCAAAACCTTGTCTCATTTTAAAAACATTTACACTTCATAGAACATGGATGAACAAAATGAAGGGCTCCATAGATCAAGAATGTTTGGATGCCATTTCAGGAATAATTAGAAAACCATTCAACTGCTATGAAGAACTTATATAATAAAAGCTGGGGTAATTACATTATGAATTTTAATAAGTATATTATCATAAGACACTGGAAGATAGATTGTGTGCAATTTTATAGGAACTGGAGAAAAATTATGATCATACTTAGATGTTTTGACAATGAAGAAATTACCTAATATATCCTTTAGACCTTAAAACTAAAATACAGCTATAATTGCCAACTGCAGTTATAAATTATCCTACAGATCTCAGCATTGATGAAAAAGAATTTACACAGACAATTCAGAGGTCAACTTCCCTGTCTCCTGAAACAGGTTTATACTGTTGTTACACTTAAATTTATACTTACTACATTTGTATTTATTTGTTCCCACTGGACTAGAAGCTTGATGAGAAAAGACTATTCTTTTTGTTCACTGTTAAACATTCTATTCAATGCTTATTGAATGCCTATTTTTTTCCACTGGGCATTTTTTTTAGATGCATAAATGCATCAATAAGCATTATAGTATGAAAAATACTAATTCCCCCATTAGATATAGCCTACATTCCTGAATTTCCTTACCTTAAAAAAAATTACTAATCCATCCAATGCACTGTTACAAAATGAATTATAAACGAAAGGGTTCAAAATGTAGCCATCAGGAAACTAAGCTGTGAAGACAGCTAAAGAGAAGCAACTTGCTATCAAATCCTACAGAAACTTAAAAAAAAAAAACACAAAAACCTGTATGGTTGAGATTCAGTTAGATCCTAACAATAATGACTGACCCCAAAACCTGTTTAAAGTTGATACTAAGCTGGGGTGCCTGGGTGGCTCAGGGGGCCTTCAGCTCAGGTCATGATCCTAGGGTCCTGGGATTGAGCTCCGAATTGGGCTTTCTGCTGGGCAGGGAGCCTGCTTCCCTTCCCCCGCTCTGCCTGCCTCTCTGCCTACTTGTGATCTCTGTCGGTCAAATAAATAAATAAAATCTTTAAAAACAAAAAAAACAAAGTTGATACTAAGCTTCTTTCTACCTGAGGCCAACTTCTTGGGTAAATTTATCAACCTGGTAAATTATGCAATGGAAACAGTAATGGCAAGTGGAGCAAAGGATATTAAGGTCAACTTTCTATGATTAGAAGCCCAATCCTGTTGCGGGTTGTTAAATATGATCAATGTCATTATTAGAGCCCAAGAGTATCCAGATCTACTGAAGAAGTTTCAAGAGCAGGCAGAGGTTCGGGGCCTCCTGGGCAGACTTCACACCTCCAAGTCCCCCTCACTCAGGTCCAGGCTCTCCCAACATGTCTGTGAAACCAAGGCTGCTATGGAAGGATGAGTCTGATTTAGAGAAAGCGAGAACGATGGAGAGCAGAAAGGACGACCAGCAAGAGAAACAGTAAACCTAAGCATCTGTGATTCCTTTTCGGTACCTACACTCACTCATGTACATTACAGCCATAACAGCAAACGACTCATTTCTATGACTTACAGAATTCTTTTCACGTAAGTAAGTCTCATATACAATACCGAGTTCAACATCAAATGGAACAAGAAATTTAGTCCTTGACAGTGCTTTGATAAGATGATAAAAGTACAAAAACAGCTGTTACCAGCTTTAGCCTTCAATAATTTAGGAATGTGAATCTCGCTGGTGCTAGCAATGGTTTTGGTGATGGCTTCAGAAATACCACAATAGGCACAAGGAAACCAAGAGGAAAGGGACGCTTCTGATCTGTATGTGTTTGCAGCTCGCCACTGAGAGGGCTAGGTATTTTTTAGGTTTAAAACTACAGCTTCTCAGTGATTTAGAGCAGTGTTTCCTGGACTTCAGCTGCACCGCACACAAGCCTGAGCTGTTTCCTCTCACGCCTCTGCTTCTCCATAGTATTACCCGGGGTTTCCTCTCCAGCAGCACATATCACGTGGAGTATAATTAATAGGCTGTTCAGTTCCAACATCTGCACAGCCATTGCTTGGCTTTGAAGTTGAGAAACCTACTACACACCGTATTTACTGAGACCGGGTCCGACCCACCCAAGGCCTGTATTTTTGTTGGCACGTTTCAGTACAAATAAGTATCAGTCGATCTGATTGGTTCTCCAGAGCTACGTTTAATACAGATTATTGTCTCCTCGAGCCGTCGTTTTCACAGAATATCTGCGTTACTCTGCAACTCAAGAAAGCAAGCAGGGCAATACTACCACTTGCTACGGGTCAGGTGCTGTGTATGTGTCACTATTAAATTCCAACATCAACCATATGATGTAGTTTTACAGATGAAGAAACAAGACAGTCGGCAAGGTAACGTGCTTGGTGGCACACAGACAATAATGGAAAATAAGGATCTGAATCCACGTAACTGCACTATGGAAACGCACATGCTAAACCTGTATTAGCCGATCCTTCCTGGTATCGATTACAGTAAGAACAGATGTAAACAATACAAAATACTTCTTAAAAGTCACTTTTTTAAAAGGCAGCATAGTATTTAGACTAGAAGAACGTAAGTAGAAAATAATCTGGGCAACTACAGTGCACCCTTTATTCTCCAAAGAGAAAACAGAATATGTATCTGTTTACTAATGAAACCCTCAATAGATTCTAAAACAAAGTATCAGAAATATAGGTTTTACCTTACCGAATAGGTATCTAAGAAGAGACAATTAAAACTATGTGGGGTAATTTCTTTCCTTTTAGTGACTGCCATCGTGTATGTGTTATAGCAAGCAATGCCTCAAAAATCCAAACATTTTAATTAAAAGCTGGATATGAAATAATTTAATAAGAACTAAACTTCTCCTATTTGGACAGTATGATTTATAGATACGCCTTTTTTTAACCTTAAAAAAAAAATAAAAAAAATCAACAGTGCCTCTTACTAAACGTTTTGTTTACAAGCCAGAAATGGTGTCCACTATTTTAAAAAACAAAGTGCTTACTTGGAATTGTTAATAAAACTACAATCCTCTACAGCTCACTGCCCGGGAGGTTTGTTTTTCTCTCACAGGAATAGATTATGAAACTGATTTGTTAACTCAAAACATTTCATTCAAAATGCTATTGCAGTAGACAAGAATGTTATAAAATTCTATGGCTCGTAATAAAATTAGTCAAATTAATAAAAAATAAAATATCCACCTCACAATGTAATGGAAAAGTGGTTATGATCTAATGGAGTACTATCCTTGGAAACATCATATACTGAAGAAATTTCACTTTCTGAGAACACCTCAATAAATTTCAGTCTCAGAACTTAATGGAAATCTCTAAGTTTTCCATATATAAGATTTCAGCAACAAAAAACTGAGAGCTAAAATCAAAAATGAAAAAATTCCTAGAATTTGAAAGTTTTCAAAATATAGCTGAGTACTTATGTTCACTTTTATGAAATTTCACTGAAATAGTAAATATTTCAATAAAACATATTTCCTAGGTTTAACAAACTTCTTTCAATACCATCATGAAAGCACGTAGTACACAAATGTCTGAAGCACAGCACAGTCATGTGATTATATGCAATATTTTTCCATAAAATAAAGTGATACAAATAGGATAAGTAACAGAAGATGGGCTGAGATTTCTATTATCTCAGAATTTCCAAATTAAAATGGATAAATACAACTTTGGAATGAGAGAAATAAGTAGAAAATGAAAAACACACTGTTATTTGATATGCTGAAATAAAAAATGTTTCCATCCTCTTTTCCACTGCTTTTTAAGAGTATTTCTTGAAGTCATATGCAGAAAAGTAACAATGAGTAGCACATCTCTCTAATTCAGGACTTTACTTCAGGGCTAACAGCAAAGACGACTATAGGGCTGGTTTAACTGGGGCAGGGTGGGGTCATTGCACTGATACGTTTTAAGGCTCCCCAGGCAATTATAACATGCAGTTGGCCAATAATGACTTTTCCAAACCTAAGGTCCTAAGTGGATATACCCATAAAAATACTGAAAAAATGAAACACTAAAATATATATTAAAAAAATAACTTCAATAAAGGATGAAAGAAAGAAAAGCCAACTGGTTCACTGGGACAATTTATATGAAACCATGTCCAGCTGGCTGGCTGCCTGTCACTGCTCCAATTCCCTTCTCCTCCTACCATGTCTGTACTCTTCTCCCTTATCTTTATGAAATCCTCTGTCTGAAATGAGAAAGAAAACAAAAAAGAAAAAGAAACTTTTTCTATCCACAACCATCAGGAAAACTTAAGTTACTGTTTCTATAGTAAGGCTGTGAAGCATATATCCAAGAAGTACTTCAAACAGCTCATGAAGAACATAGTATAAATAACACCTAAACTATTCCATATAAAAAGTATAATATAAAACACTAAACTTCAATGATTAACCTCTTCTAAAGGGAAAATAATCCTGTATAGATTCCATGGTCTGAGTCCTGACATGTCAGACTCAGAACGGTGATATACCCATCCACACTCCAGTATCACTACACATACTCATATATATGTACTCATATGTATGTATGTAAGAGCACATGAACATGTATGTGTACATATGTAGGGCTTCTATATTGACAATCTAATATACACTGAAAATACACAACGAGTTGTTGCTACAACAAATCATTTTTATCATCTGTATTAAAATATGTCCCATGAGCAACTGGAGGGTGTAGACTATTTCTACTTAAGAGCACCATTCTGAATTTATCACTCTTTAATTCCGCTGGTATTTCTTTTCAAATGTAGTTCCTTTTGGAACTAAAATTTTCCTGTTTTTAAAAATGTCTGCTCTTGCATGGTCCAGTAAGATAGCCATTAGTCATGAGGCTACAAAAGACTTCTAATTATGTAGTGGGAAACCAGATCTTGAACACTTAGCATGAAAAGTAAATGTAAAATATCGCATTAGTAACTTTTATCATATGCATAATTATTTTTACATATATTATGTATTACAGTTACATATAATTTTTATATAATTATATTTTTGTTATATATATATTTATATAACATATATAAAAGATTAAATGCTAACATATTTTTAATATATTAAGTTAAAACACTAAAATTTATTTCACCTGCTTATTTTTACTTTTAAGTGGGACTATTAGAAATTTTTAAATTAGATCTATTGCTTCTTGGCCTTTTGGCTAAGATCAAGTGTAGATCTATGAGGCTTGCATTATATTTCTGTTAGACAGCACTGGCCGACCCTTCTACTGGCTAACACCTTTCTCCAAAAAACATTTCAATAATCCAATCATTAGCTGACACCTAAAATTCTAAAGCTTTCAAATTTTCTGTTTCTAATTAAAGTATTCATTTAATTTCTAAGTGAATTCTTTAGAAAAGCTCACATAACATTAGAAAATGGTTGAAATAAACATAAATATTTGATGACTATGAAACAGAATTTAACCAATGAAATGTGCAGTTCATATGTTCGGACAGGCTTCACTATACCGTTAAAGACCAGAGAACCTTCAACAAAATATGGAAACACTACTGATGTTAATAATCAGAACACAGCAAAGAATCTTGCTTATATCACAATCATTGCCATAAACATCCATCTCATTTTATAGCCAGTCCGCACTACAAGAATACGCAAAATAAACACGAACTGAAGATATAACACAGGAATTCTTGACATCAAAGAAATTCATACAACTGAGTGACAGACTTCAAGGATTTCCAACATAAACACTGGAATATTCCCTGGAAGTTATGACCTCAGTACCTCAACAACGATAAAAAATAAAGAGCTGTCTTGTTCTATCCAATCCATACTCTCCACAAAAACAGCAATATATTAGCAAGCTATGCATCGTCAAGTGAAGGTTGTCTGCCACACAACTAAGACCAAGCTAACAGGCTGAACATGCCTAGAACTGATTATGAGATTAGCAGCAAATTATGAAGCAGTAATGAGACAATGGCAACTCAACAGAAAGTAGGATACTACAAGAATTGGGAACTGAAAGAGAATACAGCAGAAGCGATGACAAATGTTAGGACACAGGTCACATAAAATGGGATAAACCTGGAAGACGCTCTCAAACACACACACATTAACACACACTCAGACTCACGAGCACATAGATCTTAGGACATTAAGTCCACAGAAAAATAATCCTAATGGTTTCTCAGTTGGAACAGAAGTCTCTATAGAGTAAAATTTGACAAGAATATTTATGATGCATTATCTTTAAGAATGTAAATATCTGAACCAAAATTAAATTAGAGACTGAAATTTCATTGCTAACATTTTTTCAGGGCCCAAACCAAGTAACTGCTACTTAACAATTATTTCAAAAAAAGAAAACAAGAGTAAGGAGGAGATGATCTGGTTTGAGAAGAAAACCCCCTCCTGGGAGAACATAAAATAAGTATCATGGAAAATACTTAGAGAAAGGCCTATAGGAAGGAGTGTCTTAAGTTACTGCATATATAATATGCATATATAATAAATTTGCCACAAAGGAACCGTTCTCTCCCACGAGGCAGTTACTTTGCCTCTGGTGTGTTAGCTTGCTGTCTTTAGGGAATAAGCTATATCTGGAATTTAGAGGAGACTAATTCTCACATTACAATAAAATTCTATTTTTCTACTTTGCTTCGGATTCCAAAATTGTATGATCAAGATCAAGATGGTACCACTAGAATGTCAAACTTTAATCACTGGAAGCAATTTAAATCATGAGACTTGAAACTTCAAAGTACCATTGTGACTAAACACTGCACTGTTTGATTATCTTGCCATTTTATAACAATTACAGAAAGTAGAAATTTTGTAGAATAAATAATCTTAACTACAGTGTCTCACTTTGTTTTCTAGTTAGTTTCACTTAAATTCCACAAAAAGAACTGGAACTTAACCTTAAGGGGTAGAATCCACACTACCCAGGTCATGGGAAGAACTCCCCTCACTGCCCAAGGACCAACAATGCAATTCTAAGACTCTTCCATGAAAACACTGAAGTAAATCCTAGCTTGGAGGTGGGGGAGAGGTCACAAAGTTAGCAATTAATAGAAAAATCCAAATGAGAAAAACACACCATGAAAAACTCTCTTAGTAAATTTTGATGCTTAAGCAGTTAAAAATTTAGGCAAAGAATAATACCAATAAACAAATACTGTAGAGGGAAAAAATAAATGTTAGTTACAATATACCTCAAACTTTACTGCTTCTTTAAGGCTCTACTGTTACTGTGGCATAGAATTTCAAAATTTTAGTGTTTTCTATTAGAAACTGTAATCACATAGGTTGCATTTGTATGTCCCAACCAAGTTGAATTCTGAATAAGATCACTTCAAGTTTAATAAATTAGTCTTCATCATAGCTTTAAAAAAAAAAATGGTCTCTTTGGTCAACATTACATCTAAGTTCTACCTGGAAACAGGAAAAATAACCCTCTAAACCAAAGTTCCACATATGCCTTATTTTATTGAATTGCTCCAACAGAATGTTTCCTGTCCGTATCATTAAAATCACCCTACCTGTTTGGACCGAGGTCTACCAGGAGAAAATTTTCTTTTGGTAATAGCTGGTTTACCCATGCCGATTTTTGGAGTGACTGAAATATATGTTGTCGGCAGAATGTTTCCAACAGAAGCATTGAGGGTTGAAGGGTAAGTGTGCAGTATGTCGTGGGAAGGCAAGTCTGAAGAAAGCGGAGAGGAAGACACATTGGCCTTGCTTACGTCTGCGGCGGACACAAATGACAGCTCTGTCTCGGGTGGGAATTTCACAGGTTTGTCTTCTTGGCATAAACCATCTTTCACACAGCCCTCAACTGCAGGAGCCATTTCAAAGTCCGTAAATACAGTGGAAGAGTCAGAACTTGGTTTCTGTTCCATTTCTTCTTGTACCCTTTCTACAGCCAGCTGCTCCTTAGGACATAAAGCAGTACCTTCCTTACACGGGGACACTACGGCATCTGGTGGAACAGCGGCAGATTCAATGGTCAATTTTGGAGGCCGTGATTCTTCTGCAGACGCCAACATTCTGGGTTCCTCTAACCGCGGGTCCTCGTGCCGCACAATGATCTGCTGTGCGTGGACGTCAACATTTTCTGTCACTTCCATTTTGTTTTCATTTCGATCTTCACAAACATGCATCACTTTAGAAGACATTTCCATTTTTTCACTATCAACTTCATGAGAAATCTGATTTTCCATTTCAGGATTCATTTTATCTTGGGAGGATTCTACAAAATTTGGAATATGTTATGTTAATGTACTTATAAATTTAAAATCTAAAAATTTTCTGGCTTAAAATTAATAGACTTGGGCAGGAAAAGGGGGGAGAAGGGAGACAAGGGATTTCCAAAGCACACTTATGGTTAAAATCCTGACTTAAATCTGAAGGTATTTATCAAGAAAACCATTTAAAATTAATAAAGACCAAAATACACCAAGATTTATGAATTAGAACTGGTCACAGATCAGGCCAGAAAAGCTACAAAAACATCACCTTAATAGGATCCCCAGAGTTTAAGGTGATTTCTGTTAAAAATATTTAAAACAGAACTTCTAATAGAATTCTATTAAGCATATATGTTTTACAATTTGGACAATTACAAAAAGACTAACAATTCTGTAGGTAAAGTTACATTCTTTCAACAGCTAGAAAAAGGAGGCTCAGTGAAGTTACATGAGGTGTCCAAGTTAAAAAGTAAAGACTAATCTAGAATACACAGCGATTTTGTAATAGCGGGCATTCAGATATAAACAACTCAAATGAAATATCACTGACATAACCGAAACTCATTCTGCAGACTCAAATGAGTAACAAACACAGATAGAAAAGACTTATTTTACTTATTAGCTGTACCTGCTAACATATACATTTTTTGGATAGAATCTTTGTTATTTCCTCATGATCAATAATTAAACAGTCAAAGCTTAGCAAATTAGATATCAGCAATATCTAAGTCACTAACTGGTAAATTTTAAGTTGGGGGCTAATGTGTTAAGCCTTTAATCCTACTGTGCCTGAAAACAAAGTCAGAGATCCAATTTACATGAGTCCTACATGGCTCTGTAGGTAAGATCACCAGGTAAAAAGCTCTTATTTCAAACACTATGAAGGTAATTTCTAAGTTACACTGATAGAGTTATTAATTTCCTCATTACTATTTACTGTGGTGACTGCACTTAACTATGTTCTGATATCAAAATGAAATACCACTTTTTATTCCTACTCCCTGAAAGACTACAGTTGAGGATAAAAGAAAAAAACATCAAATAATGGATCTAATCCAAATATTTTTACACACAAAAATGCTTCAAAAATACTCAACATTAGGGGTGCTTAGGGGTGCCTGGGGGGCTCAGTGGGTTAAGCCTCTGCCTTTGGCTCAGGTCATGATCTCAGAGTCCTGGGATCGAGCCCCGAATTGGGCTCTCCACTAAGCAGGGATCCTGCTTCCCCCCCACCCCCTCCCTGCCTCTCTGCCTAATTTTTAACCCCTACAAAAAAAAAAAAAAACAAATAAAAAAAAAAAAAAAAGGAATGCTCAAAAAAAAGACTTTTAAAACAGAAAATTACATGTAAATAACGAGTTCCATTCATTTGAGTGACTCAAGTGAAAAAACTTATCCTAACGGCAAATGAAGCCTAAATTGTGGTTAATAGAAGACCAATTACCTCAAGACTCACTGGAAAAAAGAAAATGTGCAGCACACATGCAGACCACCAGTACACTCTTTCTGTACACTAGGCAGGAAGGTGTAAAAAATGTAAACATGCTCTTCATCCCAAACAGTTCTATTATGTTCTACCAGTAGTCTTTTTTTTAAATATTTTATTTACTTGACAGAGAAAGAGAGATCATAAGTAGGCAGAGAGGCAGGCAGAGAAAGAGGGGGAAGCAGGCTCCCCACTGAACAAGGAGCCTGATGTGGGGCTCGATCCCAGGACCCAAGATCATGACCTGAGCTGAAGGCAAAGGCTTAACCCACTGAGCCACCCAGGTGCTCCTACCAGTCGTCTTCTATAATGATTTTAACTTACTCTTTCTCTTTTTTAAAAACATTTTATTTATTTATTTGACAGAGAGACAGAGATCACAAGCAGGCAGAGAGGCAGGTGGGACGGGGGTAGGCAAGCAGGCTCCCCGCTGAGCAGAGAGCCCGATGCGGGGCTCGACCCCAGGACCCTGAGATCATGACATGAGCCGAAGGCAGCGGCTTAACCGACTGATACACCCAGGAGCCCCTGATTTTCACTTGTTTAATAATGAACATTTGATTTAACAACTCCACAGAGAATACAACCTCCTTTAGAACGCCAATGCCAATTCTTTCTAAGAAAAGGATCACTTAACTAAAAGATTTCATTACTGTGATGTGTATACAGCAGTAGTAAGTAATTCTTTGGGATAATTCATTTGAAAAATTAACTTAATAGATTATGACTAGAATCTGCATAGCAGTCATGAGAGCACTGTGCTGTAATCCAATCAAGTAGGACAGCACACTTACCAGAAGCGAGAAGACCATGTGCATCAAGACTTCCTGGTAGATTACTCCTCTGCTGCTCTTCTGTGTGGATGGGGGCTGCTGTGAATGACACATTTATGGCACCTCTAGCAAGGACTCAGAATTTCTCTAACACTGCTCTCTCAAAAGTAAGTTGAGTAAGACTTTTATCCTCCTGTCAAACGCCAATTCTCAACACCAGCACAAAACACACTTACTATTTATTGTTAAGTAGGGTATGGAGACGAAATTAGGAATCTGATTATGCACTAGGACAAGATTTATTGTTACAGATAACTTTGTCTTACTCTTCTTCACTTTACATCTTATGCAACATACCTTCTCACGGCAGTTATTAAACACAAAACCGAATCTCAGATAATCTGAGGCCTTACATATGTACATACTCAATATACAGAATATAAAATTTCACATAAAATCCCATACTGCCTGCCAGATGAACCCAAGATTAAATTTAATAAGTAGTTTCTCCCCAACCTTGTCTCATTAATTCCACATCCTCAGGTATAGTAATAGCTATTATCAACAGTGCAAAAAGCTTAATTGACTATCACCGAAATACCTGAAACACCCCCAACAGAACCATCGAGACAATCTAAAACAATAAATTTTTCATTATCTCAGCATGAACCATCTCATGATCAGTAAGAGCTCTAGTCAGTAATTACAAGTATAACTAAAGAGAGATAAAATAATAAACTGCTTTTTAATGAAAATCACTTGGCCCCCCCAAAGTATGTATTGATGATGAGCTCCAAATCTCAACTGAGCTATAGATACACGTCCTTTCCCCTATTAACTTCTAATGTTATTTAACCAGAAAGCTCCTCCCTAAACAATCTCCTAAGTGACTACACATTGTGGCTCATTTTTATTTAGGACAGTAAACTTTTAATAAATTTCATATATTCACTGTATATGCACATTTTCTTCAGAAAATAAAATATATCCATGACCAAAAACATTCTTACCGTCTGGAACAATTCCAGGTGTGGACTCCTGACCATTGATCTCTTTATTAACCGCTCGCTCTGGAAATACCATGTGGTCCTCAGGTCCCTCAACTTCCATCTCATTGTTATAATCTTAACAGAATGTTATTTATTCTTTGGTTAGAGTAAGTTTTTCTGTTTTTGTTAACTCTGTAAATAATTATTACTTTGCTATAGTGAGGGTAAATTGTCACCCAAAATGCCATAAATTCTTCACATTTTTACATTTTCAACCACAAACATTTTAGGTGTAGATGGAAAAACATCTAAATTATGAATTAAAAGGTTACTGACATATTATTTTAAAAGGACATTTCACAACTGTATACAGATGGCATCTTGGAAACAAAACATTAGTAATTAAAATGTGTCTACCTAAACCTCTTGCAGATGGTAACACAGGACTTTATAAAAGCCGCCATTCATATTGATGAAAATGAAAAATGATCTATAAGCAGTCTGTTTTCTTTATCACGAAAAAACTTATTAGGTATACAACAGTATACTACTAAAATTACCTAAACAAAATTTTGAGCTCAAAAGATATGAACTAACATTTAAGAAAGACCTTATAAAACAAACACTTATTTGGAGTGAAAGAACCTAGGTTATAAAGCACAAACTAGGTCATGGGGCCAAACACTGACAACTTGCACCGCTGGTTCAAAGAACACGACTGGAATATGGCACACCAGTCCTGGAATTCAAGTGAGTAAGTAAATTAAGAACAAGATGGGACCTGATACACAGGATTCCCTCATCTTTACTAAAATAATTTATTGGAGACTGGTTGGCACATCAAAACAAAAAAACAAAACACCCCAAAACCCTCAAATTTACCTGCAGTGACTTCGGCCATCTCCACTCCATCACCTGCCTGTAACGGATCCATCTCCGCGGCTATGTGTTTACAATACATGCAGATATACTCTTCTCTGAACTGAGAATCCAGCTCATGATCTGCTGGCTTGTCACATTCTAAGTGAACCCATCTGCAGTGATAAATATATTTAAATAAAAATTTTCTAATTTAAAGACAAGTTACTATCCAGGGAAAAAAGAGGCAATTGCTGAGAACTGAGTATGGGAAGGGTTAAGGATGACAGAAGTGAAGTTACAGAGGTTGGCAATTGGTGAAGGTTCTAGAAAAGGAACTGGCATTTTCAGAGGTCATTAAAGGTGTTCACAAATTTTTACTGCCTTATTTTTAAACCATTTCCTCCCTACATTTCCCTTTAATGCTCATTTCTGGTCTTTTGACTATTCACTTCCTGATGCCTTTCAGACTCATTAATATGTAATTTAATTTCATCTTTAACAGTACTATGTACCCAAAGGATCATTAGAGTGATAAAAGCTTGGAACTCAAAGAGATAAGGTAGTGCAGATGATCACACGGACAGGAGAACTGACCAAAAACTCAATGGAAGAACTGTTTCTTCTTACCTTTTGCACATATTACAATGAAGCATGTCTTTCTGCAATTCTGGATGGTAGCACTTCCCACAGAAAGGACATAAGTTATCCTGTTGTTGGTAACAACTGTCACATACCAAGCAATTGTGGTGCCACTGAGAACTAGATCGTGTGCCACACTCTACACATATTCTGCAATTCTAAACACCAGAAAAAATGAAAACAGAAAGTCTGTTATGCATTTGTATTGCAGTTCTGGTGTGAACCTTTCTGAAATCAATGAAACATTTGTACATTATACATTAAGCTTCAATTTTCATGACACTAATTTAGGGTATATGTTTTTGAGAAAGCAGTGTGTTTTGAACATCTGATGAGACATCATTCAATTTGCACTAAAACCTCCAGGAAAATGTAAATAGGGACTAGAGACATCCAAGAAAACATAAATAGGGAAGGAAGAAAACCAAGAACATAGCAATCCAAACTTCAAAAAAGAAACATATCCCAGAATCAGGAAGTAGCTTACGGAGAAAATAGCTTATGCGGGGATAAGTCTATTGAACTCTGGATTGTGAAAACAAACTGGTGCTTCTAACTACTTCATTTGCTTGTAGGTAGCTTAGGAACTAAAAGCAAGAATTCAAACTCAAGAACTATCTCATGACCCACTCCAAATGGCTTGGAGTCCGAAACTGTGAAAAAATGCACATTTTGAGGAGCAAGATATTCACATGGTCTTAAATATCTTAATATAGTATCTTAAGTATCTTCTTAAATATCATATAATGTTCCATTAATTACAAGAGAGGGGGGGGAAAAAAACCTGGAGCAATTTGACAACAGCATGACCAAATTATCAGAAACCACATCACGTATGAGGGTGAGATGAGAGGCAGCCTGACAAGGGCACATCATCGTCTGGCAGTTTTCTGGCCAACAATGCAAAACTCCATATAACTGTGAAGAAGTAGCAGACAAAGACAAAGTGAGAAAAGTTCTATTTGGCAGAAAAAAACCCAGGTATGTGGGGAAGAACGTTATTCTTCAAAAAATGTCAGCATCAAAAAGACAAGAGTAGGATTCAGGAAATTTTCCAGATTAAAAGAGTCCAAAGTGAGAACTAGAAACAAAAGTTTACCCTACAGCACATCTTGGAACCTACATGGGTGGTGGGGAATGCTATATGGGATGTCAGATCAAGTGACAACATTGAAATATGGATAACAGGCTAGATGAAAGTACTTACATTGATGTAAACATATTAAGCTGATAACAGTACTGGGATTATGTAAGAACATCCCTATCCCACTGAAGTGTTTAAGGCTAAAGCGGACACAGTATGTGGAACTTACCCTCAATGGTTCAGGGCCAAAAAACAGAGATGGGAGAGAAGGAGGAGAGAGAAAAGGGGTACACATAATGACACTGAAATCCTAACAAAGATAAAGGTAAATAGCATATGGGTATTTTTATTTTTTCAACTTCTAAAGTTTGAAATTATTTTTCAAAAAATTCGTGATATATACTAACACACAAGCATCCTTGACAGAGAAACAGGAAAAAGAGACCTACCTGACAATGGTATAAAACAAAGTTCCTGAAAAGATTACCCTTACTTCAGTGTGAACAACCTCACTAGTCTGACACCCCCATGGAGGAAGACCTATTTGCTCATGTGCATCTCTGGCCCCTCCCCAGTGTCTGACACACAGCTGGCCTTGAAATGTTAAATAAATGAACGAATTATGACTAAAGACTATAGACATCTATGAAAGAATTTAACAATAGAGGAAGAGGATCATTCTTCAAGTTACTGAGTGAATAAGCCTTCCTATGAAAAACTCCAGGATAATTCCTTGGGGACTTAATTTAGACATTACAGCAGACACCTTACAGGCATCAACTCAGTAAAGCCAACACCCCTGTGAAGTAAGTTCTAGTAACATTCTCTACAAGGAAAAGAACGGCTTAAGGAAGTCAAATAATTTGCCAAAGATCCTGTATTTGGTAACTGGAATAGTGGAGATCTCACTCCACAGCCTAGTCTTTTACCAATATTATATACCTCGACAGAACAGAATTTTTAAAAAAACACTACCCAGTTGTATTCTTGGCAATGTTATACATATTCAGTCACTGCAAAAGAGCACAGCAGACTATGACAGAGAGCAAGACTAAAGATAAAAGAAAACGTCAAGAAATAAACTCAGAATTCTGAAGACATTTTCCCAAGATAACAAATTAAAAGCAGGAAACAAAGTTATCTAGATGTTAAACATTATTTAAGAGACTGTGTAGATGGCAAGTATTTAAAAAAAAAAAAAGCAAAAGCAATGTTAACCAGCACTTCTTTAGACCTTTTTGGGGGGCCTGCCTAGAGACTGACAGCGGTCGGCATGTTCCAGGCAACACTAATTACAGTAGAACCAAATCAGAGATGACCTGTAAGCAAATTCAAAGAACTGACAAAAACACAGATCCCAAAGCCCTTCAGTAGAAAAAAGGATTACAGGTAAGTGAACAACAACAACAAGCGTAAGATTTTTCTTATGTGACACCACAAACTGGGAAAACGGGGGGGGTCCCCACAGCCTAAAAAAGAAAAAGTTGTAAAACAAAATGATACCAAACCAAGTTCTCATTGTAGTCTAAAGACAACAGTCTTTTTCAGGTATCTAGGAGTTCGGAAAAACTACTATTCCTTAATGGAACATGACCAAGAACCCAAAAACCTGGGAATTAAATAAGATCGGAACTTATATAGAAAATACTTTTTTTTCTTTTTTTTGCAAGGAAAAAGTGAGAAGGTTTACAGTCTCAGTTGATTTCAAACAAAGAGAAAAAAAAAGAAAAGGAAATTGCTCATTTCTCCATTTTCACTGGCAAGTGGGGGAAGAAAATATTAATACTTTCAACATCTATAACTTAACATTCACAAAATAAGATTCTTAATTGCAAGTCACTGCAGAAAATAAAAGGAACAGAAACACAGAAAGGAAATCAAAAGAACTAATTTGTCTTAAAATATCCAAGCATTTTTCAATTGCAACCATTAATCTAAATAGTTAATGCTAATAAATAAGTAAATAAACAAATAGTTAATGCTATTAAGCCTTTCAAAAAAAAAAATTAAAACGACACAGAAAGATCCAAAATAAGAAAGATGTGAATATATCACATTCAGCTGGTAACCCAAAGCCCTATGAGGCCATATTGTCGGACAAACAAAAACAGATGGCTACCCCCCCCATCCGCCCCGGAAAGGCATTACACAATGGAGTAGCTTTACACTAATAAAAACTCAAAAGCACAACATATCAACACTGACCTGACTTACCTGCTAAATAACAATAAAAAATATTAGTATGGTTTACAAAAGAAAAAGTAAAACACAAGGAGAAACAGGAAAATTGCAGTGGTCAATTTCTTGTACATCCTAATACCTTGCAGAATTTAGCGGGTCAAAAAATAAAAAGGACTTCAACACAAATATTACACGTTAAAGACACTACTCCAAGTATCAAAATATTTGTGAAAAAGAAAATAATTGGGTTAAATACACTTAGAGAAGTTAACATGCTTAAGCACAACTTAAAAACCAAAAGATACAGTGATTAGGTCAGATGCACACAGAGATAGTTACAAATACAACGTTGCAGCCAAAGCTATAATCAAAGGTAAATTTATAGTCTTAAAAATATACTTTTTTCCTCAAGAAAGTAAGAAAAACTAATTACGAATTCAACTTCCTATTTCAGAGAAGAAAAAAGTCAAGTCAAGGTGCGTGGAGGAGATGGAAGCACAGACGCACAAGACTGCCGACCCCGGATTCTCCTGCCGCCGCCAGGAACCACGAGACACCGCGCTGAGCTGGCGCCGGCCCGCGGGCGGGAAGGAACCGGAACCGCAGGGAGGCTGGCGGCAGCAGCACCTGGCCCGCCCGCAGGCCCCGCCTTCCCGGAGCCACACCTGAGCGTGGCGGCTGCAGGCCCCGCCTCCCCGGAGCCACACCTGAGCGCGGTGTCCGCAGACCCCGCCTCCCCGGAGCCACACCTGAGCGCGGTGTCCGCCAGCTCGCGCTCCCTGGCAGAAGCCCCCGCCCCTGCAGACCCCACCCTCCGGCCGCGACCGCGCCGAACTCCCCGCCCGCCGCCCCAGAACCAGGCGAGCGCCGCGAGTTCCAGGTGCCCCGCAGTCGGGGTGGCGGAGCATCCGCACAGGTGCTCGGCTCCCTCCACGTCTCCTTCCACCCCGTCACCCGCACCCCACCCTCGGGGTCCTCCAGGGGAGCTCGCCCGCCCTTTCCAGGACCTTCCTAGCACAGCAAACCACCCGCACCCCGACTCGGCCAGCGCTTCCCTCCCGCCTTCCAGCTTCTGGAGGAAGCCTCGGGCGGGCCCCACCTCATGCCTGCAATCCCAGCAGCCCAGGAAGCGTCCACCTGGAGGCTGACCCCTGCCCCTGGGCTCCAGGGACCATTTCAGGCACCCCACTCCACCCCACCCCTCTGACGCCCCCCGCCAAGTCCCCAGAAGGGCGATGCACAGGTAACAGGAGCGCGTTTCGGTGCGGGGGGCGGGGAGAGGACGCAGAGATCACTGATGCAGTCTGTTTTCTGAAAAGTAAGTTTCCACAGAAATGCTAACATAAAAAAAAATTAAATTCTAACCGACCTCCAAGGGTACCACAGCGCAGATTTTAATATCCGCATTTTGCATCTGTATTTATGTCAGTCCCAAGTGCCGTCAAGGGTGTACAAAAGATGCAAGATTTCACACTAAAATTATTGTAAAAAGATGGACGGCACAGGGAACGATGCAGCCTCCACGGGGCCAGCGGAGGATGCTTGATACACATCGACTGACAACAGTTAAAGGGCAAGCAACATACCAGTAACTTAAAGTGAGGAACTAATGTTCCGTATTTTAGGAATAACTGGATTGATTCCCCCATTTCGTACAGATTTCAGTCTACCACGATGGTGCACTCGTGACCAAAAACTGTACTTAACTGAGTTACACTTCATTACATCTAACGTCGAAGGACTGCTTGCTGGCACTTTGAGGTCTGATTATTCTGAACTAGCAACAAGGTCATGGCATTATCGATACTATTTTTATACAAATACAGAAGGCAGTCTCTGCACGGGCATTATTAAAGCCGAAGGAAGAGCTTACGCACTGAACTAGACCTGAGAAAATACCGTTCTATTAAGCCCAATCTTGGTAATTTAGTCTCAAAGAAAAACTGTGTCAGCTGAAATTACTAATTACTTTGTAAATTCTGTTTAGTTTTATTTTTTAAAAGTCCGTGTAATTATTGAAGATAAAAGAGCTTATGTCAAGTTTCATGTCTGTTCTATAAAATTTAGATATTAAAAACAAAACACAACCAGCTCAACCTAGGGGGTGTACAGAGACAGCCTATGAATCGAGAGGCTTTATATCTACATCCTAATGCAAAAAGAAAATTTGATCAAGAAATATTTCTTAATTAATCTAAAGAGAAAAGCTGGGGCACCTGAGTGGTTCAGGTCATGATCCCAGGGTCCTGGGATTGAGCCCCTCATTGGGCTCCCTGCTTGGGGGGAAGCCTGCTTCTCCCCCCATGTCCCCCTACCCTGCTTGTGTTCCCTCTCTCGACATTATCTCTGTCAAATAAATAAAATCTTTAATGATAATAATAAATAGAAAAGCCCTGCTACTCAGTATAGTATGACAGCATAGGGAGAGAGCATCATATATAGGATAAAACACTGTAAGACAGGAAACATGAGTTTTAGAGTTTTAGTCCTTTTTCTGCTTTTACAAATAAGGAAACATGGACAATTAACCACTAGGGCCTCACCTGCCCTCGTCTAGAATTTACCAGTTTGCCACACAGATTTCAAAGGAAGCTCATCAACTACTTTTATGATGGACCCATCC
Source organism: Enhydra lutris kenyoni (assembly GCF_002288905.1). Lineage (NCBI taxonomy): Eukaryota > Metazoa > Chordata > Mammalia > Carnivora > Mustelidae > Enhydra > Enhydra lutris. Next base: position 27,642,637 of record NW_019154121.1, read on the forward strand.
TAGAGAACATGTAAAGGAAAGTCACAGGAAATAGTCTGTAAACATCTTCCAAACAGGAAAAAACATTAGTTTTATTCAGTTGAAAATTAAAGATAAGTCTGTTTTATTCTTCTACTTTCACTTTAAGAGTTTAAATACTCTCTGCTTCCAGGGACGAATACTTCTAAAATATGGTCCTGTTCAGCTGGTGATGTGCTAATAACTCTGCCCAGTAGGTAAAGCTGTCAGCTGACCCACAGGGTTGGGAGATACGGATGACAGAGCCTCAGTAAATTCCTCGGGAAGCGTGAAGACACCAGCATAGAACAACACAAGGTCATAAAGATGCAAATAACAAAATAGATGGAAGAAGGGAGAATCACTGACTAATATCCAGAAAAAATTAAAAGTAACTGAAAATACATCTTAAAAGTGTCACACCAACAGAAAGACTGATATCGTAAGCAATGAAAAAATGGAAGAATGTCTACACACCTCTCTCAAAACCAAGAGAATCTTTAAACAGCGTCTATAAAATAACTAAGTAAATAATCACTAAAACTACCACGGGGTGGGGGGGGACAATATACATATGCATATATAATGATTCTAGATATTTAATACAAGTGTATTTATACACACAAAAATGTGATGTACATACAAAATCACTACATAATCACCAAAATGTATTGTATTTTAGTTCTGGGTTTTTCATTAATGGATTTTAAAACTACTGCTCTGTGTTTGGGCATCCTCATGGAGCCACTACATTTCCGAGAGCTTCTCAGAAAATGAAAGATAAATCATTCAAAACCAGTTTCTAAGCCATGAAGCACCATACATATGTTACCATGTTCATAACAGCATTTTTCATAATAGCTTAAAATTGTAAATGACCAAATGTTCACCAACAAGTTATCTAATGAACAATTTGTGGTACGGCCACTACTGGGCAATGAAAAGCAATCACCAATGGTATGCACAAAAATATGGCTGATTTTCAAAATAATCATCCTGAGTTTAAAAAGCTAGGGCCCCCTGCAAAACGAGTATATACTATATGATGTCATTTATATGAAACTCTAGAAAATGCAAATTAATTGATGGTGAGTGAAAGCAGACTGCCTGGAAGACAAGGCGGGGAGGTGGGAATGGGTGAACAGTTGGAAAAGAGGGGTTCCCAAAGAGCACCATGGAACTTTCAGGGGTGATGAATTTGGTCATTATCTCGAAGGTGATGATGGTTTCATAAATGTACACGTGTCAAATTAAATTACAAACTTTAAATACCTGCACTTTACTGGATATCAATTATACATCAACAAAGCTGTTTTTTAAAAAGTTGATAATGTATAGATTTGAATAGGTATCCGATTTGTCTGCTCTATATAAAAAGAATACAGGTGATATTTTTTTAAGAAAAATAAACAACTTACTTTGCATTTCCAGCCATTGGTTGGTACTGATTTCATAACTGGTTGAAGACAAAAAGTATGATACCCTTTGTCACACGTATCACACACTAGCATCTTGCTATCTTCTCCCGATTGTCTAAAAAATAAGATAGCATTAATGATGCCTTATCTTTAAACTTATGTTTATAACATAAGTAATCATGAGAAGAATCAATCCTAGGAACTGCCCAGTTCATCAATACCTCAGTGTCTGTTTTGTCTATGCCCAGATAATGACAGAGGTGACCCCCTAAACGATGAGACAGACATCCTACTATGGTCCCTGCAGGATTATCCTTACTGAATGCTCACCTATGGTGAACCTGCTTTAGCCAGGTTAGGATTCCTGCAAAGAAGGAGGGGTAAGGCAAGATGAAGGACTCTGACCTTTACTTTTTAAATATCTCCGTAAACATCCTTTCTAGGGGAAGGAGCTATAACTGACAGGTGACGCTGCATGGGAAGGAACAAATCTTGTCATCAGGAATTGGAAAGACACTGTCATAAAAAGAGGACCGACTCTGGCATCAGACCTGTATCTGTATTCAGACTGCTGTTTATCTAGCTGTGTGATTCCTGAACAAAATAAGCTTAGTCCTCTTGGTTTCAGGAATAAAATGTGAACAATAAAGACACTGAGAATTAAATATAATTCTGGCTGAAGAGCTCAGAATATCCCGTAAACATTAGTGCTAAATAAACAGGTATAAGAATCATCTTGTAATAGTTATTAAGAACTGTAGTCAAAAACCTAAACTCTTTACCTGAACACTCCCATGCCCCAAAGATTGGGCCCTGGCCTACGGCACGAGCTCTGCCCTGATTCCTGGCTATGGACCACTCTCAGAGACTAAGAATTTAACTCAAGAGGAGGGAAAGAAACACTGGGGCGTGCAAGAAGAAGAGTGAGAGGACCCTGAGTCACTCCTGGGGACAGACAGAAGGAAAAAGGAAGATGGGTCGTTGGCCTCCAGTTCTTTCTTACTCAGTTTAACCAATTCTATATATAAAATTGCATGTTTTCTCTCTTTAGGTACATGGAAAGATCTTAGAGGAAAAGCAATTTTTCTTCAAGTTCTCTTACTCCTTCCCAAGAAAGTAGGCACCAGATATAAGCTACCAAATAAATGTTCACTGGCATTTTAATTTTTGCCAAAATATAAAAGCACATCGTCCTACTTATCCCACATAATTGCAAGATGTTGACACTTACTGTTATCAAATTAAATTACAAATAAAACAGACTAATCATGGCAGTGGTGGGCATAATTTCTCCTGTTAGAAAAGTCCTCAGCTTGTACACAATTTGAAGACTGCTCTAGATGCAGATAACTTCCCCAAATTATCATGCTAATTTAGCAGGAGGAAAAAAAAAATCACAGAAAAGATTGGAGAAATAACCAAAGGATGGAATACAACAAATAGGAAAGGATAACCCTACTGCAACGTGTATGTGCTGTATGAAAACTGTACTTCTTTTCAGGACTGTGGTGACTAGGATCAACTGAAGGTATATGTAGGTATATAGATAGATACAGGGGTTTGTTCCTGGTTTTTTTTTTAAAGTAGTCTTAGCATAAATTGTTCTTCCTGGAATGGAAATTCAAACATGTCACTGATCCTTTCACTCACTCTCATAACTACCTTCCAGAACTAGAGGTGTATTTTCCTATTAAATCTCCCCCCCAGTCTCAAACATAGTCGTTTTATTTTCTAATGCTCATTTCTTCTAAATTGTTAGTATCATTCATTTAAAGTGTTTGGCAAATTGAAATTTACTTTCTAGGTAACCAGAGGTATTTAAAATTATTAAAATTAGTTTTTGTTTAGACTTGTTTCAAAATAGTGTTAATAAATACCTAGTAATTGTTTAAAACATGCCTAAGTCAGTGGGAATGAATACAGCTGCAGAATGAACAATCTTCATCATATAACACAAACCTTCAGAACCTAAGAATAGGGTCTCTCTTAATCTCGATACACACCTTTGAGTTGAAATTAAAACTTACTTGCAGTTCTGGCACACTTTGCACTCAGGACATTGCCAACCTGCACGTTTTAACGGAGTAACCGCTATATCCAGGCACATTCCATGATAGTGCTGACCACAAGTAGTACAAAAGAACTGATCTAAGAGGTCTCCCGGGCTGTCGCACACTGCACAGTTTGCATCTTCCTTTGCTATAATTAACAGTAAAACAATGAAATTGTTGTATAAGAGTTTAAAATTTTTCTGACTTTACAATGTAAAAATCACTTGCAGGGAATTTGCATGGTAAATCTTTCAGACACTTGAGGTTACCCACATTGAGCTGATATCCAATGAGAAGAAAGTCTCAGTAAAACCACTGTTACGTATTTAACCTACAATTTATTACAGTAAGTTTAATCATATAGTTTTGCGTATTTGTGCCTACATCTACCTAAGACCATAAGCAGTTCTTACTAATTTTGTACCCTGGTACCAGTGATGACGCTGGGCACCTAGTTAATGCTCCATGTAGACTTGCTGAAAAGAACCAAACAGGAAAATATCAACTGAGAAATGCCTTGAGGTGCAAAAGTAACCATTTTACTTGGATGTTAAATAGATTTTAAAATTAACAATGTAAGTCGAGACAAAATTAAAAAATGTTAAGATCAATTAAATTAAATGCTTCTTAAGCATAAACACACTAACTTTAACTCAGATCAAATAAATTTTTTAATACTAGAAAACACCGTATGAAGGAGAACATTAAAGATGGGAACTACATATTCGTACACAAATACAAAACTTCATACACTAATTCTATAGTCATCTGTATTAACTGCCAGCTTGTAAAAAGGTATTAAAATCGACATAATTATGGATATCATCTATCCCTAAATGTAGACTAAAAAAATAGCACTTTTTAAGTTCTTTTACCATCTAAAACAAAGAATAAATGTAAGAATAAACTGCCTTGCCAAGTACACAGTTGAACTCATATTACAATAAGAAAAATAATGTGTTCTAAATCATACCAATTTGATGATACATGTATGTCTATATCGGACACTTATGTTCTCAATGGTTTGATTAGCTGATTATCTAAAGACTGTTTTAAATTGTATATATGAACCTTTTTTTCTAATTTTTGAAGGTTTGATCAGTTCTCTCTGGCTATAAGCCTTTCTACCTTCCTTTTTCCTCAATCAAGCATCTTGAAACAGACCAATAATCTATTCCTTTTACGTGGCAAACCGGTTTTACAGGCCGAAGAATTTCTGACAAACTTTTTGTTTTCATTTTAACGAAAACCATTTGCAGTTCGAGGACAGTACAAACCACGTTCTAGGATCCCTGGGGGCTGCACACCCCCATTCACCGGGCACTGCCTTCATGAGGCTACCAGTGATCTACGAAATCCAAAGTTACTTTTTTGACCTTATCTTATCTGCTTGTCGCAGCATTTCCATTCCTATCCACTCCCACAGGACAGTTCCCCTTACCTTGGCTTCTGTGATGGCAGCTTTCTCCTGATTTCTCCCTAGGTCTCCCATGCCTCCCTCTCACACTCCTCTGTTGGCTTGTGTATCCCTACAATTCTTCTAAGGGCTGGAGTGCCTTGGGATTTCGTCCTGTTCCTTCTTTTATAATTTCACAAGGTTCCCCTCTGTGATCACACCAGCTCCCATGTTATAAAATACCACCATGATTCCCAAATCCGTATCACCCGCCCCAAACTTAAACTACAAGATGTTATGTTCAAGTCTCACGGGACCTCAACAGGCAGATGTTCTAAAAAATACTCAAAACTCACTACCTCTAAAATAAAACATTTTTAAAATCTAAACCTCTCCCTTTTTCTCAACCAGCTGGGTAAAGTATCACTACGACTCCTCCTTGACCCAACACATCCAGCCAGACACCAATTCTTAGTGGGTCAACTTCCTCTATATCCTTTTTCCTTCTATTTGCACAGTTCAGTTCAGTCCACTCTGCCTTGGTAGTTATACTATCTTCTAAATGGAATTCCTGCTTATGGATCTGACCTCTCCCTGATCATCATCTACACATTTAGGGCAAGTTTTCAAAATTGTGAATCTGTTATGCCCTGCTTCAATTAAAAGTTTACCTATACCTCCTTTTTCACTCTAAACGAAAACAAGATCAAGATTTTCTAGTGTAAGGGAAAGAAGCGGGAGGAAGCCCTCACCCCTTTCCAACGGAATCTCAGGACCACTCACTGTTCCTGGTGATAGCAAGCGGTCTGCAATGCACACGACACACTGTTCAGTGCTGTGTGCTCACATACACTGCTCCCCACCACTTGAAATGCTGTTCCTTTGCGGTGCTGGGCCCTGAGCTCCTTCCAAAGAGGCCTTCAAACCTCTCTGCTCACACACAGCCCTGAATATCCCAACGTTACCACACCTAAAGATCCACCCAGTTGAAGATCTTTCCCCATATACTGAGAGCACACTGTGACACAATCAAGTAATCACACCAGAACAGTTGGAACCTTAAAGGGTAGGGGCCTTGTCTTTTTCAACTTTGTATCCTCAATTTCCTAGCACAAATCAAGTCTTATTAAATATATCTTACATGAAGAACTTCTAAAATCACTTTGAAATGACTCTTTGATCGGCACTTAAAATAAGTCATTAATTTAAAAATGGAAATGTCATAAATTAGTTCATTTTTGATAGAAATGACACATTAGGGTGAATTTTTTTTAATACTAAAAGAGAGTGCCAGTATTTACTCAAGCTATGTACAATAAAACCTATTCCCTTGTTTTTGCCTATCCTCAAAATTTACAGAAATGGAAGCAAATACAGCGCTCTGATTATCAGGTCCTCAGTTCGTCTTTCCTTGTAATTTGCAGGGAACACCGTCTAAAGGCTTCTGTGAAACCTTCCAGAGTTTACTGTTCCGCTACTTAACCTGCCACAGCAGCTACTAGTCATGTGTGGCTACTGGGCAACTGAAATGTGTTTGTCCAAAATGGCACGCACCGTACAATATAAAGTGCATCCCAGATTCTAAAGACTCACTATGGAAAAATAACGTCAAACATCTCAAAAATTTTATTGCTTACATGTTGTAATACTAATATTTTGGACATACTGAAATATATATATTCTTAAATTAATTATTATTTTTTAAAGTTTTCAACATGACCACTAGAAAGATCTGCTCAATTTGCTCACATCACATTTTGTTCCACAGCACTATTTTATACAGCAAAGCCCGTTCTACAATAAGGTCACTGTGTCTAGGATCACTCCTTCCTCCATGATAGTTTGCACCAATTCCTTAATGGCAATGCTGTCATGTTGGTCGATTAGGATGGATGGATCACTGGTAATAAGTTAAACGAAGAAAAACATCCACCTGATACACTCAGTCTAAAAACACCTATGCATTATGTAAAAATAATAATGGAAAAAAAGCACTACATCAAGAAATGAGGTTGGTTCCAACCATTTCCCCAATCAGGAAGAAGATCTAGAAATACCAAAACAGCCTTTTGCAGGTCACGGAAAAATGGTATGACCAGATGGCTTAAGTGTCGTGTCAGAAAGCAGCACTTGGACATATACATACATAAATGCCCCATAGACGCATGAAGTTTGAAGCAATAATCAAACAGGGAAGGGAAATTTTTCTTTAAGCAGCTGAAAAGGCAGAAGAGACCGAGGGAAAGACTGAAGCTAAAGCCAAGTTAAGAGAAGTCAGGAGCCAAGTCCAGGTCCGTCCGGCTCTGCAGACCATGCTCTCTACTCCCCGAAATGTGCTCCCACTGGCAGGGCAGGTGCGCTGGAGAGTGTCCGCACAGGCACAAAGTAAGCAGGAGAGCGCCCGCAGAGGCAGAGAGTGAGGAAGCTGCATGGCGGAGGGGGAGCGAGAACAGAGGGAGAAACAGAAGATCAGCTGTGGACAAGGTCACACCCTGTGACCGCTGTGACCAGAGAAGAGACCGAGGAACAGACACAACACGGAGCCTAAACGAGAAGGCGCCGTGTCAGAGACACCTGGTCACGCAGGAAGGTGGGACTACTGAACGCGACAAAAGTGCAACTGCCACCGGACCGCACCCACACAGCCCCGTCACTGCCACGCACGACCCAACACCTGCCAGCTCGGCTCCCGCTACCGGCAGAACACGGCACAGCATCACACGGGATCCACAGCAAGAAACACGAGTCACGGATGCTGTCCGGAGAGGCTGGCCCACAGAGCAGGCAGAAGCAGCTCAGAGACCGACAGGATTTAGGGTAAGAGAAAAGCAGCTGGACTCGGTATCAAGAGATACAAAGACGACCACGAAAATGAAGTGAGAGAAGTTAAGGTCGAGTGATGAAAGTCAATGCGCTGGGGACAAGGAGGGCATGAGGAGATCCGGCACGCCCACATTCGAGCCTTCAAAAACTCCTCCCTGAAGACAGAGTATCTTGTACACAAGGCCTAGGTGCTCTAGTCTTTGTTTGCTCGGATGCTGTCTCTTCTGCCTACCTAGGAGACTATATTCCAGGCACAGTGACGAGCTGTCATTTCACAGTTCTGCCAGGCCCATTCCTCAAGACCTGTAGAGCAGTTGTTCACTCGTTCTGAAATGTTCTTCCCTCTGATCTCGTGTGGTGGGCTCCCTGCCATTTGGCTTTCCCTGAGAGGGAAAATACTGCGTGGATGTGGCTATGTCTCTGGGATGGCAGTTGGTGTACAATCCCTAGACAAGGTTAGTGCGTACCGCATCATCATGAAAATACTGATGAAGCCAGGACCAGCACTGACCTATGACAAAGCACCCAAAATTGTTTTCTGATGAGTCTTGGCCTTGCTCATAGGTTCTCTCCTTGCTCAGGTTTCTAATGAGGTCCATTTTCCTCTTCAACTTTCATAAAAAGATGTCAATCCAACTCTTAGTCCAGCTAACTATCAAGCATATTGCTCTATGCTTAGCCAGCGGCATAAAGTATTACGTTCCATGTATATGGATATACTGAGTCTTAGATAAAAGAGCTAGAATAGCTACCACTTTGTAAAGCAATTCATATATGCAAAGTCAAATGCTCCATGGTTTCCATTAATTATTATTTAACCGTCATAGTAACACTGGTGTTTAAGCCCCAATTTTTGAAAATACTAAGTACCTTGTGCTATGACACACAATTAGGATAGCTGAAAATACTTATGAAAGATTTTATGAAGACTATTGCATAATATTGTAAATTACTACAATACATTCTACCTACAATATTCTCTACACCCTTGGATTAAGACAGATGGTCAGAAAGCTGTGCTTAGAGACTGCACTGGCTAAGATCCTCAAGGAATAGAATTTACTTAACTGGGCTTTGGTTTCATGTAAGAAATTGCCCTGTGAGATTTGTTTTGCTACACTGTATAATGTATATACAGTCCCAGTATCAAGTCAAATCTTTTGACATTACTATGAATCAGGTCACTGTTGACATTCCCTTCTTTGTGTTGACTGCTGGAGAACTCTGGAGCCAAAAATTTATTTTCCAAAATGCCAGTGTCACTATTATCTTCATACTTATACTATCCTTATTTTCCCATGACCAAATTTCCTTGTGTATTTATAGTTTAATCCTGCTAGTCACATATTTTATGAGTCTCCATAAATCTATTTTGGAACATGGCACAGTGCCAATAGTTTCAGTGTATCTCTGAGTCGTGTGTGGCAGCACAGAGCTCTCACTGTACAGCTGGTGAGTGACAGCAGCGCATCTCCCCGCAGTCCTTACACTTCCTGACTTCACACCATGTTTATTATGGTCTCTAACATTCACTGAGGTGTACCCTCTTAGAACACAGTCTGCAGTATACAGAAGGATGGCCATTAACTAACAAACATCTAATGTTAGAAATGTGGTCACAGAAAACTCTGTATGTTGTTTACTGAGGTCTGAAGCATGACTGAGTACAAAACACGGAATTAAACTCAGATTCTTGAACACAAATGTAGTTGTTTTGTTTGATTGGCAAAGTGCATTATACCACCCGGCGTATAATCAACTCTGATGACCGACATCGCAGCTGGGGCACCTATGTGAGGTGATTCACCCCTGAGGCCTGAAATGACACCCGTGACAGCCGCTGTGCATCAGTGTTTTTCTCCCAGACTTACGTATGTAACCACAAACATATTTTAAACTTTAAATCCCTTATTCGCCCAAATACAGTCTGACATTTTAGTTTGCCCTACCTGTAATTTCTGTCTGTATAGTGATTAAGGACATGGTTATACATGTAAACAAAAATAATTTTAACTGAAGATGAAATTATGAGACTGAGATTATACAATCTAACTGTATTTGAGGCTATTTAAGTCTGAGGTAGCTATATTTATGTTTCACAGAGCTGGAAAAGATTTTTTTAAAAAGCTTTCATCAATACTGCTAAGACACAGATAAAAGCTAACACTAATTTAACTAACAGGTTACACACAAAAAGACTGAATAAAGCATCGCAGAGATTTCACAATGAGTCTGGAAATTCAATTTACTAGGGGGGGAAATCCCAAAGCATACATGCTCATTGGAAATCCATATACTAAGAAAAAGGCAAGATCTCTGTTTAACAATAAAGATGGGCAAGAATTATAATTTTCTGTATAACAAATTTCAAACATTTAAATATTTTCACGTAATTATAAAATATTGTTTGGAAAAGAAAGGAAAAAAGCACAACTGAGGATTATAGGTAACCAAGATAGATAAATCAAGAAGAAACATTAACAGAGATTTCTATTATGACTATCAGGGCTATACAATTACCACGAATTTCGAAAGCGTTTGCTGATCCTATTAATGTACATCCTGAAATAACACTTGAATGAATCATCATCTAATTCTCTAAGTGGTGGTTTTTTGTGTAGAAGACACTGAATACCATTTGACTTTTTAAATGACTTTACAGTACATATTAAAATACTTTATACTCAGTATTTCTTTCTACAGTGGTTTAGGAAAAATTTTAATAAGAATGTAAAACATGCAAACTATCTTTGAAATTTTGAGGAAATACCTTTGGTATTTAACTTCGATGTTACTGGTGATAACAGACTCCCCCAAGGATCTCTGGCAAAGACCCCTTAGATTACCAAGGTTATATAATACTACCTTTTAATACAAGCAAAATAATATTTAGGGAAATTACAACATCAGTCATTTGAAGTAAGTACACTGACAAATGTTTAAAAAGTAGATCTACAGTAAACTTACATCTCTCAGGAGCTTGGTCGATGTGCTCTGGACACAGAAGGAAGAAGTTCCGAAAGTCCTGAAAGGTCCCGGCTCCCGCAGCACAAGGATAATGGTACGTCTGGGTGCATTTCTCTTCACAGCATTTGATAGTGGCTCCAAGGTGCTTACAAAATGCACATCGCTGAAAGGGGGCAAACGGGAAAGAAATCTCTTTTTAAAACCTGGAAAAGGAGCGCTCAAATGTGGAGCTAGGAAGGTATTTAAAAAAAAGTCTTCTGTATGCTACTAGCAGAACAATTTAAACCTCCATAATACTGAATAAAGGATCCATTAAAAATGATAAAATCTAAAGTACTCAGCTGAGTGCTTGGTATAACATGGGTTCATCCATTCGAGTTTAGAAAGTGAGCATTTCACTTTTTTCTACTGACTTTTGTCAAAAACAAGTAAAAATGTTTTAAACGAGTAATATGACTGAAAAGGCACGTGTCTAGTTGTGGGGTATTTCAACACATTTTAAGACCCACCAAAAACTAATAAAATGTATCTCTACTATTTATGAAACCTCTTACTGTTTTCACCCTACATAAATATCAGTATGAAATAAAACACGCAATCATAGAGTAAGTTAGTAAGGGACAATCATAGGATTCCAGTATACCTACAGATTACACACATCCCTGTAACAATTAGTTTCAAGTTTCTTAATAAAAACTGGGAATGGAAAGAAATGTTAAATCCTCGGAGTATCTCCTTTCCCTATTTCAACCTGCTCTATTCGCTTGCTCGTGGTAAAAGCAGAAAAAAGCAGCGCCAACACAACCACAGGGGAAGTGCATGGCAACTAAGGTGTAAAGAGTCAGTACAAACTGCCTACAATGCGACATGCATATAATCAGCTCTCCCCAAGAATGATTAACACACTCTCCTTCAAGCTCTGGGTATCATTTTCTTTGTGGGTCTTCTGCTGGGTAGCCCGCATCGTACAGTATACAATCTCTCTTGGGAAGATGCCTAGCTGTCTATCTTGTACGGGCTTCTGTTGGAGCATTCATGCCATTGCAGGAGAATTATTTACTTGTCCTTTCATCCCAGTCCTGGATCCTTGAGGAGAGGCACATATTTTGCTATCTTTGTATCTGCAGCACTGTGAATGCTGCTTGGCACAGAAGCCCTAATAAACAGGTGTTCATATTTATATGTACTAAATGGACTTCACTGTTCATACTCTCACTGTTAAGTGTGGTTCATGAGAGCATAATCGAAACACCGGAAGTCAAATGGAACAATGTGTGATAAAACTGGCCCTCCTGAAAGAAAGTCACTAACATTACCAAGAAGATCTTTTTTAAAGATTTTATTCATGTATTAGAAGAGAGAGAGAGAGCACGCATGGGTGGAGGGGGTTGCACGGAGAAGAAGAGGGCTAGAGGAAGCAGCAGACTCCCCATTGAGCAGAGAGAGCTGATGTGGAACTCAGTCCCAGGACCCTGAGATCATGACCTGAGCCAGAGTCGGATGCTTAACGGACTGAGCCACTGAGGCGCCCCTAGAAGATCTTCACGTGCTAACATACTTTTTCTGTATTCTGCTAGTCTATCAGAGAATACAACAGTTTTTAAATTAAAATTCATTCCAGCATTTTATGTAAGAGGCCATCAAATTCTTCCTTGTAACCATCAGTCCATGGCACTGAACCAATATATAAGAAAGTTTGATATTGCTTGATGAGTCTTCTACACATTTCCAGAACTGTCAACAGACCACTGCAGCTTCTAGGTGACTCATGAACACTAGTTATACCTGTTGCATTTCTGTTGTCTATGATGTCCACAAGTCTGAAGACTTAATAAACATTTCCCTTCTCTTTTTGTACTTACAGGTGCTACATCATTAAAAAGACAAAAGAAAAGGAAGCAAGCCTTAATAAAGTATAATAACCAGCTTTCTCCGAATTTATTTTATGTTATGATCTCTCAGGGTCTCTAAATATGTTTAGTATATTGACACGACCCAGAATAAACAACATGTATAACATCAAAGTAGTCTGAGTACCCTTGAGTCATACTGGAAAGACCAAGAAAATGCTGAGGGAGGAAGGAGCACTTATATGTCCAACTGACGGCTAAAAAGGTTTTTACATTAACTCATTAGCATAACAAAATAATTTCAGCTAAACTGTTAAAATCTCCATTTTTTTAGCATATGGCAAATTGTACAGGCTTTTGCACTAAAAATAATTTTGGCAAATAAAATATAATGACTTTCATTTAAGTACATAATAAGGAAACAAAATAATTTAAATTGATCCTTTTCCCAATGTCTGTATCATTTTAGAAACATCAACATGTTCTCTTAATCACATTTGCAATGGAAAATATTATGTGACATTAGCTAAACTACTATGAGAAGTCCTGGAATGTATCCAACATACTAATTTACAGTAACATATAAAGATACAGGGAATAAAAGAAAGGAAATAAAATACTAACTGCATTTAAGTGAACGTTTCAAGCCCATCTGTTATAATTACAGAGCTAATGAAAGACATTTGGCATTCAAAGAAAATATATACTTTATATATAGGCTAGAATAGATCTTTCTGAACCAAATAAAAGCATTTGTAAAATTGTCGAAATTATGAAAGAATAAATTTCCACAGGGAGCTTCTTGAACATCAGCATTCTTGCACAACACTTATTAGAAATGAAACAAATTATAAACTAAGCAACAATTACAAAGCTAATTAACATTTAGGGAGAGGGAGGTAAAGTAAACAGCTTTTAAATGGTTTACCAACTAAACAATTTATTTGAATCAGTATTTAAAACTCCTAAATAGCATTTTATTTTTCTACTTTTTTGAATTATTAAAAAAAGAAAAAGAGGAGAGGTAGAGAAAAAAAAGAGAAGTGTTATAGTATCTTTTGACAATTGTCCAAGAGCACATCCGAGAAAGAACTGTCAGAGTGCACACTGCCAACTACTATTAAGAATTAGTTTGAGGAACTTCCAAAACTTTTATTTCACTAGACTAAAATAAGGAAGGCTCTCTCAAAATAAATCTGCAATACAAAACAAAGCAGAATCACAAAATTTCAGAGATTAAGGTTAAAGATGAGTTATGAAATAGTAACAATAAGCTTGAGGATATTCCTGTTTGTCCAATTAATTATGAAGTATTTATTCTGTATCAACTATGGCAATGGGCTAAGGGCTCTAAGTCAAATATTATTATAGGTTTTCTATATACTTTTTAGCCTCTCCCAAACTTTTCTTATCAGTTAGCTGGGATTCTCCCAGAATGCAGAAAAAAGAATAAGGACAGAAAGTAAGAAAAACAAGTAAAATTGACATGGAAAACTGATCCACAAAATCCAGTGTCTCTTTAAGCAAGAGTACCAGAAGGAGAGAAAATAGAAGGATTATAACCAGAGAAATTATTCTTTTTTTTTTTTTTTTAAAGATTTTGTTTATTTATTTGACAGATCACAAGTAGGCAGAGAGGCAGGCGGGGGGGTGGGGGGGAAGCAGGCTCCCTGCCAAGCAGAGAGCCAGATGCGGGGCTCGATCCCAGGACCCTGAGATGATGACCTGAGCTAAAGGCAGAGGCTTAAACAACTAAGCCACCCAGGTGCCCCCAGAGAAATTATTCTTTTTTTTTAAATTAACATATAATGTATTATTAGCCCCAGGGGTGCAGGTCTGTGAATCGCCAGGTTTACCCACTTCACAGCACTCACCATAACACATACCTTCCCCAATGTCCATAACCCAACCACCCTCTCCCCAGCGAAATTATTCTTAAAAAATTATGAAAATATCTACTAAGAGCTAACATGCACTAACCATAATTTCATTGAACAGGTGGGGGAGCCAGAAGAGTCTTTCTCTCTTTTACTGATCTCTGTATCACACTACAAAAGCACCTACTCTTAATATCTATCACATTACTTCCCTAATTGGAAAACACCCACTTCAGATTAAAACGTCTCACACCTAGAAACACTGGCAAAATTTTAAGGTAGCAAAGAAAAGGAAAAATTCCAGTAGCCTCGTGAAAGAGAAAACAGGCCAGCTACAAAGAAAGGAGAATTGTCATTCCTTCTCATTAGCAATATTCAATGCAAAAACTAAAAAAAGCTGTATCTTCCAAGGTCAACAAAAAAATTGTGTGAAACTAAAATTTTAATACCTACTAAGTTTACATTCAAGTCCATGGATATTAAACATAAATGGGCTAAATTCCCTATTTAAAAAAAACAGTAACTTTCAAAATGTGCAAAATATACTTTGTACATGTACACACACACACGCTACCTATATATACACACCCATTTTAATTATAAGCATAAATAATCATAAACAAAATATACATGTACATGTATGTATGTTTTATGTATATGTACATATATGTGCATGAGGCACAGTGACACAACAAATTCAAAAATAAAAGCAGAAGGGAAAAGCACAAACAAATGCTATCAAAAAGAAAGCAGCTATGGCAAAGAAAACTGGATCCAAACCAAAAAGCAGTAAATAGGGCAAAGATAAAGTTCATATTAAAAAAAAGTCTTATGTTAAGAATTCCAACAGAACAAGAAACGGTCACTGAAGTTTACATACCTAGTATGAATTTCCTTGACATATAAAAGTAAAATTGAGTAGAAATATGTACATGAATAAATCAGACCTTAATACATCTCTCAGAAATCAAGACATAAATAGATATAAAACAAAGAATTTAATTAACAATGATCAAGTTGATTCAAACTTACACATACACAGATTTCCATCATTCAACACCAGAGAATATATATCCTATAAAATGTACATAGAATTCTTTTTCTTTTTTTATTTTTTAGAACTATTTTTAACTCACTATACATATGACCATAAAAAAGTCCACAAATTCAAAAAAATCAAGTATTTACTAGGCCATATTCTAAAAAGCAGGTATTTCCTAAACCTAATACATTAACAATTACGAATTTACAATATAAACGCAGTATCTATCCACCAGAAAAACTGAAAAATCGCATCTAAGGCAGATTTCTTTTAGATCAAAAGAAAAAACATTTATTATTTTTGAAATGATTGAATAAGAAACATGTCAAAAATCTTTGAGATGTGGCAAATTTGGTTATGAAAAAAATACAGCTTGAAAAATGCAAAACTCAAGACCAAAGGATAAAAATAAATGAAGCTAGATTTAAAAACTGAAGCAAGTAAGAACCAATATACACTGCATGAGATGAGGCATCTCAGGAAGTAAGCCCACCCAAATACTGTATTTAGGAAGATGTTATTCGTAAGATTCAGGTGTTAAAGTCTATCAAAAGAATCAGTGTTTGCTTTAGAAAAAATATGCTTAAAATAAAACTGACTGAAATAAAACTCAATCTACCGAAACATCTTATATATAAATTGGCTTAAAATCATGAATATCTTGATGAGTGATTTGCTGCTGCCATTCTAGCCCAGTTAATTATTCTGGTTTGTCCACTAACATCCATTTCTGACTGAAACATCTGCTAGAAAAATAATAACATTAAATAGCATTACAAAATCAAAACAGGCAGTGCTATGAATGAGATTTTTTTCCTCCTGCCAGTATCTTCCCTTTCTGACACATCTTCCTCACTGCTGTCACAATGGTCTTCTTTTCTTTTTCACAATTTTTTTATTTTTATTTTTTTTCTTATGTTAGTCACCATACAGTACATTGTTAGTTTTTGATGTAGTGTTCCATGACTCATTGTTTGCGTATAACACCCAGTACTCCATGCACTCTGTGCCCTCCTTAATACCCATCACCAGGCCAACCCATCCCACCACCCCTCTCCCCTCTGAAACCCCCAGTTTGTTTCCCGGAGTCCAGAGTCTCTCAGGATTCAACTCCAGCTCCGATTCCTCCTTTCATTTCTCCCCTCCTTCTCCCAATGTCCTCTACACTATTTCTTATGTTCCTCATGTAAGTGAAACCGTATGATAATTGTCTTTCTCTGACTGATGTATTTCACTTAGCATAATCCTCTCCAGTTCCATCCACGTCAATGCAAACGGTGGGTATTCATCCTTTCTGATGGCTGAGTAATATTCCATTGTATATATGGACCACATCTTCTTTATCCATTCGTCTGTTGAAGGACATCTCAGCTCCTTCCACAGTTTGGTGATTGTGGACACTGCTGCTAGAACATTGGGGTGCATGTGCCCCTTCTTTTCACTACATCTATATCTTTGGGGTAAATACCCAGTAGTGCACCTGCTGGGTCATAGGGTAGCTCTATTTTTAACTTTTTGAGGAACCTCCACAATGTTTGCCAAAGTGGCTGCACCAGCTTGCATTCCCACCAACAGTGTAAGAGAGTTCCCCTTTCTCTACATCCTCTCCAACATTTGTTGTCTCCTGCCTTATTAATTTTTGCCATTCCAACTACTGTAAGGTGGTATCTCAATGTGGTTTTGATTTGAATTTCCGTGATGGCTAATGATGTTGAACATTTTTTCATGTGTCTGTTAGCCATTTGTATGTCTTCTTTGGACAAGTGTCTGTTCATGTCTTCTGCCCATTTTTTGACTTGATTATCTCTTTTTGGGGTGTTGAGTTTGAGAAGTTCTTGTAGATCTTGGATACCAGGCTTTATCTGTAGTGTCATTTGCAAACATCTCCCATTCCTTGGGCTGCCTCTATGTTTTGTTGACTGTTTCCTTTGCTATATAGAAGCTTTTTATCTTGATGAAATCCCAAAAGTTCATTTTTGCTTTTGTTTCCCTTGTCTTTGGACACGTGTCTTGAAAAAAGTTGCTGTGGCCAATTACTAGAACCTATACAGTAATTCAGTAATGTGGCAGGATACAAAATCAATGCACAGAAATCAGCTGCTTTTCTGTACACACTAACAAAGTAACTGTAGAAAGAGAAATTAGAGAATCAATTCCATTTGCAATAGCACCAAAAACCGTAAGATAACCTTGGAATAAACCAAGGATCTATACTCTAGAAACCACAGGACACTCATGAAAGAAATTGAAGAAGACACAAAAAGATGGGAAAACATTTCATGCTCATGGATTCGAAGAATAAACATTGTGAAAATGTCTCTGCTGCCCACAGCAATCTACACATCCAGTGCAATCCCTTTCAAAATACCACGAACAAACAATCCTAAAATTTGTATGGAACCAGAAAGGACCCCGAATTGCCAAGGAAATGGTGAAAAAGAAAAACAAAGCTGGGGGCATCACATTGCCTGACTTCAAGCTCTTACATAGCTGTGATCACCAAGACAACATGGTACCTGCACAAAGAGGCACACAGACCAATGGAACAGAACAGAGAGCCCAGATATGGACCCTCAACTCTATGGTCAACTAATTTTTGACAAAGTAGGAAAAAATAGCCAATGGAAAAAAGACAGTCTCTTCAATAAACGGTGCTGGAAAAATTGGACAGCTATGTATAGAAGAATGAAACTCAACCACTCTCTTACACCATACACAAAGATAAACTCTAAATGGATGAAAAGACCGCAACGTGAGGCAGGAATCCATCAAAATCCTCGAGAACATAGGCAGTAACCTCTTCGACACAGTGGTCTTTCTAAGGGAGTCCCCGATACCTCTGGATCAGGTCCAGCCTCCTCAATATGTCACTGTGGTAGGCAGACTCCTAAAACGCCTGCACTCCCCACTTTTACCCCCTAACATGTCCCACCCCTAATCCAGAGACTCATAAAAAATATATGTATATGATGAAATATCATGCCAGAGATTATATCACATGGCAAATGGATTTTTGCAGATGTGATTAAGGCTGCTATTCACCTGATGCTGGACTAATCAAGGGAGAGATTAGTCTATTCAAACTGCACAATTCCTTTAAAAGCACAACGTTTTCTTCAGCTGGTAGGAGAGAGGAAAGTCAGAGAAATTCAAAGCAAGGGAAGGATTCAATACATCATCACTATCTTTGAAGACAAAAGGAGCCCCACGCAAGGTCCAGGAGTCACCTCTAGGAGCTGACAGCAACCTCAAGTAAGGCTGGCCAACGGGCAGACGGCCAGTAAGGAAATGGTGCCCTCAGTACCACAACCGCACAGAATGGAATTCTACCCTCACCTACATGGACTCAGAAGATGATTCTTCCCCAGGGCCTTTGGATAAGCGCACAGGCTGGTAGACATCTTTAAGACCCTAAACACAGAGCACAGCTGAGCCTGCCCAAACCTCTGACCTACAGAAGTATGACCTCATAAATGGGGCTGCTTTAAGCCAATAAATCTGTGGTAACTTCTTATATAGCAACAGCTCACACTTAGCACATTTCACATGGCGGTTTGTTCTCTGCTAAATCACTATTCGTATTTTTAAGAAAATTTTTCTATTATACTTACATTACACAGTGTCTTCTTTACTCAAAATTATTAAGCAAATAGGGTAAATATTTTAAGCTCCATCCTAGTAATGAAGCAGCAAAACCCAAGAGAAACTCTCTGAACACAAGCATTTCTGAGTCCAGCATTCTGAGTACACAAATGTGCCCTCTATCTATTGGGTCAAGGAAATAGTAAATTCTCTAATTGACGACAAAGTACATAAATCAGAAATCTTCAACAAATAACCATACTAGCTACAAGCTTTAACATAACCATAAAAAAAAGATTAATAAATCTGACTATATAAAACTTTTAAACTTTATATGGTGAAAAACCATACATATCTCAGAGAAAATCAAATGACAAAAAAATTTTTTTAAATAACCTGCAATTTGAATTACAAATGTCTAGTATCCTGAATATATAAAAGCAAAGCGTATACATTATAAAAATGAGTATAACTTAAAAATAGACAAGGACACTTTGTAGAAGCACATAATTTAGGGAAGACATAACATGGGCCAACAAAACATATTTAATATGCAGGATTTAGTGAACATTATTTCCCAGCAGCCAGGCCAAACACCTTACAAGCACGACCTTATTCAAGTCTAACAAACCACCATTTTCGGTGGATACCATTACTGCTCACTTTACTAATGAGGCACAAAGAGATCGAATTCCTTGCTCACCCTTACAAAGCCAGGAAGTGAAAGAGGAATTGAATTAGAGGAGTTCATAATTAGTTAGATATGGGTAATTAATGCAAATTCCATTAACACACTGAATAGTTTATTTCACTTATATCCTCACTCTCACTTAGGTTATAAACAAAGAAGGTAGCCAGTTTGGGATTTGAATTTCATAAAATATTAATCCTCACTGACTACCGAAAGAAATACACCAGAATGTTCATAAAACACAATTCATAATACTTTCAAACTGAAAAGCCCCAATGCCCAACAGTAAAATGGATAAACGACAGTATCTGGCAACAGAATACTATGATCAATGAGAGTAAGTGAATGACGACAATGAGCCGTTCGGAGAGTTTCACCAACATAATGGCATGTGGAAAAAGAGAACAGTACTTACTGTATAAGTCCAATACATAAAAGTACACGACGTACAAAAACAGACAATACTAATTTATAATGTGATGTCAACACTTGCCTCTAGGGAGTTAAAAGCAGTGACCGAAAGGAACAGAAATCCTGGGGTGCTATTACTGAGCCAATCACAGTTTAGGTGCATTGATCTTACTTAGGGGTGTTCACAGAAAGGTACACCTATAGTAAATACATTTTGTGTGTATGTATCATACTTCAATAAGAAGTTTTTTTAGAAAACTAGAGAATTTTAGGTGAAAACTAAACTTGTAAGGGATAATATCTGCCTTTTTATTTCTCACATGAAACTCTATGCAAATATTACTACTCTACCTCATGTGTTTTCATTCGATGGATTAAAATTTCTTATTCTTCTCCAGTAACCTGTAGTATATTAAGATATTAGCTGTGCGAATAATATGAATGAACGCACTGTAAATCTAATTCTAAGATATTTGTCCTTAGGCCCCCCACCCAAAAAAAAGAAAAAAAAAGAAAGGAAGGAAGAAAGAAAAGGATACAAACAACTACCACATAAATCATTTATCATTTGGTTATTACTAAGAGCACAAAACGAAGTACTATATATTATCAATCACTTTGTAACAATGACTGCTTGAAAATTAGGATATTTGAAAACCAAAACATTCGAATTTAAACATGTCTGTTTAACATGATACTAGGGTTAGTAAGCTAACACTGTATATTATAGAAAAGACTTTAAAACTTCTAGGCAAACATTAACATAATGATTACAGTTAATTGGATACATTTAAATCATATCTTTTAAAAACATAAGAACAGCTATATTTGCATGCTCTTTGGTCCAAATTTTGATGTCAATTAGTATATTTAGCCCACATTTATCTTTTCTAAAGATTTATTTATTTGAGAGAGAAAGAGGGTGCACTTACGGGGGAGGGGGTTGAGGGAAAACTCGGAAAGAACCCCCACTGAGCACAAAGTCAGTGTGGGACTCAATCCCAGGACCTCAGTAAGCTGACATCGTGACCTAAGCCACAATCAGGAGTCTGCCACTCAACGGAATGAGCAACCCAGGCGCCCCTAGCCCAAATTTAGAACCTGCACAAGAAACATGCCCATCTTCATAAAAGATTCCAACGGTAGTATAAGAATATCTATTCTTGGGGCGCCTGGGTGGCTCAGTGGGTTAAAGCCTCTGCCTTCAGCTCAGGTCATGATCCCAGGGTCCTGGGGTCAAGCCCCACATTGGGCTCTCTGCTCGGTGGGGAGCCTACTTCCCCCTCTCTCTGCCTGCCTCTGTGTCTACTTGTGATCTTGTCTGTTAAATAAATAAATAAATGATTAAAAAAAAGAGAGAGAATGTCTATTCTTACAAACAGTACACAAATAGAATTAGGTCATCCAAATAGAAATTATATTTATAAAAAACTAGTAAATATATCCACACAGTCTATACAAGTGAACCAGATTCTGGATGAATAAAACTTTCATACATGACTTTGGAGAGGAAACTCTGTTTCCCACCTATCTCACAGAGAAGTGGTAGAATAGTCTTCTATTACTGTCCACTAACAAAATGCTACTCAGTAAGTAAGCACATTGGCAAACATTATTATCACATAAGAAATGGCAGTAAAAATCTTAACATAAACTAAAATGCCTGTAGTAGCTGAATTATATCTAGAGTATTTATATAATCATAGCAAATAACTCAAATATGTTGTATGCCACTCATGGGCTCAAAGGATGATGGCTAAAAGCAATGAAAATATTAAATCATTACTGATCTGCTAGCTTTGGGTGTTTATTTGGATTTATTTACTTTTTAATTTTTTTTAAATTTTTATTATTTTCTAAAGAGAGAGAGAGAACAAGCAGGGGAACAGCAGAGGAAGAGAGAAAAGTAGACCCCCCCACACACACACTGAGCAGGGAGCCGGACATAGGACTGATCCCAAGATCCCCGGAACATGACCTGAGCAGATGGCAGATGCTTAACCAACTGAGCCACCCAGGCACCCCTCTTAATTTTTAGAAATCTCTAAGCCCAACCCATGACCCCAAGATCAAGAGTCACATGCTGCTCCAACTGAGTCAGCCAGGCCCCCATCTGAATTTCTTTTAAATTGATGCACAAAATAAACAATAATTTCCCTTTTTCTCTTAGTAACTTTTTCAATTAGAGGAAAAATTGTTTAAAAGAAAAGATAGAATTATAGATTGGATGGGCCATAAAAATTAAAAAAAAAAAAGAACTACTGAATTCAATTGAAAAATATCAGTATGAACTCATGATTTTGAAAAATATCTTTTATATATGATTTATTTTTGACCAGGACTCAAGATAATTTAGAGGAACAAGTCTTTTTTTTTTTTTTTTTTTAAGATTTTATTTATTCATTTGACAGAGAGAGACAGCGAGAGAGGGAACACAAGCAGGGGGAGTGGGAGAGGGAGAAGCAGGCTTCCCGCTGAGCAGGGAGCCTGATGCGAGGCTTGATCCCAGGTCCCTGCCCCAGCAACCGACTTCTAGAATGATGCTGGAACTGAATATCCACATGGAAAACAAAGAACCTTGAACCTTTCATCTTGTATTCTCCCACCATACATGTGATTTATAAAGTGAATAAACAGGAGCACCTGAGTGGCTCAGTCTGTGTGTGTATCCTTTTGGCTCAGGTCATGATCCCAGGGTCCTGGGATAGGGCCCCTCATTGGGCTCCCTGCTCAGCGGGAGCCTGCTTCTCCCTCTCCCACTCCCCCTGCTTGTGTTCCCTCTCTCTCTGTCTCTGTCAAATAAATAAAATCTTAAAAATAAATAAATAAATAAATAATCTTAAGGTAGCCTTGGAATATGCAATAATACTTTCATATAAGACATACCAAGCATAATCCTTAAAACATTTGAAAATTGACAAGTGACATACTTCATCAAAATTAAACCCTCTGCTCATCGAAAAGCACTAAAGAAGAAAGAAAGATGCAAACTAGGCAAAAATACCTAAAAAATACATCTCTGAAAAATGATTTCTCTGTAGAACATTTTAAAAACTCTTAATAGTAATGAAAGACAAATCAATTGGAAAAAGGGGGGGTAGACGTAAAAGATTTGAGCAGACAACTCACAGAAGATATAAAATGGCCAGTAAGTACATAAAGATGTTCAATTTTATCAGGATATACAATATTCATCATGAAATACAAAACCAAACCCACAATGAAATATCATTAAACACCAACCAGAATGGCTGAAATTTACAAACACTGGCAATAACCAGTCCTAGAAAAATGGAGAGCAAAGGGAACTCTCTCACATCTTACTGGTAGAAATGGAAAAGTATGCAAATCCTTTTGAAGAAACTGTCAAACTGTCTTCCAAAGTTAGACACATATTTTCCAGGAAATCAGCAATTTCAGATCTAATTATTTCCACAAGAAACATGAAAATATGTGTCATGTTGCATAAATGTTCACAGCAGCTTTATAAACAATAGCCACACAGAGGAAGAAATCTTTCAGGTGGTGAATGGACGAACCTCAGAGGCCAGACTGAAAAGATTTCATCCTCTAGGATTCCATTTATATTTCAGTCTAGCAAAGGATCAGATCACTGACTGCCAGGAAACAGAGTGGTGGAGGGTTCAGAACCAAAAGGGTCATGAGAGGAAATTTGGGATGAAAGAAATATTTTGTATCTTGATTATGATGATAGTTATACACATGACTGTAATACTTCTCACAACATTCAGCTGTACCTTTCTTCTGAAGAGCTGACTTATATTGTATGTAAAATATACCTTAAAATTAAGAACTCTCACGCAGAAAAAAAAAAAAACCTTCCAAATTTATTTATTGGGTAATGAATGGCGGACAGGCTAGTGTCAAAGTAACATTTTTTGAAAATAAGATTTGTCAAATCTGAATAAAATTTAAAGCCTAACTACTGGAAGTCACTTGTGAATAAACAGAAGCCAGATGGACCGGAAGGACACTTGACGCTTCAAAGAAGACATCGCTGGCTAAGATTTGTGTTGAAACAAATGTTTAGCTACGGACATTTCCTCATGTGCCTGGCAAGGGGGAGACTGGGACCAGACTTCACACAAGCTTCAGTCGTTCTGATGTGAGAAGACAGATGAAGTTCTCAGGACTAGGGAGACTGGAAACTGAGGGGAAACCTTGAAAGGAGGGAGCCACAGAGGGGAGCCCCCAGGTTAAACTCTCAAATTTTCCTTATACCCTTAACATGTACCTTCCCAGAAGGACTCTGAGCAGCTCAGGGAGAGCAACACCTAAACTGCTGAAGGAACCCAGCAGAGATTCCCGATGCCAATGGCTGGGGTGACATGGATTGGAGTGTAAGTCCAGCCGTCATAAAAGTCTCCCAGAACAAATTCTGCCATTGAACAGAATAAGGTAATAGAATCCAGAATCTATAACCTATCACCTAAAATGTGCAGTATACAATAAAAATTCCTAGACATGTGAAAAACCAGAAATGAGAAAATGGGACCCTTAAGAAAGAAAAAAAAAATTCAAATAAAAAAGGACAAGATGCACAAAGACTTTAAAAAGCCATTATCAGGGGCGCCTGGGTGGCTCAGTGGGTTAAGGCCTCTGCTTTCGGCTCAGGTCATGATCCCAGGGTCCTGGGATCGAGCCCCGCATCGGGCTCTCTGCTTGGCAGGGAGCCTGCTTCCTCCTCTCTCTCTCTGCCTGCCTCTCTGCCTGCTTGTGGTCTCTGTCTGTCAAATAAAATAAATAAAATCTTAAAAAAAAAAAAAGCCATTATCAGAAACATGTTCAACAACATATAGAAAAAGCTGGCCATAACAAAGAGTAGCATAATACAAGAGACATAAAAACTGCAAAGTGAAAACCTAACAAACTCTGCAACTATGACTTAAAATAATTTCAATTAAAATGTCAATGGATAGGTTTAACAAGAGATTGGACAGAACAGAAAAAATGGTCAGTGATGTTGAAAATAAATGAATCATTTATCCATTGTGAGAAACTAAATTATTGAAAAAGAAATTAACAGAGCCTCAGTAACCTGTGGGACAATACCAAATGGACTAACATGCATGTAATTGGAGTTGCAGAGGAGAGAGAGATGGGACAGGAAAAGAAAAAGAAATAAAGGTCAAACTTTTACAAACTTGGTGAAAAAAATCAACTTACAGTTTTAAGAAGCTCTGCAAACCCCAAGCAGGAAGAATACAAAGAAAATCACACCTAGGCACATCACAGACTGCTGAAAACCAAAGATAAAAAGAAAATCCTGAAAGCACCCAGAGAATAATCAAAACATTATACACATAGGGATAATGATACTCATGACCTGACTTCTCATCAGAAACGATGAGACAGGAAACAATGCAAGAACCTCTTTTAAATACTCAAAGAAGAACACATTGAGGAGCACCTGGGAGGCTCGGTGGTTAAGCACCTGCCTCTGGCTCAGGTCATGATCCTAGAGTCCCAGGATGGAGCATCACATCGGGCTCCCTGCTCAGCAGGGAGTCTGCTTCTCCCTCTGCCCTTCACCCCGCTCACACTTTCTCTCTCTTTCTCTCACTCACTCAAATAAATAAATAAAATTAAAAAAACAAAAAACAAATCAACCCACAACTATATATTTAGGGGGAAAGTCTTCAAAACTGAATGCGGGCTTCTACCTCCAGATACAATGGAGGACAGATGCACTTTTTCCCTTCATTTTAACTCAATATACCTATAAACCTTGAACACAACACATAAGACAAACACAAGAAGACCCTGAAAGGTAGAGGGAAGGTGGCAGACCAACCGCAGCCTCAGGCACTGAGGAATAAAAAAGCGTAAATTCCGTAGGTTTGCTTTCTGATTCGTGTACAGCAGGGGTGCTAAAGAAGCCACAGTCCAGGAACACAAACAGGTACACAACGAGAGCACCCTAACCAAAAGAGCGGGAAGTGCAGGCTAGCAAGACAGAAAACTGCGGGATGATGACCAGCCTCCTGAAGGCAAATCCCACACCCTCAGCAAAGGCCAAAGACAACCCAGACACCCCCCTCTCCCCTCCCCACCGGACAGGGTGGTATCACAGAAGGCTAGACTGAGAGCCAGGACACTCATGCCCACTGGACAGGAATAAGGCCTCCTTCCTCCACCATGTTGGTGGAGAGAAAGTGAGAAGCCTGGAGCTGAACATCCACACAGTGATCACAAGGTACCCCTGACCCTATCCCCTCCACACTGGGGAGTGACAGGGGACACCTACTGGACAATCAGAACTTACACTGCTGCCCAGAGCTAACATGGTCCCCTCCACTCCCGCTGTAGTGTCACCGGGGACCAGCTGAAAAGCAGGAGACTCCTAAGCCAGGGTGCTATAAGCAAAGCATAGAGGAGAGTCTAAACCTTCATTCTTGCGAAACAGCCACTGGAGGGTCCTCCCCAACAAGCAGCGGAGGCTGACCGACTACAGAACTGGAACTCCCACACACCCAGTAGTGACACAGTGGTGCGACCCCTTTTGGTTTTTACTCCAAAAGCAGTTTCAGATAAAATCGGCTTCGGAGGGGTAGTAAATAATACACAGAGTTTCCTAACACAATACTACAAATATAAAGGATTTCACCAAAAATAACCTGTCATACCATAATAACAAAAACCATTTCAATAGAAATAAGAAAAGACAATCGGTAAAAGTGAGCACATATGTGAAGACATACATGTTAGTTATTTGCCAAATACTTTATAAAGTATACGCTATAAAAATGCTTTACCAAGAAATTATGAATAAGCTTGATGCAAATTTAAAAAAAAAACAGAGTTTCAGCCAAGAAATAAAATCTTGGCAAAGATATGTAAGATATCATAAAGAAGCAAATGGCAACTTTAGAAGTGAAAAATATACCAACCAAAATAAAGAACTAACTGAAACTTAACAGTGGAATGGAGAAATTACCCAACTTGAATAAGTGTGAAAATGGACTGAGAATGATTTAAAATGGTATCTTTACCATAAAGTAACTTTTTATTATGTATTTGGTCTACCTGGACTTTCTATTTCATTCCAGCAATCTATTTATGAATCTAAGGCCACAGCTCTAACTGCAGCTTTCTAATATGTTTTCAACATCTGTAAGGGCTGCCATCCCTTCATTTTTCTTTATTTTAAGGATGTTTATAGCTGTTTTTTATTTTCCTATTGAAGTTTAAATCTCATTAAAATTACATTGAGTTTACACATCAAGTTAGGGGATATATTGTGCTTTTATTCTCTTTGCTTCCATCTTTTACTGTGAAACGTATCACATAAAGTGTATTTTTATAATTGAAGGAATTATTAAGAGAGCATCTGGGGACACTTGGGTGGCTCAGTTGGTTAAGCAGCTGCCTTCAGCTCAGGTCATGATCCCAGCGCCCTGGGATCGAGTCCCACATCAGGCTCCCTGCTCAGCAGGGAGCCTGCTTCTCCCTCTGCCTCTGCCTGCCTGTGCTCACTTTCTCGCTCTCCCTCTCTCTGACAAATAAATAAATAAAATATTAAAAAAAAAAAAAAAAAGAGCATCTGTGTATCAACACACAGGATACCATCAGGAATCCTGTCAGTGGAACCATTCATGTCATTATTCCAAAGCCCTCCTCATAGGTACAGACTATTATGGGGTTTGTACTAACTAATCTTCTGTTTTTCTTTGGATGTCTTACTAGCTACGTATATTATCTCCAAACAATATAACTGAGGCTTGCTTGTTTTGAACTGCATTTAACTATAAACACATTGTAAGATTTTTTGTGACTTAGCTTCAACTCAGTGTACATTTAAGGAATACAACCATTTGATTCTTGTAGTTCTCAATCACACATCTTCGTTGCTAGACAGTATTCCTTTAGATGCATATATCCTAATCTAAATACCCAGAAATTTACATTGCTTCCAGCTGGCAGCTATTATTAGAAAAGATGTTTTAGGGACGCCTGGGTGGCTCAGTTGGTTAAGCTGCTGCCTTCGGCTCAGGTCATGATCCCAGGGTCCTGGGATCGAGTCCTACATCAGGCTCCTTGTTCAGTGGGGAGCCTGCTTCTCTCTCTGCCTCTGCCTGCCTCTCTGCCTGCTTGTTTTCTCCCTCCCTCTCTCTCTCTGACAAATAAATAAATAAAATCTTTAAAAAAAAAAAAAAAGAAAAGATGTTTTAAATATACCCTATACATCCTCATACATGTACCCTGACACACTTGTGAGGACATTTTTCTGTGGAGGAGTTCTCAAAGAGCGGTCCACAGACGTGTGAGGTGAAGGGATCTCTGAGACCTTTTCAAGGGATCCATGAGGCCAAAGCTTTTCGTAATAAGACACTATTTACCCTTTTCACTGTGCTGCTATCTGCATGTGGTGCAAAGCAATGTGGGTAAAATTCTTGGTGCCTTTTCGGTAGCCAAGGCAGTGGCACCAAACAGTACCAGCCATCATCGCATTCTCAACTTGCTCCGCGATGGCAGTAGACATAAACGTCACTCGCTCCATTTAAGAAAATCACTGAGGAAGCAGTATAATTATTAAATTTCAAAATCTCAATCCGTAAGTACACATCCTTTAAATATTTGTGCGACAAAATGGGAAAGTATCAAGTTATTGTGCTGCACCAAAGTATGAAGCTTTCTGGAAGAAAGGCACTTCTGTGGTCATTTGACTGGTAAGGTGAAAAAGCGTTTTTTGTGAAACATAATTTTTACTGGAAGGAAAACTGACAAATGAGGACACTCAGGCTTATTTGAAAACTATTTCTACAAAAATGGATACAGTGAGCCTATCACTCCAAGGAAAACAACTGAGACCACTTCCGGCCACTGCCAACATGTAACAAACGTGTATCTACTGCAATGAGCTTGACGGCTTCCGACACGCAGACTTTTCTGATGAGATCAGGGTTATAATAACAAATGCGAATTTTGTTATTTATTAAAATGTGTCAGTATTTAAAATATCTGGATCACTCAATGAACCAATATTTTCCAAAATAGCAATTAATAATGTTATAAAAGCATACATGAGTAAAAGAACCGCTGAAACTGCAAGATAATGGAATATTAAAGAGTAGAGAAATGTTCACTGATAAGGCTTTAGATTCCATTTTGGACCGTATCTTGAAGAATCTATTTGTCAAGATTTTGTGCACTATTAACCAGAAATATTTATAATTATCTAAAGTGGCAATTAAATTAAGTTTCCTTTTTCCTACTATGTATCTTTTTGTGGCTGGATTTTCTTCATATATTTCAACCAAAATGGCATATTTCAACACAGAATGCAGAAGCAGATATGAGAATTCCACTGTCTTCTATGAAGGTAGACATCGATGTTTCAAAATAAGAGTATAAAGGTGTGCTGAGACCAAAAAGTTTGAGAACCTCACATCATAAAGGTTTGTAAGTAAGAGTGAAACCATTGTGTCTTCAGCTTAACTAGTTGTCATACTGTTTTCCCAAATGACTGTTGCAGTTTTCACTCTCCCTCACCAGGAGAGCATCATAGTTCCCACTGATCCGAATCCAGGCCAACGCTGACTACACTCCGACTTCATTTGTGCGGTCTGACAGGTACGTACAGCTATCACAGGCCAGTTTCACCTTGCATTTCATGACTATGAATAGAACTGTACACCTTTTCATATGCTTACCAGATATTTGGATTATATTTTTGTAAACAGCCTATTTAAAAATCATCCACCCTTTTCTCTATGGGGTTGTCTGTTTTCTTACTATAGGTATTCTATGTATTCCAGAAATGACTCCATACTTGTTGCTTCACAGCCAGTGCTTTCTGCATCTAAACACTTCCTTTGTAGACATATTCTCCTTGTTATCTTTACAAGACTTTATAATTTTATGTGGAAATGCAAAGAACCAAAAAATGACTCAAGGACATTTTCCTATTATTTGTTCCTTCTCTTGGTTTTCAGTGATTTGCTCTTATTTTCTAATATACCTGGCAATTTGACTTATCGTTGAATTTTTTTTAAAACTACAGAGATACGTGGAGACACCTGAATGATGCTATTTTCAACCAGAGAGGATTTATTTTTTTCTTCAAACCAGCACTTAAGGCTGGAGAAGATCTCTTTAATTTAATCTGCACGTGAGCTGATCTGAAGCTGGTTTTGTGAAGAGAGATTTTTCCCCCCAGTTTTCCCTTATTCTAATAGTGTAGCTTAGGAATCAGCAAACTTTAAAGGGCCAGATAGTAAGTATTTTAGGGACATCCTTTGTGGAACAAGAGGCAAAATCAAGGATACTATGTGAGTACTTATCTACCAAGAGAGAAAATTAATTTTCACAAAAATTTTGTAACTACTATTATTATTCAAAATATGGTAACAACTGAGATGCCTGGATGGCTCAGTCAGAGAAGCATCAAACTCCTAATTTCAGCTCAGGCTGTGATTTCAGGGTCATGGGATCAAACTGTGTTGAGCTCCACACTTGACGCACAGTCTGCTTGGGATTCTCTCTCTCTGACCCTACCCCATTTATATACTCTCCAAACACACAAACAAACAGATAAATAAAATCTTTTTTAAAAAATACGGAATATGTTAACAATTGAACATGGTTTTTTGTTTTGTTTTTGCGGGGGGGTAACACAGGCTGCTCATGAAAGAATGGAATTTGGAAGGAGGATAACATTTAACTTAATTGGAGTTCAAAGCTACTCTTTTCTATAAAAACTGATAGTAAAATGTTCATCTATTCATTATAATATAAAATGAAATTTTACATATCAATCTTTGAAAAAATCTCTTCACACAGAGGTACTGCCAAATACTGGTATCAAGACAGAAGCATATAATTTTATCTGAACATACTCATCTTTGAAAAGCATTTATAAAATTTTATTAAAATCTTTTGATCTTTGCTTTTAGCATACCATTATATTACAGAACAATCACTTTACAATTAAAGGAGAGGTTGAAGCTCCTCAATTACAGAGTTAAATGGATTTCGAAATTTGAAAATTTCCTTCCTCGAGGTCCAAAAACTGTAACTGAACTGTAGATGGAACTTAGAAAATATTTCCACATATCAAATTTATGTGGGAATGGAGATGCACCTTTTTATTTTAAATTGTGATGGCGTGAGAAAGTGTATAAAGCAGCTTGACATTATTTCTGATTCGAACCACACTATCTGCTGCAGAGTAACTCTGCCACTGCTAAATAATCAAACTGCTGCACCATAGGGCAGCTCAGTACTTGCAGCTTCTTCTTCTTCCTTTTTTTTTTTTTTAAGATTTTATTTATTTATTTATTTATTTGAGAAAGAGAAAGAGAAAGAGAGAGAATGAGCGAGCGTGCACAAGCCGGCAGACGCAGAAAGAGAAGCAGACTCCCCGCTGAGCAGAGAGCCTGATGCAGGACTCTATCCCAGGACCCTGGGATCATGACCTGAGCCAAAGGCAGAGGTTTAACCCACTGAGCCACCCAGGCGTCTCAGTACTTTCAGCTTCTATTTCTAGCAAAAATTCTTAGAATTGAGATGTTGATAGCCACAAGAGCAAATGAAATTCACTACTAACACCATTAGTTTAAAAAACCACAACAGATGAAATGTTTTCTGCAAAGTATGTGTTGATGAATAAATACAATGAATACACACAGGCTTTTAAACACCAGTATGTTTTAAGAAGCTTATAAACTTGTCCAACTAAATAAACCCTTTTTCGGGTCCACACTTATTTTACCACTGTTAACACGTCCTAGCAGATTCCACTTCAGGTTATACTGAATTAGTTTTTTCTCCACTTCTTTGAAAATATTTTGTCTGTAATTGTTTCCTGCAGACAATTCACAAAACCTAACTCTTCAGTGACTTCAAACTCAGCATCAACCTCTAGAATAAACAACTGAACGGTACGGCAATATCTACTGACATATTAACAGCCGAGGAAAACCACTAGAAATCATTTGACTCATTTTAAAATAACTATTGATATTGTGCTTAATGTCCTCAACTTTTAAAACTATTCTTGCTCAAAGGCTAAGTTTATTTTCTGTGCACACATTTCTTTGACTGCTGTAGTCAGACATGATTTAATTAACTCATCTTGGATCAATGGCTTTCTGTGCTTGGCTAACAAATGACCCAGTAAGAAACTAACTTTTAGTTTCATTTTCATTTTTCACTTGTGTAAAGAATTTCTGCTATGATGAGATAGACCATTTTAGTTTACTACTTTTTTCTGATCATTATCTTCCTATAAGTTTGGATTAGTGTGATGAGTGCTCAGTCTGATAACCTTGGCATATATCGTATTCTTTTCCCCAGCTATAGTGTCCCAGCATAATAAATATAATGGTTTGCCATCTAGTTTGGTCAAAACAGAATTTATTCCATTATGCCTCAAAAGCAGTACATATGAAGCCCACTTTTCTCTTCTTCTCTTTTTTTTAAGATGCTAACTATGCACCAGTACTAAAAGAAATTAGTAAGATGGTGGGACAATACATGTGTCAATCAAACACTGATGAGTTGTAATTGTGGCACTGTGATTCACAGCATGCCCACAGCAGTGCAAAGCATGTGTGGTCTCTGCAGCAACAACTGAATTCTGTCAATGTAACTCAAGAGAAGCCACAGGTAATATGCAAATTAATGAGTGTGGCTTTGGTTCCAATAAAACTTTATTTACAAACACAAAACTCCGAATTTCAGATGATTTTCATGTGTTATAAAAGATAGTCTTTGAATTTATTAACTATTTAAAAATGTAAAAACTGGGGCACCTGGGTGGCTCAGTCAGTTAAACGTCTGACTCTTTTTTGGTTTTGTTTTTTAAGATTTTTATTTATTTGAGAGAGAGGGGGATAGAGAGTGTTAGCAAGAGAGAGCACAAGCATTCGGGAGAGGGAGAAGTAGGTTCCCCACTGGGCAGGGAGCCTGATGATGTGGAGCTTGATCGCAGGACCCTGGGATAATGACCTGAGCCAAAGGTAGATGCTTAACCAACTGAGCCACCCAGGTGCCCCAAGCATCTGACTCTTGATCAAAGCTCAGATCTTGATCTCAAGGTCGTGATTAGGCTCCACACTGGAGGTAGAGCCTACCTAAAAAATAGTAATAAATAAAAAGTAAAAACTATCTTGCTTGTGAGCCTTATAAACGCAGATGGTAGACTGGATTTGATCCACAGGCCATAATTTGCTAACCTGTGATGCAACCTTCAGCATCCCAAATGGAAGTCTACAGTATTAAATCCCATTTTTGTCTCCCTAACTTTATAGACTACCAGAATCTCCTCTCAGTTTTCTAGCCTCTCAACTGGTCTTTTACCAACTGGATATATACCTCAAGGGGAAAAGGAAAGTTGAATCAGGCTGACCTCAAGGCTTACTCCTTCCCTCTGGGCCCTCACTCCCTCAAGTCCTCATCTCTCTGACAGTCCTCTAATGCCTTTAAACATTTCTTTGAAAAAATATTTTATCCAACTCCTCTAGTTGTTCTCAGTGGGAGAGCTAATCTAATACAAGTTTCTCTGTTATACAGTAATTTCTACTCTACCAGATATTGAAACTTATTAGAAAGCTATAGTAACCATGGTGGTGTGATATTATCACTAGGGCATATAAATATGCAAATGAATTAAAATAGAGAGCTTAGGGACAATCCACACATACACTGAACATGTGCTAGATGACAGAAGTTATCTTTCAAATATGTGAAGGAAAAAAAGCGATTTCAAGAGATAATATACTAACAACTGGCTCCCCATATGTGAGAAAAGGACACTATACTCCTATAGAACACAATGCATAAAAATAAAAAATACCTAAATGTTGGGGAAGAACTACAGAAATGAACTTCTGAAATACACTTTCAAGGACACATTAGAAACTACTGTAAGCATTCTAATTTTTGAAATAAATAATCAAAGTTCAAAATTCAAAACTTTCTAAGGGTTATAAAATGGAAAGTGGCCCTGTACAGGCCACACAGGAGAAATTCCATAAACCCAAAGTATTTTACCAGTTTTCTATGTAGCCTTCAAAAGATATTTTGTGTTTATGTAAGTCCCACACCAAAGGGGCTTTTCATTGTATCGAAGAATAACACTCACCTTATCAGAAAGATAAACTCAGTTCTTTAAATCAAACTTAATTAAAGCTAAAAAAAAATTTTTTTAAAGAAATTGTGACTTTTACTGAGAAAAAAAATAAGGCCAAGGTCATCTTTACCGAATGGGCCTTTCAAATTTTGTTTTTACCAAATAGGCTTATCAAACTCTCGATTTTAAAAAAACAGAAATTTCTAGTTTCCTCTTAGCTCTACCCAACTTAATTCCTTAAAAAACAAAAAAATTAAGGGGGCACCTGGGAGGCTCAGTCAGTTAAGCATCTGCCTTCAGCGCAGGTCATGATCTCAGCATCCTAGGATCAAGCCCCATATTGGCCTCCCTGCTCAGTGGGGAGCCTGCTTCTCCCTCTGCCTTTGGCTCCCCGGCTTGTAATCTCTCTCTGTCAAATAAATAAATAAAATCTAAAAAAAAAAAAAAAATTTAAGAATCATGTTGCCAAGTTATAAGGAAATAAATACATCAGTTTTTAGGTATAAGTATACCTAAGATCATTCTAAGTTCAAATCTTGGATTTTTTTTTTTTTTTTTTTTTTTTTTTTTTTGCTGTATACATACTTTGTACTTAATATTCTTTTTTTTTTTTTGTACTTAGTATTCTAACAAAATCATCCCCAATAGATCTTTGATGTCTTCCTTATAGCCTTGCATTTTAGTCTGATGAGATAATTTAATTTCTTAATATGCAAAATGAAGAAACTGGGTAGAGAGAGGTAGTATGACTTGGTAAAGATGTCCACAAGACTTTACCTAACAATGTCAGATAGAATAAGAAATCAAGGTTCCTGATTCTTACCCATTAAATATAATAATTGTGTTTTATTTAGAAAATATTTTTAGAAAATATTATAATACAGAAAACACACTTGAAATCATTGGCCATATGTCCTTAAATATATTAATACAGACTCAGCAATTCCTAGTAAACTCCCTGTAACTTTTATGCTATGTCACATCCATCTGGGGACTTCTTAATCTAAACACTGACCAGAGGGTCCAATCTTGTACCTTCTTTTCTTCTCTTGTTTAGCAGTTTGCTTTACTATCACTACTAGTTAGGAAAACTACCTATGATCCCAACCCTGACGCTTGGTCCCAAAGATGTTTCGCGGAGTTTAAGGCTCGGCCTAGTCAAAACAAAACTCCTGATTCTCCCACATTCTCAGGCTTGAAACTAGAGACATTTGCAACTCCTCTTTCATCAAATATAACTCGCTCTATCCCAACAACATTCGGTCTTTACATTTCACACAGTATACCTAAAATCAGAAACTTACATTAGTTGACCTTAAATTACAACAGTAATCCTAAACATTTTTGTCTTCAAGTAAACCCCCCCAATTTAATTACAAAAGGCTAGGTGGTAAGATCTGCTAAACTTGCTCTTCTTCTTTAAAAACTTCATTAATGAAATTCTTCAACTTGGCATGCCAAACTAAGGACATTTTCCATTCCCATCTCCCATTAATTCCTCACTCTACCTATTTATTCTCCAGTCATTTTCATATATGTGACATTCTTCCAGAAGCCACATGTCCCTAAACTCTGCTCAAGACGACCCGGGGGCGCCCTGGTGGCTCAGTCGGTCAAGCTTTTGCCTTCAGCTCAGGTCATAATCTCAGGAATCCTGGGATCAAGCCCCATGTCAGGCTCCCAGCTCAGTGGGGATCTGCTTCCCCCTTTCCTTCTGTCCCTGCCCTCTGCTCATGCTTCCTCTCTCTCTCAAATAAATAAGATATTGGAAAAAAACAAAAACTAAAACTAAAAAAGACAACCTTTTGTCTAAATTCTACTGGGTAAACTTACTCATCCTCCAAGCAGTACCATTTTAATCTTTCCTCCTTTTAAAATATTTTCAGGTTCCCTCAGTCAAAAGTGTCTCCAGTAATAGACACTGTTAGTTAACTATGAAACCACCATTCCATCTGCTTCCTTCCGAAGGATCTCTTTTGTTCAGATGTCCACTCTCCCTTAAGCAGCAGTGTACTTCAGAGGAAACGGCACCATCCATGGTCCCAAAGGAAAATCATGGTTTAATCAAATGGTGGTTATCCCAACACTTACTGATTATTGCTTTAAGATGAAAACATGGGAGTAAACTAACTAATGAAATGTTAGAAGAAATCTGCTAGAGTAGAGGGAACCATATAAAAAGGGTTTTCCTTAATTAAAATAATAATTAAGAAAAGGTGGGGGGATCCCACGCCCCAACCCCCAAGCTCTGAATGTTATCATGAATGTATGATACATAACGTTCCTGCCCACTCTCTTTGGACTATGAGAAGAACTGGACCATGGAAGAATCTAATATACTGTGGATACACAATGCAAAGATAGTAAGAACCTGGCAACTTGGCATCACAATGCCACTGAACTTACCCATGACCCTAAGTCTTGACTTCCTACTGTGAAAAAACCAGCACCCAGCAAGGTAGAATTCACAAAGCCTGGCATCCAAATAAAACTTACCAGGTACAAAAAGAAGCAAAACCTCAGAGTCTAAACTGAAAATGATCAATCAAAATCAATCAAAAATCAAAATCAATCAATCAGAACTAACCCAGATGTTAAAATTATAAGATGCCATTAGGGCACCTGGGTGGCTCAGTGGGTTAAAGCCTCTGTCTTCGGCTCAGGTCATGATCTCAGGGTACTGGGATCCAGCCCTGCATCAGGCTCTCTGCTCAGCAGGAAGCCAGCTTCCCCCTCTCTTTCTGGCTGCCTCTATGCCTACCTGTGATCTCTCTCTCTCTCTCTCTCTCTCTCTCTCTGTCAAATAAATAAATAAATCTTTTAAAAAAAATAAAAGTTCTATACGTGTATTCAATATGTTCAAAAAGCTAAAGAGAGATACAGAAGATATAAAAAGACTCAAATCAAACTTAAGATAAAAATAACATCTGATGTGAAAATTACATTGGATATGATTAACAGATCAGAAATTACAGAAGAAAAGATTAGTGAAATTGAAGGGAAAAACCCAGAAACTAAAATGAAACATAGAGGAAAAAATATATTTTTTAAAATGGGGGGAAAGGGGGGGGGTAGGTGGGCATTATTAAGCAATGGGAAAACTTCAAATGGCCTAATATTAAGGTAACTGGAGTCCCCAAGAGAGGGAAGATGGGGTAACAGAAGAAATATTTGAAGAAATAATTGGCAGAAACTTTCTAACCATAATGAGAACTATTAACTTACAGATTCAAGAAATTCAACAAGCTGTCGCCAACCACAAGAAACATTACACAAAGGCATAACATAATCAAATTGTCCAAAACTGGTGACACAATATTAAGAGTACACAGATAAAAAGACATTTACAGAGGAACAAAGATAAGGATAATACCAGACAGCTCATAAGAAACAGTGCAAGAGAGAAGACTGTGGCATGGCATCTTTAAAGTAATGGGGGAGGGGAGTCAACTAGAATTCTGTACCTGCCGAAAACATATTTCAGATATGAAGGTAAGATAAAAGCCCTTTGGAATACAACCACTGAAGGACTCCATCACCTACAGTCCTGCACTGCAAGAAATGTTAAAGGATGTCTTCAGACACAAAGAGAATGACAGCAGGTGAAAGTACACAAAGCAATGGAGAACATCAGAACTGGTAACAAAAGGGGTGACTCTATTTATAATATTTTTTTATTACTTAAGTCTCTTTCAGACATATCTGACAACTTCATCAAAATAACGTTGTCTTGGCTGCCTGGGTGGCGCATCCACCCAGCTCAGGCTGTGATCTCAGGGTCGTGAGATCAGGCCCCATGTCGGGCTCTAGGCTCAGTGTAGAGTCTGCTTGAGACTTTCTCTTCCTCTCCTTCTGCTCCTCCCCACCATGTGCTTGTGCTCTCTCTCTCTCTTAAATAAATAAAAATCTTTTAAAAAATAACAATACCTTATGGCATTTATAACACATGTAAAAGTTGAATAGATGACAGCAACAGCACAAATTCCAGGAGAGGAAAAATGGAAGGGAACAAAAGCACATTTTCATTATATATGAAGTTATAATATCACTGGAAGGTAGACTGTGATAAAAAAAGATGTATACTGTAAGTCCTAAAGCAACCAATAAAATGACAAAACAGTCCAAAAAGGAAGTAAGATGGAATCATTAAAAAAATTCAATCCAGGGGCACCTGGGTGGCTCAGTGGGTTAAGCCTCTGCCTTCAGCTCAGGTCATGATCTCAGGGTCCGGGATCGAGCCCCGCATCGGGCTCTCTGCTCAGCAGTGAGCCTGCTTCCTCCTCTCTCTGCCTGCCTCTCTGCCTACTTGTGATCTCTCTCTCTGTCAAATAAATAAATAAAATCTTAAAATAAAAAAAAAATTCAATCCAAAAGAGAATGCAAGGAAAGGAAACAAAGAACAGACAGAAACAAAAAGGATTTTTTTTAAAAAGGAAAACTTAATCACATTAAATGTACATGTCCTAAACACTCCCATTAAAAAAGCAGAAACTGCCAGGTTAGATTTTAAAAAGCAAAACCACTGTCTGCAAAAAAACATACACTAAATAGAAAGACACAAAGAGTTAAAATAAAAGGAGGGACTAAGATATACCATGCTTACACTAATCAAAAGAAAGCTGCCATGGATACATTAATAGAGAGAAAGCAGAGTTCAGAAGTAAACACAGGATTTTTCTGTTAGAGTCAAAAGTATCCTTACAAGTATCTTTCCTCTGATCGAAGTTACCAAGTTCTATATAACCACTAGAGCACTTATCACAGCCTCCCTACGATGGGGACTATTCAATGTGTTACCCACTGCAGTCCTGAGGACAGAAATGTTACAGTTGCTACACAATACAATTTTAGTTCTGTTGCAGCAGGCCTCAGACTACTCTCCTTAGAAAGGCCTGTCTACACAGCTGGTCCCCAGGAACATGAATTTTGGGAGGGTTGCCATGGCTCCCTCAGCGACAAGTGTTTACTGTGCCTATCCTATCTGTGCAAACATGACCTTCCTTCTGGTATGCGCTAGGCAAAGGGTGCCTGTGTGATCAGCCACCAGCAAAGACCTTGAGCTCCTCATATTGCTGCATTTTCACTGCAAAGAGAAGAGGGTGCTTTGTGCAACCCCTCGCGGGAGGCTGAGCACCTGAGGAAGGCTATACATGAATTCCTCCAGACCCCGTCAGTATTTTTTCTCCACTGAGATTCTTCCATTATATATCCTCACCGTATCACGGCAATAAATCTTAGCCACAATTACAACTTCACGGTGAGCGCCATTCGTCTGTCTAGTGAGTCTCCAACGTGAAGGCATCCTCAAGGACCCCCACAGACACAAACTTCAGATCTGTGAATGTTTGCCCCTCCTCTTAAAGAACTGTAGGGTAAAATGAAGAATATATAACTTGATGGTTTCTTTATACTTACGTTACTAGGATTATATAAAAAATAACAGTATTGGACATCATTGTTGATAAAACAGGTGCCTACGAATCACCTCACATAAAGACACAGTGCGATAGTTAAATCATCCTATAGAAACGGACTCCCAGCTGCTCACAGGACATGTACGGAGAGATTTTCTCCATATTCTGCTTAAAAAAATTTTTTTAACAAAATTACATTTACATTACATTGCTTATCTACATTCTCAGTGTATACTGCCACCCACCTTGTGATAGAGAAGCTATTTTTGTTCTTTTGCAGTCTACAAAAAGAACCAAAAACATAAAAAACTTACAACTCTTCTCACAGAACGAGGCTGGTTTTCTGTAAGACACCTGGCGCAAAATCAGTATAATACAATGAGATTTTAATATGGGGTTGTGGCAGGAGGTGGGTGGAAAAAACTTAAAAAATTATCAATTCTAAGTAGGGAGATAATATTAAGTAATTTTTAATGTTTTATTTATAGAGTAATAGCCTAAGCAGAACTAGTCAAAGGAACAGAAATGCATGTTGGAGCTTCACTGGTAATATCTTTGGGAGGGCGCCTGGGCGCTCAGTGGGTTAAGCCTCTGCCTTCAGCTCAGATCATGGTCTCAGGGTCCTGGGATCGAGCCCCGCATGGGGCTCTCTGCTCAACAGGGAGCCTACTTCCTCCTCTCTCTTTTTCTCTCTGCCTGCCTCTCTGCCTACTTGTGATCTCTGTCAAAAAAATAAATAAAATCTTAAAATATATATATATTTATATATCTATCTATCTTTTGGAGGGCAATGAGCAGAGTGCAGGAAAAAGTGCAGGGGGCTTCCAGTAAATAAATGATCAAACATCTGTAGCATGCAGAATTAAACTACTCCATCAGTAATACCCAAATTATCCAGATCTCCAAGATGTTAGTAGCACCTCCAGGGCTCCAAAGAAGAAACACCATTACCTTTCCTGAAACACAGGTTCACAGTATAGCATATTCTTCAATCTAGAAAAAGATAAAGTTACCCCTGGGAAAACTGGAAACAATCTGAAGGAAGTTCCAGAAAAACTAAACAGCTTGATAAAGAATGCCATTTAAAAACTGAGAAAATCATTAGGGACTCAGAGCTCAGCTCAGTCCCCTGTCTGTCCTCTCTACCTTCTTGAAAAAAATAATTCAGAAAGAAAATAAATAAAAACAAAAAAAAAAATCTTTTTTTAATGTGAAGATTAAATATGCTAATTTTCAAATAGGAATAATAATATTAATTAAACCAGAATCTCTCAACCTCAGCACTACAGGCTCTCTTTGCCACGGGAGGCCGGCCTGGACGCAGCCGGGTGCTGGGCAGCAACCACCAGGGACCAGTAGCACTTCCCTCTCCACTCGGCTAACCCGCGCTCACCTGCAGATTTCATTCATGCAGACATTTATCCGATCAATGACTCAATTGTGTTCCAGGTGCTTTGCTAAGCAACAGAGATAAAACGATAAACTAGAACAGATCTCATCGATGCACTCATGGTGCTTACATCCTAGTGGGGGCAACTGAAATTAATAACAGACTCACACCAACGCGGTCAATTTACAACTGCTGGTGAAGTGTCACAGAGCAGAGACACAGACTCCAGTGAGAATGTACAGTAAGGGTGCGGGCTCAAGCGCTTCTTATTAAGAGATGTGGACAATGAAGAGGTTTGCAGAGCACCACACCTTCCAACTGGCCTCTGTATCTTGTTCTCTGCACCTGACAAGTTTACTTCACTATCTGCTGGGAGTTGAAAACAAATGATTCTAACAAAAGTTAAGATCTAAATAGATGTAGTGCTTCCCTTCCAGAACTAGTTTTCAATCCCAACCAAAATTATCAAAATTCAGCTAGTAAATTTTCACCTTCCATAATCAAAAAGTATTAATTTTTTACTTTTTAACAAACGGGTTTGAAACATACTAAAACTTTTCAGAATATTTTAAAGAGAACACAAAATTCCATGTCCAAAACTTTTTGACAAACGTTGAGAATTTTTGCTTTTACAAACTTTCATTGTTTGTAAAACACAATAAAATATCAAACAGAAATAGTTCCAGACATCCATTTTCAAAATGCCCAACCCCCAGCACATTTCTCTGAAAAGTCATTCCATTCTCACTGCTGAAATGTCACCTTTACCTTGAAGAGGCAGATGAAATGTTTATTTTCTTTGAGGTAGTATCATAATACATTCAGCCACAGGTCATCAAAATAAAGGTCAACAAATTTAGTACACCTGCCTTTTGGTAAAATAAAAATGTATTCCAAGTTCAATAGCACTTCTACATAGTTTGACCCTAGAGAACATTCTGAGATAGCAGCGCAAGGATCTGCATCGTCACCGCCCATCGCCCCGCGTCACTTGAGCAGAACTGTAAATAAAGCTTTACTCTACTGCAGAGGCTTCTTCTTTGACAATTATGTATTCATACACTTTTATAAAGTCAACTACATTAGTGATCCCCGTTAACACTCTGGCACTTTGGATCTTTCCTGTAACTATGAGTGATTCATGAATGACCTCTGGTGCTATTCATTTAGGCTACAAATAATTATTGAGGAACGACCCAAACAGAAAAAGATCCTTGGCAACATCACTCTAGTAATGAAGGGAAGATGAACAAGATCATTAAGTAAATATGTACTATGTTAAATGGCAACAAGGACAAAGGAGAAAACCACAGAGCAGGGATGTTATTTGAGAATGAGACCCCTGAAACTTCCAACAGGGACCCAAGGAAAGCCCTCACTGACAAGGCAACTCTTGAATAAATTCCTAGAGGACATGAGGGAGCAAGCCGTCATACATCCGAGAAGAATCTTCAACAGAGAGGGAACTGGAAGTGCCAAGGCCCCGAGGAGGATACGTCTGGGGCATCTGAGGAAGATGAAGGAGGCTGGTATGGCTGAGGGAAGCAAATGGGGGCAGAGGACAGTGAGTGACGTCTTAGAAGTACTTGTGAGGGTGCGGAAGATCACGGAGAGCCCTGTCAGGTAGTGAGCACGGGCTTTTTTTTCTCTTTTCTCTGAATGAAACAGGAAATCCGTAGTGAAGTGTGGTAGGTAGAGGAGTGATATGACCTGACTTAACGCTATTCATTCATTTGTTCATTCATTCATTCGTTGGTTCATTCATTCGTATCAGTATGGACTCACGTGTACTTACTTTATTCTGTGAACGAAAACCAAATACTGTATTTTTTTGTGTGGCTCGAATTATTCCAGCTCTTAGGAGCTCCTCCAGGTTGGCTCCTGTGTTTTCAACAAGTCTTCCTGGTTTTGAGTACTTGCTTACTTTCTGGCACCTTGGACTGTATTTTGCCGGTACCATGAACTACTTCTCAAGGAACCCGGTTCCTTTTATAGGCGAATAGTGGTTAGAAACCAAGATCTGAGCACCAGGTGTGCTCACTGCTAGCGGGGGTCACTCTGTCTAGGCCTTCACAGAGGACAGAACTAGGAATTACACGTAACCATACTGCCTCATGCATACACACATCTACACATCTGTATTTCTGTATCTGTCTACATAAATATTAAGAACCATGAGTTTATACTGATGCTTCTGATTCCATTTCAACACCACAAAATTCATTTTACCCTTTCCTTATTTGTAGCTCCTTTCTCCAACACAGAAAAACCTCGTTCTCATTATCAACCACATATCTACTTATTTGTTCACTCACGGTATACACATAAAGTGGCTTCAGAACTGCAAACCCATACCCTTGCGAGAAGCACAGGAACTCACTGGACCACAGCGCGCGCATGCTATGCTTTCTTCTTCAGCAATTCCAGCTCGCCTGCCAAGATACTGTTTGCCAGTTACTCGGGTTAGCTCTTTCCTTCCCTATCCCCTTTAGTGTGAATTCTGGTATTCCTTTATGAACTCCCCCATGTCCTAGATAGTTGTAATTGCTTAGTTAGGGGGTATGTGAAACATTTCTACAGTTCTAAGAGTCAGAGGAACTATACAAAGAGAGAGATCTGCGAGTGTCTGGCACACCTCACCCAGGCTACATCAGTCCCATTCCCACTTCCTTTCCACCTCTTTCCCACCCACCTGCCATAGGTAACCAATCTCTTCAGTTTCCTGTTTATCCCTCCTGTATTTCTTTTCCAAAATGACCAGAGGCATGTATATTTGCTTATATCTTATCCCTTCTTACATAAAAGGGTGCACATCATAAATGGTCTTTTGCACTCTTCTTTCACTTAAAAATACATGTTGGAACCGACTTCACATCATTTCAGACAGATACTCCTCACGGTATTTGTACACACATAATATGCCGCCATATGAACCGTACCACAGTTTCTTCGACCATTCTATCATGGGTGCCACTTAGGTTGTTCCCAATATTTTCCAAGTTAAACCATGCTGTAATTATTAACTTGTAATAGCACAAGTATTTTGCATTACTGGAGGCATATTTTCAGGGCAGAATCCTAGAACGGTCAAAACATGTGGTTTTTAAGTACCACCAGATTATTCTCCAGAAGATTTATGTCAATTTGCATCCTATCAGCAAGGTGTAAGAGCGCCTATTTCCCCACAGACTTAGCAACAAATGTGCTGTTATGAGTTTGACTTTCTGCCAGTGACACAAACTCTTCTGAGGGACAAGTGAGAAAAGTTCTAGCTAAGTCCTGTGCCTATCTGATAATGGAGAAAAACCAGAAGACAAAAAAAAAAAAAACAAAACACCAACTGTAGAAATGGCAACAGACTACTGGCTCTACCCTAAGTCTGGACTGATTTCACCACGCGAAGATGTGAAGGTCTGACGATGCGCCACCAGCCCCCTGGGGACCCCACACGGTCTGCGCAGCCTCCTCCATCCGCATTCCACTGCTCCCACCCACTCCATGCTACTGGCTTCGTAAAGAGACATGACTGTGGGCCTCCCATGGCCCTTGATTCCTCCACCAGCAACAGGGCACAGACTTCATCTCTAAATTCCATTTAAATATTTATCAGGAAGTATCTAAGACACAAAGATAGCATCTTTTAACCAAGAAGGACAGAGGGAAGCAAGCTTCTAACGACTGTCTTAGCAAACAGAGCTAGGAAACGTGTATACATACTGACTCACACGTACACACATCTGTATTTCTGAATCTGTATATATTAAAAACCAGTTTACACCGATTCTTCCAATTTCAAACCAACACCACAAAGCTCATTTTAGCCTTTGTTCATTGACTTTCCTATAATATTTTTCATTTCCACAAAATAATCCAACACTACTTCTGAAGTAGTCTGTGACAAAAAGAGTGCCCACTGATCTGTCACAGTCTTGATCTAGCCATCTAAGCTTGTCCAGACCA
This sequence comes from Enhydra lutris kenyoni, assembly GCF_002288905.1. Lineage (NCBI taxonomy): Eukaryota > Metazoa > Chordata > Mammalia > Carnivora > Mustelidae > Enhydra > Enhydra lutris. The sequence goes on from NW_019154121.1 coordinate 27,687,601, forward strand.
CAGAACTTACTATTCTGCACTATACTGTTCACAATTTGATGACATAAGCATTTCAGTGTACTGTCACATTTCTAAAACAAGCACTCTAATTTGACTAAGCTTGAGGTGGGAGTTACTCATCCATGTAATTTAGGTCATTTTAATAACCTGAGTAAATCTAATATTATACTAATTGAATAATTAATTGAATCTAAGTCCCTGTCTTGACGACACTTTTGAGAGTTTTACCTGTACTCTATCTGTTAAAGCCCACATAATTTCTATGATCAAAATTTCATTTTTAACATTCCTTTGGGAAGGCTGCTTCACTTCTCCCAAATTTAACTGTCAAAAGTCCAAGAGAATCTGTGGGCAGCAAAGCAATTTCACTTCACAGGGTTTGTTTCCTTTATAGATGGACAGTAAATGTTGCATTTATTGTGCTCATTTCAAAATCACATGAAAATCACAGTGAAAACTTGAAAAGAGAGTAGACTATGTACATGATACTACTTTGGGATGAGGCCAAAAAGATGAACTGAACTGCCAACTTGACTGTAAAGAACTTTCTGGATCAATTTTATAAAATAGCAAACAGAGCTAATGCACATTGTGGACTAAAGACCTGTCAAATGTTGTCTCTTCATGTTACATCTTCATTGCATGTTCCCTCTTAAATAGTAACCACATAAATGTATAAATACAGTTAGGAATTCTCCTAAGATTTTTAATTTCTGATTTAAATGTAAAATATTTTTTAAAATGTAAAATATTTGTTAGGTTAACATTAATTGCACAGCTTAAATATTCTAGTGGTATGCACAAAATACTCTTGGATATAAAATTAAAAATTCCTATTTTAAGGGTTTTTACATTAATCATTTAATAAACAATTCTGGCCAAGTGAACCTTCATGTTGACTAGAGTAAACGTTACAAAACTGTGGCTTAATTAAATATTTGTTACTTCTACTTACTTCTGTGCTCCCTGAGACAACAGCTTTGTCCACGTTCACTAACGACAGTTCCTCCATCTGGCACACGCCCAGTGACCACTCCACACAGCGGTGATGAGCCCAGCAAGTGCCTAAAATGGGTGAAGTGAAAAGAAGCAAATGAATACACATGAAGCGTATTAATGCTAATAAGACATAAACCCCCCAAACCAGCCCTGACATGCCAACACACAAAGGTACCCTGTATCTGTGATCACACTAAAGCCATCAGCCCTTCCCAAATGTATCACCTGGGAAGTTGTTAGAAATGCAAAATACTGTGGGGCGCCTGAGTGGCTCAGTGGGTTAAGTCTCTGACTTTGGCTCAGGTCATGATCTCAGGGTCCTGGGATGGAGCCCCTCATCGGGCTCTCTGCTCAGCAGGGAGCCTGCTTCCTCTACTCTCTCTGCCCACCTCTCTGCCTACTTCTGTCTACTTGTGATTTCTCTCTCTGTGTCAAATAAATAAATAAATAAATATCTTTTTTAAAAAAAGAAAAGAAAAGAAAGAAATGCAAAATAATGGAGCACCTGGGTGGTTCAGTTGGTTAAGTATCTGACTCTTGATTTTGGCTCAAGTCATGATCTTAGGGTCCCAGGATGGAGCCCCACATCAGGTTCTGTGCTCAGCGGGGAGTGTGTATTAAGATTCTCTCTCTCCCTCTTCTTCTGTCCCTCCCCCCACTCTATCAAATAAATAAATAAATCTTTTAAAAAAAATTTTAAAAAGGAAGTGCAAAATATCATATCAGAACCAAGACACAGTGAATCAAAACCCCTTGCAGTGGTGCCAGAAATCTGTTTTAACAAGCCCTCTAGGTGATTCTGATGCACACAAGTTTGAAGGAGTTATTGTTTCACCAAAAAATGAGTTCTTAGTCATTTTATTTAAATATTACTGTAAGATATTTTATTTGGTATCTTTGCATAAAAGATAAAGGTGTTACATAACACTTTACGTCAAAGAGAATGGACGGCAAATGAGCTACACGTTCACCTCCACTCTGCTTCATCCCGCACCAAGAGCCCACACCAATCACTGAAATCAGGTTAGTCTTTAAATGCTCTATCACACAGTACTTGAACCATTATCAGTCAATATGCAGTTCAGCTGAAATTAACTCAAAATCCCAAAAGCACCATATCATGAGTACGGGTAACTATACTGTTATAATAAGATACCCACATGGCTAACATCTATTGTCTTTCATCCTGCATTAAATAGACCCAGACACCCAACTTCCCCAACTTCTCACAGTTCCTTTTAAAATTTTCTTTCCTCGGGGCGCCTGGGCGGTTCACTGGGTTAAAGCCTCTGCCTTCGGCTCAGGTCACGATCCCAGGGTCCTGGGATCGAGCCCCACGTTGGGCTCTCTGCTCAGCGGGGAGCCTGCCTCCCTTTCTCTCTCTGCCTGCCTCTCTGCCTACTTGTGATCTCTGTCAAATAAATAAATAAAATCTTTAAAAAAAAATTTATTTCCTCAATTATCAGATCTCCATGGCCCTGCTGTCCACATAAGAATAAATACAACGATTTATAAGAGTATCCAGCCCAGCACTGGCCCAGTGCAGATGCTAAATAAATTAGGTACGCATAATTAGACAATTTACTTTACCTAAGAAAGATTACTTAAACAATGACATTTTTTACAATGTGATTATAATTATTTCTAGATGAAAGGTTATTTACTATTAAGTTGATAATTCACTAAAATTAAAATGTCTACAACAGAATCAAGAGACAGTTATCACTGAAGACCAGCTCCCACCTGTAGGATCAAATAAGGCTTGGATATCGATAGCATCAGGAAGGCCAACCAGACTGAGTTCATCCCACAATTTACCAGCCTGATCATCTGAAGCGGTCTGCGTGCTTACACTTACACAAGATACGATATTCTGCAGAGAAGATCGTTCTCTGGAAAAATAAAATAAAACAAAAGAGATGTGAAAGTGGTAACAAGTAGATAATTATTTTGTTTACAACAACTTTAATATAACATATTACCAAATCAATTTTAATTAGGCATAAACTGACATAAAACAACTTTTAGACTATAACTGTTATTATTCATAGTGTAATATAAAACTGGGTTGCTGTATTTTATCATGTAAGAAGCAACAAAAAAAAAGTATCCAAATCCATAAGGAAATGTTAAAAATTACAGTTACAAGTTTATTTTGCCATTTTATAATTTTTTTAAATGACACTCTAATATTCTAATCAGGAACTATATTTTATCACATAAAATAAATATTCCCTTCAGCCTCACTTAAATGCTCACAAAACCTAACTCTATCAGAAATTGTGATTTGCTTTATCGTGAGGGCGAGCACAACAGAGCTGGTAGTTCATGTAATGAAGAGAAAGGTCACTTCCCGGGAATGAGAACCCACTACCAAGTGTGAAGAGGGAGGCAGTGGGAGTAGAACATGTCGGTGGGAGCGCTCTTCCAGGCACCTCCACACGACAGCTGGTCTAAGGCTGATGCCGCAAGTGCTCTCTAGTAAGTAACACTTCACCTCACCAAATCAGAAGTAAAATGCAAAAACCAAACACCTACTAGTGGCATGGGGAATAAAGAAGATAATGTAACAGCAAAAACAGCAGTATAGAAATGAACACTGGAGAAAGCATACAACACAAGGGCTATCAGACTTTCAAAGCCTTCAAACTTCAGCTATTAATTGAGATCATTAAGTAAACAATGACTAGTATTGTCTTTAAACAGCAAATATGGGGAATCAGGTGACTGGAACTGAAACTCTAATCTTCTCCTAATATCACAGTATTTAACCTGATCATAATTCTGGATTAAGTCACTATTGGATATAGATCGTAACTCACTGCACTTCTGTGTGCTGGATATTTATCATGATTCCTATTAAGAGAAAATCAGCACAATGACCAAGGTACTAGACTTTTTTATACCTGGAATCATTGAAAGAAAAAAAGTATTAACATATTTCAATAAGTACATTTAAATATCAAACCATATAAAAATAAACAGTATTTTGTTCAGCATTAGAAATGCATAGACTCACTTTTTTAAAAAGTTTAGCATGCTATTCTAACTTTAAATTCTCATTTTTATAAATGCCCCCAGTAGAGTGAGAACAAACTCTTTCCTATAAATGCCTCCATTCCTACAAATAGATTCTTCGTTACTAATCATCGTTCTTTTATTAGAAGGGGGAAAAAGACTAACAGCTCATCTATAAAGACTGACGTATTGTTCTACGATATTTCCTTTATACCAGTATTTGATGGGGGAGACAGGTATAAAAACTAACGCAATCACTAACCAGTCTATTACTAATCAATTCCTAAACACCAGCTTAATCAAATTTCACCTTCAGGTTTTGCAACCAGTTTTTATGTATATACGGTATCAGTAAGACCCTGATGGCAACCCTAAGGATGACAGCAGACCAACTTAGGAAAGACCATCAGGAAAAGACAGCTGAAATACATACTCCCAAAATTTAAGTCTAAAACAAAAGAGGAAAAGAATCTCCAATTACATATTCTTAAAATTTAATGTCACCAAGAGAGAAAAATTCTTCTTAAAACCTCCTTTTCATATTAAAAACAAAAACAAGTTTATTTGGTTTCTATTCATCAGGAATATATTTTGTAACTATTTAAAATCATTACCAAATTAAATTGTTTACCCTTAAATGAATTCCAAATCTTATTAATGTGTTTTTTCCCTAACATCCATTAACTGTCTTGTTATCATTACTTAATACATTGGTAAACACTAAGTGTATGTAAGGACTAAACCAAGGCTCCTTTTTATATAATTATCTTAGCCCATAAAAGTTTTCACTAAAAATTAACTCAGCTTATAAAATAAGTAAACGCAGTCCAACTGTATTTCCAGAATAGTGTTTATATAATCGCCGTTATTCAAAGGCAGAACATGAGGATATGAAATATTAGCTGGTCCAGTCCATTAGATCTGCTAATTACTGATGGATATTGGAAGTTTGCTAGACTTCTGATGTATTTTATTAGGATGTGAGCACTCGACTGATAACAAAAAGAAAAGCTCTTCTATATGATCTAGCTCTGGTCTTTCAAACATCAAGACCCTCAACGTAGTACTTCTAAACTTCCTTAAGCTGTTCCACCTTAAATTTTTTAAAAAGACTTTCTTTCTTGTTATTGTTTCATTTCCTACTTCAGGGCTTCAAGGCATTGGCAGGAGTCCAAAAGAAGGAGCCAATCAAATAAGTACAACACAACAATACTTTAGTACTTAAATCTGGATAAAAGCCAGATAAGCACTTGGATGATTACATCATCACCCTCAAGGGGCAGAGCCAGTTAGCCTTCCAAGCTAAATTAATTTTACACTTTCTCATTGACTACAGAAACTTCTATTCCCTCAACTACCAGAGCCAAAGCCACATATTAAGATGGCCTTTAAACAAAACTCATCATCTAAAAAAAATTTTTTTGACTCCAAAATTAAACATATTCGAGAGAAGTTTCAGGGAACTATCATGTTGATGAATACAGACACACAAATATAGTTATACAAATACCTTAGTAAATTCTTATTTCATTAAAAAAGAAGAGCTTCTTTAACTTTAGAAAGGAAAATCAGAGCATATAATTACTTAGAAAGTTAACCTTGTATTATAACAGTTTATAGGACAGCTCAATATTCTCTGAACCATAAAAATAACTAAATAACAAATTAAGAACATGGGTAGAGAAAACCATCTTGGTTTTGTCATTGTGTTAGGTTACATTCTTACAAACAATCAAAAACTTACTCAAAGGACGAAAGAGATGCTTCACTGATCTGTTTTACCTTCCTTCCATAATCTCCTTCTAGGTTAATGTTATGTTCCTTAAAGTTTTTTTTTTTAAACATTAAAAAACATTTAAAAACACACTTTTTTTTTTTTTACACAAGAAATTTTGAGAAAAGGAGTGTTTTATGAGGGATTTTAATGGTGAGGCATAAAGCACTCTACAAATGGGGAAAAACATGAGAAATTATTCAGTAACAACCCCATTTATATATTTCCTGAGATGAAAATGAATTATAGATAGCCTTACTGCATTCCAAGCATTTATTCAAAATTGCTTACTTTCTCTGTCCTCTTTGTTTTCGTGGTGCTGAGTTTTGTATTTTCTCACAGGTTCCATTGCTGTTGTCATCAATGTCCTTCTTGTTAGAAGGCTGGCTTTTCCACGGCAAGATAAACCCAGGTGTTACTCTAAATTGCTTTAAGTCTCCTTGTCCTAAGGAACTTTTTTCACCACAATAACAAAAAGCGCAGAGCTGTTCACTGGTCAAAATGAAAAGAAAAACAGAATGTGAAAGTAGTTTTATCCAACTATTTTTAAAGTTACAGATTATAGATACTTGTACTTTAAAATTAAATATTACAACTTTAGTGCGAGGTAAGCTTGAGTACATTTAGGCCATAAGAACAATTAAGTTTAATAATCAATTACACATTTGCAATTCATAGCATGACTTTTTAAAGTAGCAGACCCCACAAAAATCAAAAAACTTTAGCTTGTACTGAGAAAAACAATTTTATTTTCATCTAATTCAAGAAAATGGAAGTAATAAAGCAAGTAAGGCTGAGGCTAGGACAGAGGGATGGGTTTAAGGCCACTGGGCGACATTTGGGTTCTCGAAAACCTGTGGTTTTCAATTTTTTTTTAAGCACTTGACAGACCACTCTTTATGCATGACGTAGATATGAAACACACAGGAACAAACATGGAGACATAAAAACGCAGATTTAAGTGCGTGCTGGAGTAAGAAGTCCGAGATGAGGGGTGTGTGAGAAAGAGTTCAACAGAGGGGAAGAGGGTAAGTAGGTGGGGCACAGGTGACTGTAGGGCAGGGAAACCATTGCCCGTGATGCACTGCGATGGCAAATGCACAATCAGGCATTTGTCAAGACTCGGAGAACTACTTAACACAAAGAACGAGCCCTAGTGCAAACTATGGTGTTCAGTTAATAATAACATACCAGTACTAGTTCATCGATTGTAACAAACGTACCACACTAGGGCACAGGGCTAATAAAGGGGAAACTCAGGGAAGGAGGGCAGGCTGAGAATGAGAACTCCTGTACCCTCTGCTCAATTTTTCTGAAAACCTGAATTTATTCTAAGCAATAACATCTACTAACTACAATAAAGTTAAACAAGTTAAAAGACAAAAACAATATATGTTTATGGAACAGATGTTTAATAAGGGACCTCAGAAAGAACAGAATTAGAAGGTCTGCTCCTTGAAAGGGGAACCCTCTCACATTGTCGGCGGGAACGCAAGCTGGTGCAGCCACTCTGGCAGACAGCATGGAGGTTCCTCAAAAACTTAAAAATAGGGCGCCTGGGTGGCTCAGTGGGTTAAGCCGCTGCCTTCGGCTTGGGTCGTGGTCTCGGGGTCCTGGGATCGAGTCCCACATCGGGCTCTCTGCTCGGCAGGAAGCCTGCTTCCTCCTCTCTCTCTCTCTCTCTGCCTGCCTCTCCATCTGCTTGTGATCTCTCTCTGTCAAATAAATAAATAAAATCTTTTAAAAAAAAAAAAAAAAACTTAAAAATAGAGCTACCCCATGACCCCGCAATCATACTCCTGGGTATTTACCCAAAGAATACAAAAACACTAACTCAGAGAGACACATGCACTCCCTACATTTACCGCAGCATTATTTACAACAGCATGATATGGACGCAGCCAAGTGTCCGTTGACTGACGAATGGATAAATAAGATGTGGTGTATATACAATTCCCATTATATGTATCAGCCATAAGAACAACGAGATCTTTCCATTTGCAACAATGTGAGATGGAGCGAGAGAGTATTCTGCTAAGCGAAACAAGTCAGAGAAAGACAAACACCGTATGATTTCACTCACATGGAATTTTGTTGTTTGGGGGGCTTTTTTGTTTTTTAAAGATCACATACATCTTTGACTTTTTATTATGGATATTTTTGAACAAAGACACAAAAGTAGAACAACAGTTAATAGATGCTCATGAACCTGTCCTTCAGCTTTACCTGTCAGAAGTACTTTGTTTTTCTCATCTATCACGCCTTATTTCATTTTTGATGGAGTATTTTATTTTATTCAAGTTTTTTTTTTAAATTCCAGTTAATAAAAGTGCAATATTAGAGGTGCAGAACCTAGTGGGTGCTCATCAGGACGAGTGCCCTCCCTCCAACCCCATCACCTATTTCATCCAGCCCCCACACACACCTCCCCTGGGGAACCCTCACTTTGTTCTCTAGAGTTAAGCGTCTGTTTGGTGGTTTGTGTCACTCTTTTCCTTTTCACTCTGCTGATATGTGGAATTTAAGAAACAAAACAGAAGAACATGGAAGAAAGCAGCAAACCAGAAAACAAATTCTCAACGACAGAGAGTATAGACGGGGGAGACAGGTGCTGGGGATGAAGGAGGACACCCGCTGTGATGAGCACTAGGGGTGGAGCGATGTGATGAATCACTGAACCATACAACTGAAACTCAATTACGCTGTATTTTAACAAACTGGAACTTAAATAAAAATTTTTTAAAATGCTAGAAGAAAAACAGTATTTCTTAACTTTAAAAAAATTACATATCACTCATTATGGATTTTTCTACATTGATTTTAAATTTTTTATAATACTTTTTAGGGGCCTCTCAGGTGGCTCAGTCAGTCAAGCATCTGACTCTTGATTTCAGCTCAGGTCATGACCTCAGGGTTGTGCCCTGCTTTGGGTTCCACACTGAGAGACGAGTCGACGTGAGACTCTCTCTCTCCCTCTGTCCCTCCCCTACTCTCTCAAATAAATAAAATCTTTAAAAAAATAAATTGTTTTAAAGTATACTTTTTAAAAAAGATTTTATTTATTCATTTCAGAGAGAGAGAGAGGCAGAGAGAGCATAAGCAGCAGGAGAGGCAGAGGGAGAAGCAGACTCCCGCTGAGCTGGGAGCCCAACATGGGGCTTGATCCCAGGACTCTGAGATCATGATCCAAGCTGAAGGCAGACACTTACCTGACGGAGCCACCAAGGTGTCCCTTGAAGTACTGACAGTAAATATCTTCACCTTCAATGTCATAGCCAAAACCATCACTCAAATGTGATGGTGATTAAAAGTAATCCCAGGCTTGTAAGAGCACAGGAATTTTGCCACACAACAGATCCACAATGAAAATAATTTTAAGGAAGTACTCAGATCACTAAAGAATTGGGAAAGGTTCAAGAGATGGAAGAAGTAAGGACAGTCATCTAGACATCCCAGACCAGTTTATTAATTTTGTATGTGGGACAAAGGAAATTTCTGTCTTCACTTTGGGTACAGAAAGCTGCAAAGAGCACTGCTCCCACCCTCAGAGCAAAATCTCGCCAGACAATCTACAAGTTTACTTTCCTTTAACGCATCAGACTGCAGAAGTCACAGGGCAACCAATTCACCTCCAGCTGAAGGAGAGGCACTCCCAGAAAGAGATGACACACAAGCATTTGCTTAATCTGGGGAAGAGGCCACGGTACATCATGTAAGCAGCATAAGAAGAATTCAGTGAAAAATTTTAACCAAGTGCTAAAGTCCAAGTGTGAGACAGTGTGAGAATACAGAGTATCTGGGACCACAGACACCACTCCAATGCCCAGGCACAGCACTGAGAGCACGGCGACGGGTTTGCACAATGCGCTGGTCATGACACAAGGCCTGGGGAGCGGAACAGCAGCAGTATGGGGAAGGCCCAGAGGGAACAAAAGCCTTAGGCTTGTGAGAGAAGGACAGGAAAAATCGCCACCTGCGACGGTGAAGACCAAGTGCAGACAGAGGAATAGTGAGGGGTCAAGGGGGCTTTAACCCTAGAGGAGAATCAAGACTGTGCCCTGGACTTGGGCCGTCACAGGTCTCCCACAGCTGGCGGGGTCACTGAGAACACACAACCCTGGGAACCACAAGGCACAGTGCCTTTCTAAGAGCGGAGCTGAATCGGAACGAGAAAAGCTCTGTTACTCCACGCTCTGACAGCGACCCTCACACATCACCAGTGAGAATGCAGAACAGCAGAACCGCACACACAACACGCTTTGGCACTTTCTTTTCCAATTACCTTTCTCCCAGCCGAGGAATTTACCCAAGTGAAATAAAAACCTTGTGTTCGCACCAAAACCTGTGAGTGAATATTTATACCAACTGTATTCATCATTGCCCCAAACTGGAAACTGCCCAAATATTCCTGAAGTAGGAAACAGATAAACTGCAGGAGCCTCCATAAAACCGAGTCCTGCTCCACAATGAAGAGGAGGCGCATGATGCACACACTGACGCAGACGAGCGGCAAGGCCAGAGAGTAAAAACGGCGTCAGCTAAGTAAAAAAGGAGAGAGTCAAAAGAACACATACTCTACAATTCCAGTTCATTGTTACTGCAAAAGCAAAACAACAGGGACCTACAGACCAGCGGCGGCCGAGGGCGGAAGGTGGACTTGGGGCTGACAACAAACAGGCTTCAGGGACTTTTCTCAGCACGGCAGGCGGTTCTTTAACTCCTGGTGGTTGTGGTCATGTCACTGTGTACAGCTGTCATCTCACAAAATGGCTGATTTTCACTGTATATAAATTAAACCTCCATTTTCAAAATTGGGGGTGGGGAATTAGTGGGCCAAGACAAGGGAAACAGAAGTAGGAAGAATAGATCTAAAATAACTTCAGCATGAGAGTCTGGATGAGAGATGTAGAGATATGAAAGTATGATAAAGCACTTACATTGTTAAGACTAAGAAACCATATGGAATGTAGGTGTGAATTCTTTCAAAGTTAAATTCAATAGGGTAAAGAGATATGAGGTTTGGGTTTTAAGGGGAACAATCTTAAAAAACAAAATATAATGTATAATCTACAGAAAATAATTATCAATCCAATAGAAAACAGAAAAGTACTGCCTTCACAGAACTCACATGATATCGATAATTAAATCATCAAATAAACTGAAAAATAACAAGTGCTACTAAGAAAAACAAAGCAGGGGGATGTCTGGGTGGCTCAGTTGGTCAAGTGTCTGCCTCCAGCTCAGGTCATGATCCCAGGGTCCTGGGATTGTGCCCCACATTGGGCTCTCTGCTCAGTGGGGAGCCTGCTTCTCCCTCTCTCTCTGCCCCTCCCCACTGCTCATGCTCTCTCTCAAATAAATAAATAAAATCTTTAAAAAAAGAAAGGAAGGAAGGAAGAAAAGTAAAGAAAAGAAAAATAAAGCAGTAGTAATAGGTAAAGTGTGTTGGGGACTATTTTATTTTTCACCGTACTCTTTTATCTTGAGAATTTCAAACCTTCCCTGAAACGGGGAACACACCATGCATGGGTGAGGTGTGTACTATACCTCTAAAGGGAGATGTCAAGCAGACAGATAGATGGGAAAGTCTGAAGTTCAGGGAAAGGTCAGCCCTGGAAATACAAATATGGGGCTCATCACACAGACAACTTCGCTGTCACATGCATGCGCGCCCCCAGGGAGGGAGCAGAGATGAAGGTGTGCGTGCTGGAGACTTCCCGGAGGACCCCAACATTTTAAAAGCAGGGGGTCTCTGCAGAAGCCAGCAAAAGATGAGGAAGCAGGGGTGCCAAAAGCAAAAGAAAGAAAACATTTCAAGAAGATGGGAGTATTCAACTGAGAAACGGTTTCATAGTGTTACTCATGTCTTTCAAATACGGTCTAAAAAACCCCGAGACTTCAAAGCTGAAGTATACACAGGTAGGTTATAACCTCCTCTATTTCTTTAGTTAAGGAATGAAGAAAGAGTAAGGAACAGGAGTATAAAAGTTTACAGGTAAGTATCAAAAATCAATCCTTACACTAAAAGCTTGGAGTTATTTCTCTGGCTAGGACCAGCGTGCTGGTGAGTCTCTGTTCTGCTCTGCGGAGAGGAGGGTACAACGTGCTAGTCTACGGGTCTGTTCTACAATCACCTAATTAAGCTCACAGACACCCTTTACCTCAACACCACAGAGGCGTCAGCCATAAACTAAAATTATTAAGTAATAAAATCCCTTCCGTATTTAAAAGCGAGCTTGTGCTCTGAATTCTCTCTCTAGCCAGCCCCCTCCAGCTGCACTCATTCTCTAACCTGATTCTGGCTTCCACGCCGACGGAGACCAGGGAGCTCGCGGATTCCTCCGACACAGAGCGCTGAAGGGCCGGCACCGGCTGTCGGCTGCTGTCCGCTTCAGCTTCAGCATCCTCCTCCGCAGACTGCTCTTTGATTTCTGCTTAGTAGTGAACGAGAAGATATAAAAAGTCATTTTCACAATGAAATCCATCTTTGGTGAATTTACCTATAAAGCAGACATGGCACAGGAAGAAAATTCAAAGAGCAACGGGCACACCTCACTAATACACCAACAGTTCGAGTCCGTAACGGGCTTTTCATTCTCTGTTGCAACGTGATCCTCAGAGGAACGTGAAACTCTGCCCACTGTTTTTTGTGCACCTTACAACAGACTCAGCGGGGTTTCATCTTAGTAATAACTGTTAAGAACCTTACTTGTAGGGTCTTGGCAGTTCATCTATAGAACAAATGTTCTTCTAAGTGACTTGCTTAAAAAAAGGTTCTTCACAATTTATAAATAAAACTATTATTCCCTTAAAACAATCATTACAGCCTTAATTAATAGTCATTCTAAAGGTAAATAACTGAAAAGAGCACATCTTTACTCCACTGCTTTTTTCATTTACCCTCAAGACTCCAACCCCAAACACCTCACACGTCACACACACCTTCTTAGGAGGCAAGTCAACAAACGCCATCACAGAATGTCACGCGTCTCCTTAAGAACCATCTAGCCACCGGCATCACTGGAAGAGAACAGGCACAGCCCTCCACAGTGCCCTGATGCCATTCCACGCTCCAGTCGGTCCTTCTTTCCTAACTCGGAATTTACTCACACCTTTCCACACCACCACCCCAAACTGAAGAAACAAATACAAAGCACTTACAGTCCTTCAAACTCTTCTTCTCTCTTTCCTTCCTTTTCCCAATAAAATTCATGAAATGGAACTTTGGAGGGGCCACACTCGATTACCTTCCTAATGGGCATCCCCCCACCGCAATGCTGTTCTCCCAGCACCACTGAGAGCAGGAGAACTAACAATCCAGGGACTACACGCAAGCCTTCAAACTTTCTAGGAATTCGGGCACCAAGGACAACCTCCTCTTCAGTGAAAGGCTTTCCTAACTTAGAAGCAGGAGTTGTACTGGACTACTACAGGCTTCAGAGTCATCACAACCTGCTCTGGAGTTCCAGTTGTAGTAACTACTGTCTATGCTATTTCTGTAAAGTCATCTGAAATTCTCCATCATCAGGGCGCCTGGGTGGCTCAGTCGGTTAAACGTCTGCCTTCAGCTCAGGTCATGATCCCAGGGTCCTGGGATCGAGCCCCACGTCTGGCTCCCTGCTCAGCGGGAAGCCTGCTTCTCCCTCTCCCACTCCCCTGCTTGTGTTCCCTCTCTCACTGTCTCCATCAAATAAATAAAATCTTTAAAAAAAATTTTTTAAATAAAATTCTCCATCTCACCTGCAAAACCAAAAAGCTACCATGTATCTCTCAAGGTTGCTAATGAAAATTAAATAATCCAGTGTCTGTCTCTTCAGCTGGTTTCTTTTAGACCTCTAAATGTGGGAATAGCCCTTGGGGTGTCCTTTATGTGCTCTTTCTTCTTCTTCTTTTTTTTTTTTTTTTTTTTTTTTGTTTTTATGTGACACAGAGAGACACAGCGAGAGAGGGAACACAAGCAGGGGGAGTGGGAGAGGGAGAAGCAGGCTTCCCGCCTGACGCGGGGCTGGATCCCAGGACCCTGGGATCATGACCTGAGCTGAAGGCAGACGTTTAACCGACTGAGCCACCCAGGCGCCCCTGCTCTTTCTCCTTGAAGAACTTAATGATAATCCAGGTTTTAAGAGTCTCCTCTGGACTTCACGGTCATCCGCTGACACATGCAGCCCTGGCTCCTGTCCTGCTTCAGACCACGCTTCAAGTGTATTCGGGACATATCCAGCAGCTGGAACACTAAATTCCACACCAAATTTTATCTCACGTTTCTCAGATCAGCTCTCCAATCTGACTTTCCCGTTTTTGTGACTATCAAAGTCTGCTAAATTCATAATGAAGTTTAGGTAAGTGTTTTGACAAATAACTTTGAGAACTATTAATTGTTCAGTTAGAAAAACTACAAATAACTATAAGTCTTGTCAAATCATGAAATAAATGATGAAATAAAGCATCAGACAGACAGTTTTGGTTCTCCTATTTAAAATAACATTGTTTTTTCTTAAATTGAAATAGTAAAGTGGACCATAAATCAAGTGCTTGTGGGCCTGTCAATCATGTCTGTCCTGTCTACCCCAGCCACAAAACTGAGACAGAGTACCTAGAATCAAATCTATAAATATGAAGTACACTTGTATCAAAGGATTATAAGAAGACTTGCAAACTTTACTATATTAAAATATGAAACTGCTACACAACAAAAGCTATCATGAACAAAATGAGAAAGTACATCATGGATTGAAAAAAATACATGGATTTAGTCCATAAATGGGCACTCAAATCTAGAGCATGCACAGAACTTTACATCATGAAACCTGAACAAGGCACATGACCCTGCAGAAAAACAGACAAAGGATAAACTCCGGAACTTCTGAGAGACTGATTTTCTCAACCTTCTTTGTAGCTAATCGTGGCAAGTTCTCACCAATAGAGGAGGACCAAAACTGACCATGCAACTTCTAACAGGAAGGGATCTGCCACAGACTGTTCTGTTTCCTCCTTCCTACAGACAGGAACACAGACACATCAGCAACGCAGATGCAGTGCTGCGGATGAGGACACCGTTCTCGTGAAAGGCAGGGAAAAAAGATGAAAGGAGCCTAGGTCCATAAACCACCACTGGGAGCAAAGATGACTGACCCTCTCACTTTCAGAAAGAGTGCATGAAAAAAAGATGAATCTGTTTTATTTACACCACTGCTATATTCTAGGGTCTCTGTTTACAGCATTTTAACCCATGCCCCAACTAACACAGGAGTGGGGAACTGCTGTAACAAACAGTTAAAATGTAGGCTGGTGACCTGGCAATGAGAACAGCAACACTGGAGTTTGGAAATCAACTGACCCTTTTTATACTGTATCTAAATATTTGGTAGACCTGTGACCTGCTATAACTTGGAAAGCAGACCAGGTACCTCCAGAGCCAATAGGTCTAGGGAAAGCATCTGGAAAGACCCAAAAGTTATTCTGTGTTGCCTGCCCTCTAAGTGCTTTTATAAACAAAGACAGAAAGTAACATGGTTCTACCAGACAGACCCCCTCCATTATATTTAAAACACTATAAAATGACCATGCATATGAAAACGTCTGTCAGGAAGCATTTCATTTCTATCCAGAAATGCTCTGAGCCCATGTGGGATACGCTCTTTTTGTACCACTCCTATTACTAGGTAATAAGGAAGGATAAAAGTCAAGACAAGAGAAGTACTAAGAAGAGTACCTTAAAAACTTATAGATCCTGAGCCCCATGGACCAGAGTCACGTGCCATTACATTGCTCTCGGAGCACTTTTCTCCCAAGGGCCAGCTCTGTTTCGCCTCCACCGCTGAACCACAAGCCCTCCGTCAGGCACAGCCTGTCCCTTCTCTGGTTTATGCTGCCGTCTACCACTTACGGTCTCTTGTCAAAGTTCTTCTCCAGGTAAACTATAGCACACTCCAACTATGTTCTTTTTTTTTTTTTTTTTTTTAAAGATTTTATTTATTTATTTGACAGAGATCACAAATAGGCAGAGAGGCAGGCAGAGGGGGAGCGGGGAGCAGGCTTCCTGCTGAGCAGAGATCCCAATTCAGGGCTCGATCCAGGACCCTGAGACCATGACCTGAGCCAAAGGCAGAGGCTTAACCCACTGAGCCACCCAGGTGCCCCCCAACTACGTTCTTATTTTTATCTCCCTCAAAAGGAAAATACCTAACACTTTCAATATTTTTAGGAGCTTTTTTTGTTGCTTATAACTAAGGGGAAACCAGCAGGAAGACCATCTCTCTCCGTGTCTGTCTACTTGGTCTCTCTCTCCCTCTCTCTCAAATTAGATCGGAAGGAAATGGCAAGGTTAAACAAATGTTAATGGTAGGCTGGTAGGTGTTCAGGTACGCAACTTTTGGAAATTAGGCTCCCTGCATTTCAGAGGGGCAAAAGACAGATTCTGACTCGAGAGCGGTTTTTTTTCCTAATGGGCTCTGGAACATGCCCGATCTACAAGGTCAGTGGTGCTAAGGCAGGCTTCACGGGCTCACCCTGTTCTCCTTTATGCTTCCAGCTATCACTGCTACTGGGTCTGCCCAAGATCCTACCGTGGATCTGCTAAAAACAGAGTAGGGACTGCTGGGTTTGGGCTGGATTTTTTGTGTGGATTTTGTTTTAGTCATTAGTTTTTTAAGGAATAAGGAAAAGTAAAGAGGAATCTTATGACTGCTTCCTACGGAGCAGTTCCAGCCACAAAATAAAAACAGAAAAAAGTATCCCTAATTATGTGAAACTATACATAACGACAGAACCTATCTTTTTTTTTTTTTTTTTTAATTTTATTTTTCATAAACATATAATATCTTTTTATCCCCAGGGGTACAGGTCTGTGAATCGCCAGGTTTACACACTTCACAGCACTCACCATAGCACATACCCTCCCCAATGTCCATAATCCCACCCCCCCACACCCCCCCATTTACCCTCAGTTTGTTTTGTGAGATTAAGAGTCACTTATGGTTTGTCTCCCTCCCAATCCCATCTTGTTTCATTTACTCTTCTCCTACCCCCTTAACCCCCCATGTTGCATCTCCTCTCCCTCATATCAGGGAGATCATATGATAGTTGTCTTTCTCCGATTGACTTATTTCGCTAAGCATGATACCCTCTAGTTCCATCCATGTCGTCGCAAAAGGCAAGATTTCATTTCTTTTGATGGCTGCATAGTATTCCATTGTGTATATATACCACATCTTCTTTATCCATTCGTCTGTTGATGGACATCTAGGTTCTTTCCATAGTTTGGCTATTGTAGACATTGCTGCTATAAACATTCGGGTGCACGTGCCCCTTCGGATCACTAGAACCTATCTTTTTTAATTGTCACTCTTTGTCTAGCAGAATAAATTGGATCTTACTATCTGTCAAAGTCGAGCCAGGACAATTAAACTAATGTTTATGTCTCTCTCTTCTCCCAGCCCAAGTCTTCACAGCAGAATGTGACACAGACTGCTCTGGTTGAAAGTGATGTCATGCGAACATCCAACCAGAGATGTCAACCAGAAATGCTCTGGTGAAGAGACTGTAAACTCACGGACAACCGAGTCAAGAGCTGACGCGAGACGTTGCTTATCCAGTTTACTACCAAAAATGCACTCCTGTGCCTGTGCTAAAACCACAGAAGCCAGCCGTTCCACCAATAAAATAGCCCAGGCTCGGCTACTCTGCCACTCCGCGGAGTTTCGCCTTTCACGGCATCCTGTTCGTCCAAACGCCTAGCGGTCTAAAACTATGACATGGGAGTAAGCAGGCACTTTTCACATTGAAAAAAATTTCCAAGTTATATTTTTCTTTGATATAAAATAATCCGCGTAACTTTCTCCTTACTCTGACCTTGACCTAAAATAAAGGCAATGCTACTCGGTCACAAAATTTTTTAAAGCCAGGAGAGTCGGCGCCGACCACGGGGATGACAGAGAGGATTTTCCCGGCGGCCCCCCTGGGCTGGGTCTTGAACCACTAGGTGGCACATGCGCAGAGGGAACGCGCCGGGGAACCCGGGCCGGTGGCGTCAGGACGCTCCCGGGGGAGCCTGGGGGGCCTGCGCACTGCACTCAGCGGCCTGGCCCAGGTGCCCTGCACACCTCTGCGGCTGCGGCAGCAAATCAGCTCTGACCTTGTCCCTACACAAGGCCACTCCTCCCACGACTTACTCAAGACTCCCGAACAGTTGCTTCGGTGAATCCACAGCCAAGGCTGGTTCAGCTCGGGGCGTTAGTTAAAATCAAAGGCTTGGAATCAAATGGCCCAGAATCTGCATCTGCAAGCGGTGGGCCCCCGGCCAGCGAGCTCACCTCAGTTTCAGGTCGTTAATCATTTAAAAGGCGGCGAATACCACCTAGTATGAAACTGCCCTCGGGACGGAAACAGACACTACGCGCAAAGCGCGCGGCCCAATGCCGGCAGTTGTCGCCATGCGGCCGCTGGTCTGATTCTCCAGTCCGCACGCGACGTTCTATCGACTTGCCCGGCCCGCCGGGCAGCGCCCACTGAGACACCAAACTCCTGATGTCCGAGCACACGCTACGACAGCAAACGGAGGAAAGCAGTCAGGATAAAGAGGACACTGACGCAGCAGCTTCGGACTCCTTGCTGAGGAGCTTTACTTTAAATAAACACTTCAGAAAGATTTTTACCCAACAAAACTCTGAGTAACTCCTGTGTACCACATTCTACTCAAAGAGCAGCCCGTTTCTGTGGCAGAGTCAGGCTTTCTATCCCCCGCGGATCTAGTCAGGAAACGGAGGAGCGACAGGCAGCACAGCGGTCCTGACGGACGCACGGGTGTGACAGAGGGCAGAGGCGGGAGAAGAGCTCCGGAAGGCTCCAGAAAGGCGTTAAAAGCCCAACAGAAACGGAAAGGACCGACAGAAGTGTGCGCCGCATAGTTCTCTCATTTAATTCTTCTCTTTTTAAAAAAGAACAGTAACAGCTGACATATCCTCATGTGCGAGACACGGAAACTCAACTCGGGAAGGTGCTGGAGCGGGAGACCACAGGCGACCAGGAAGCCGCGCGCACCGACAGGCCCGACCGGCCGCACAGCGGCGGCGCAGGGAGGCTCCGCCCTGCGCCCGTCACTGCCCGTCAGTCTCTCAGAGCACAGAGGCTTTAGGAGGAGATTAACGTTAAAGGGAAACGGTAATGTTTTACTAGCACCGTGTTACTGAGGAATCATTTGTTGAATATGAAGAATATGAAATGAAAACTGAAAACAGCGTATTTCTGTTTATTTTTAAAGCTGTGCTGAGACAGATTATGGCGTAAAGAGAGCATTTACCTCACAGCCAAGTTCACGGAAATAATACACTTTGATTTTGGACAATTAAGAAATTATTTCCCTCAAAGGTTAAGTCATTCTTTGTATATATCCTAAAAATATATTGAGTAAAGTCACCAACCTCACAGAACAGACTGTCAGATGTCGGAAATACTCCTGAGCCTGCTTATGGCCTCTCTTATTAATACATAACACATTCTTTCAAAGCACCTATATTTCAATGAATTTTTAAAAATTTATTTCTTGGGGCACCTGGGTGGCTCAGTGGGTTAAAGCCTCTGCCTTCGGCTCAGGTCAGGATCCCAGCGTCCTGGGATCGAGCCCCGCATCGGGCTCTCTGCTCAGCGGGGAGCCTGCTTCCTCCTCTCCCTCTGTCTGCCGCTCTGCCTACTTGTGATCTCTGTCAAATAAATAAATAAAATCTTTAAAAAAAAAAAAGTGTATTTCTTTATGGGCAACCTGGGTAGCTCAGTCATTTAAAAGTATCCAACTCTTGAATTAGGCTCAGGTCACAATCTCAGGGTCCTTGTCAGGCTCTGCGCTAAGCATGGAGTCTGCCTGAGATTCATGCTCTTTCTCCCTCTACCCCACCCCCACCCAAAAATATTAAAAAATAAAATAATTTTTAAATATATTTACTTAATCAGGTGTTCTAGGATCTTGGGAGGGAAAAATTCATCTTTTTTTTTTGTAACCTTTGAAATTCAGAATCCTAAAAACTCATTTCATTATGAATACATGTACATGTAGAGTGGTACAGCAACAACTATGTCTGCCACCAACAGAAAGCAAGTAATTTCTTATCACACTCAGCGTTTGCAGATATCATCCCACAGTATCATGTACCCTCATCACGACTTGAAAATTATGGCAATTGTTAAAATTATATTGGGATTTATAATTTAAGTGTAAATTTTAAAAAACATGAAATTACAAATTTGCCTTTTTACTATTTTGGTAATATTTCAACATAATCTTTTATCTTGGCAATCTTATGTATTTTATTTTATTCATTTAAAAACTATATCTGGAAAAGAGCCTGGCAAAGGTGCCGATGACACCCCGCAGACAAGGCACTCTACAGAAACAGGCAGGGTATCTGTTCTACAAACCATTCGGAGCAAAATCTGGATGACGCCCAATAACTGCTCAATTAATTACATGTGATATAATTAATATCAAGCAAGCAGACAAATCTTATTGTGTACATATACATAAAGAATCACAAAAAGCACAGAGAAAAACATACAAAATATTTTAAACAGGCTAGTATTTACTAATTATGTTAGTGAACACCAGCACTCATTGTCTACTTCTTATCCAAATGCCTGCTCTGTGCTTTAGTCAAACATTAAATAGAATAAAAATTATTTCCCTCTCCTAACTTCCTTCACTCCACAGAATGGTGATGCCTTGCATGCTTCCTTTATCCTAAGACGACAGAACAAAACGTAGCTAAGAAATTGTATCATCACACCCTTTCCTTCTTTTGAATAGCAGTGGTCAAAATAAGCCTGCGTTCTGACAGTTCTATTTTACATTGTGTTTGTATCTTGCTGAATCTCGTGTATCCACTACTTCCGAAATGTGCTGTACAGCTAAAGAATTAGCACAATATTAGAAATAGTTACCCTACCTTTATTCACTAAACTACGTAAAATACTGACACTAATAACGTGAAGATAGTCACTACCTTCACAGAGCCATGTAAAGATTAAAAAGTAAGCAACCAAAAATACACAAAAATGTGAAATACTGGTTTTCTCTTGGAGTTAATACTTTAAGGATAACTTAGTCTCTTTATACTTATCCATAGTTCAATACATTTTCACAAATATGCATCACTGTTATAATTTTAATGTGATTTTTAGAAATGCAGTACAAAATGATTAAGACTAAGAGTCCAACAGCTATCAAGAGCCAAAGAAGACACTGATGTTAATTAAAATAGTAATTGTTAGGCTGTCTGGGTGGCTCAGTCATTAAGCTGCTGCCTTCGGCTCAGGTCATGATCCCAGGATCCTGGGATTGAGCCCCACATCAGGTTCCCTGCTCAGCAGAGAGCCTGAGTCTCCTCTCCCTCTGCCTGCTATTCTGCCTACTTGTGCTTTCTCTCTCTCTCTTTGTCAAATGAATATATAAAATCTTTTAAAAATAAATAAAATAGGAATTGTTAAAATTCAACTGCTCTCTGGATGTTTTATTCAGTTATTAAAAGAGTTTTAATTTTTATGACTTTTTTATTAATGGATATTCATTATCTGCAATTAATACAAGAAACTAGAGGCACCTGGGTGGCACAGCTGGTTAAGCGATGGACAACTGGTTTCGTTTCAGGTAGTGACCTCAAAGTTGCAGGACTGAGCCCTACATCCGGCCCTGCACTCAGCACAGAGTTTGCTTGCGACTCTCTCTCTCCCTCTCCCTCTGTCCCTCTCCTCCATGTGAACCATGCTCCCACTCTCTCTCTCTCAAATAAATAAAATCTTAAAAAAAGAAAAAATAAAAGAAACTAAAATAAAACCAACGAGTTACAACATGTATCTTCACCATATAATAGTTATGTACAGCAACCTTAATCTTCTAAGCCTTATCTTTATTTAGGCCTAAAAATTCCATGCAGAGAATACAAAAAGAATACTTAAAGAAAACCTTCATGGCTAACTTTCAGTACATGCTTACTATGTCCTAGGCAATGTTGTAAGTGATTAACATGTGTTAACTCACTGAAACTTTACAACAACCATATGAAGACAGCTTCTAAGTTTGGGATTTTACACAAGTTATTAAGTTAGTCTGTTACTATAGATGCTGGCAGAAAACACAGACTCCTGGATCAAAGACAAAGACTCCTGGATCACTGCCCAACAAGTAACATGAACATGAGGTTATTGCTGTCAGTTCCTCTGTGGCCCCTAAGTCTTACGGGGGCCACACCATGAGCCCAAATGAGTGCCTGTACTTGCAGTGAACTGTGTTACAATGAAGGAACAAAGAGCACTGGGAACCCACTGCTTTTATAATAAGCATTAAACAGGTCTGCTCTTGTCCCAGAGGGAGACAGTGCCTCATTCTTTTTTTTTTTTTTTTTAAGATTTTATTTATTTATCTGTCAGAGAGAGAGAGAGAGAGAGAGAGCACGCCACAAGCAGTCAGAGGCGGAGAGAAAAGCAGGCTCCCTGCTCAAGCAAGGAGCTGGATGTGGAACTCAATCCCAAGACCCTGGGACCATGACCTAAGCCAAAGGCAGCGGCTTAACCGACTGAGCCACCCAGGCCTCCCAACAGTACCTCATTCTTCAAGGCTACTCACTGCAACAGAACCCTGAGAAATGGCCCAGATAAGGAACAGTCATTCTTAGCATATACAAGAAGATAGGTCAAGTGCAAGAGACCAGGGGGGCATATCTCCCAACAGCAGCTACTATCACCAACTCCACCTTACAATTGAGAAAGCAAGGTAAGAGAACAAGGAACTTTGCTCAAGAATACAATCAGTAGAAGGGTGCCTGGCTGGCTCAGTCCATAGAGCTGCAACGCCTGACCTCAGGGTTGTTAAATCCAAGCCCCACAATGGGTATAGAGATTTCTTAAAAATAAAATTGAAAGAAAAATACAATTGAAAGAAAAAATAGGGGAGTCTGGATTCCAACACAAGCAGTCTGGCTCCAGAGTTGAAACTGCTAACCTCTACTGAGTGGAAGCGTGTGAAGAGTGTGAGCTGAAGAAATTTAAAAAAAAAAAAAAAAAAAGGAACTGCAGAACTACAAACAAGAGGACCTGCATGAAGCAACAATTCTGAAAACAAGGTTAGGATGTAGACGATGAACTACAGAAAACACACAGAAACATCTAAAAACAGCAGAAGTGATGAAGGAGGATGAGTAACAGTACAACATGCGTACGCACTTCTACTTGACAGAGAAAACTGAAGGGAAAAAATGTTCAAAGATTCTAAGGAAGAAAACATTCCAGAAAAAAAAGCAGGACCAAACCTGTGGATTTAATCTGCAGATCAAAGTAGCAGGAAAAATGAGCTGCCCGCCTGCCCCAGCCCTTCACAGAAGCAAGTAAACAGTGAAGGAGCAGATGAAGGATCTTTACAACACCATCTACAGGTGGGGCCTATGCAGTGACATCACAGTTGCCTTTTTTGGCATCCATTCTTTGCCTCTGCCCTTAAAGCCATCATTTTGCTCCCCTTCTTATCTCTAGGAGTGAGCTCTATTATACTAGGATTCCACACACTATCTTACTTTTGAAACAGACTTGGTTATTGACAGACATAGGATCTAAATAAACTGGTCCTAGAATTGTTTAGCTGATACACATGCATGCTCCCTTTACTTTGATATGGACAAGAAATAATGTGGCACCCAAGACTGCAGGCAACCAACTTCCATCAAGGGGAGCTTCCATCATTCTAGCCACAGAATGAAGCTGACAAAGAAAGAATGAATGAAGGCACCTGGGTGGCTCAGTGGGTTAAGCCTCTGCCTTCGGCTCAGGTCATGATCTCAGGGTCCTGGGATCGCGGCCCGCATCGGGCTCTCTGCTCAGTGGGGAGCCTGTTTCCCCCTCTCTCTCTGCCTGCCTCTCTGCCTACTTGTGATCTCTCTATATATAAAATAAATAAATAAAATCTTTAAAAAAAAAAAAAAGAATGAATGCATGAACGGAAGGAAGGAAAGAAGGAAAAGAAACACACACAAAGAAAGAAGAAAGGAAAAGAAAAGAAAAGTGCAGAGAGATGCAATGAACCAAGAACCTTGTGACATGAGTAAGGGTGAATTAGGTCAACTTAAACCCATCTAACCTCTGAATCTGACAGTGTATGGCCCACAGATTTCCTTCTTTCTTGTAGTTTGAGTTACTGTATGTTATTTTAATAACAACGTACTAGCTGACTAAATATAACAAACGACTATCAAGTTTCAGATCCTATGTAAGGGGACAAAAGTGACTATACTTCATTCTACTCAGTGCCCAGAAAAATTTACATAAGCCAAATACTACGATTCAAAGAAAACTCCAGAGAGTATCTATTTCCACTAACAGCAGACTAGGTAATTTGGATCAACCCTCCCAGTGAAGACAAGTAAAAAAGTTGAGAAAATAATTTAAAAGTAAACAAGTCTTAAAAGCAACCAAAAACCTAACAAGGTAGTGAGGAATGACAGAGGAAGCGCTCCTCTCATGGAGAGAAGCCGTGAGTAAGGTGAGCCCAACACCCAGGGCTGCACTTCCCATGGGGGTGTCAGTTTTGACCTTCAGAAGACTTGTAGATGGTCCTAGAAGATGAAAACCACCAGGGAATGTGGGCTCAGGACTGGCAGGGCTGGACATTAAGAGGAGGACGGAACCAGAAACAAAACGGTGTTTGCAAGGACTGCTGCACAGCTTTGCATCACATGCCTCGAACAAAAGCAGAGCCATGAAACCGAACGGAGGTGGTCCTAGATTATTAGTGCCCTTGAGGTACCTGGCGGGAAAAAAATCAGAGCTGAACTATCTTTGAAGAAAAAAACATCAACTTACTTCTATAGATAAACCGTTAAAGACATTGTCCAGTGCACAGACACAGGCAGTCAGGTACAAGAGCAGACAGGACAGCATGAGCAACGCGCAGAAACAGTGGAACCAGAAGGCTCCAGACATTGGCATGATCAAACAAAAACTCTACGCCAGTTTTATTTACTATGTTGAATATAATAAAACCAGGCATTAAAATCTTTAGGAGGGAACTAGAAATAATAAAAAGTGATGCTGCAATTTGAAAGATAATAGTAAAGAAATTTTAAAATATAATAAATGGACTCAATTCATATGTTTAATAGCAGACTAGACAATGCCAAAAGGGAAGACAGGTAAATTGGAACATCTATCTAGAATGCATCTAAATAAATCTGTCTAAAATAGAGAACAGAGGGACAAGAGGACTAAAAAATACAAAAATGAAGGTAAATGGCAACAAACAGTGATATGGTCTAATGAGCAAGCGTTTAATTAGAATAAAGAAAGAATGGGGCAAAAGCAGTATTGGAATATATAACAGCCAAGAATTTTCCAAAACCAAAGAAGATTTCAAGAAATCTCAAATTCTAAAGTTTACAAAGTGTATAAAACCAATACAATATAATAAAATTAGAAATTAGTAACAAAAATAAAGAGAAAATCCATACAAATACTTGGAAATTTTATTAAATTTCTCAAACACCTCATAAGTCAAAAAGAAGGCTCAAAAACCTGAAAACCATTTAGAAAATAAGGAATAATAAAAATAATTAATATCCCAACCTAGGGAAAACACTACAAATCATGTTAAAGGACATATCAGCTTAATCCCCTTTTTTTGGTTTAGTAAGCAATGAAAACTGATTAAATATTTACTCTACAAGTTAGAAAGGATACCCACAAAAATTCCTACAGCTAACCTGGTAACAAGTAAATGAAATTCAGCAACATTGCGGAGAACAAGGCAAAAATACAAAAATAAATCATATTTTTATACATTAGCAATGTACAAATAAAAAACATTTTAAATGTACCATTTACATTAGCTCCCCGCCAATGAAATAATTAGTATAAGTCTAAGAAAATATGCAGAGATCTGTATTAAAAAATTATAAAACACCAATGAAAGAAATCAGAGAAATCCCAAATGGAGACACATGGCCAAGTTCATGGAATGGAAGACTCACCACAGTAAAGATGTCAATTCTTGGGGCACCTGGGTGGCTCAGTGGGTTAAGCATCTGCCTTTGGCTCAGTCATGATCCCAGGGTCCTGGGACTAAGCAGCGCATCAGGGTCCCTTCTCAACGGAGAGCCTGCTTCTTCTCCCTTTCCCTCTGCCTACCACTCTGCCTACTTGTGACCTCTCTCTCTCACAAATAAACAAAATCTTAAAAAAAAAAAAAAAAAAAAAACCCCAGCAGGATTTTCTTTAAGACAAGTTGATTCTAGGGCGCCTGGGTGGCTCAGTGGGTTAAGCCACTGCCTTCGGCTCAGGTCATGATCCCAGGGTCCTGGGATGGAGTCCCGCGTCGGGCTCTCTGCTCAGCAGGGAGCCTGCTTCCCTTCCTCTCTCTCTGCCTACTTGTGATCTCTGTCAAATAAATAAATAAAATCTTTAAAAAAAAAAAAAAAGACAAGTTGATTCTAAAATTGATATGAAAAAAAAACAAAAGAAAAAATGGCTAAAATAGTTTTGAAAAAGAATAATAAAACTGGTAGACTGACACTTATAAAAACCTATTTCTACACAAAAACCTAGACTGTTCATAGTTCTTTGGATAGCCAGAAACTGGAAATCACCCAAATGTCCTTCAGCAGGTGAACGGTTATACTACAAACTGTGGCGCATCGATACAAAGCACTATCACTCAGGCTGAAAAAGGAACAGTCTATACTGACACATGTAATAACGACCTGGATGACACTCAGAAGTATTAAACCAAATGAAAGAAACCAGTCTGACAAGATTACACTTTGCATGATTTCATTTAGAACTTTTTTTTTTTTAAGATTTTATTTCTTTATTTGACAGAGAGATCACAAGCAGGCAGAGAGAGAGGAGGAAGCAGGCTCCCCTAGAGAGCAGAGAGCCTGATGCGGGGCTCGATCCCAGGACTCTGAGATCACGACCTGAGCCGAAGGCAGCGGCTTAACCCACTGAGCCACCCAGGCGCTCCTCATTTAGAATTTTTTAAAAGATCTAGAAATTTTTTAAATTAGTCTCCATACCCAACTTTGGGCTCGAATCCACAGCCCCAAGATCAAGAGCTGCATGTTCCACTGACTGAGCCAGCCAGGAGCCCCCGACTTCATTTATAGGGGGTTCTCAGACACAAAATTACAGTGAGGGAGAACAAAGCAGTGGATGCCAGGGTTTGGGGGAGGGGATAAGATATGACTTTAAAGAGATGGCACAGGGGTGCCTAGGTGGCACCACTGATTAAGTGTCCAATTCTTGGATACCTCAGATCAGATCAGATCTCAGAGTCATAGGATCAAGCCCCATATTGGACTCCACACTTAGCACAGAGTATGTTTAAGACTCTTTCTCCTTCTGTCCCTCCCCCCACCCTCACTCTGTTTCTCTCTCTCTCTCTCTAATAAATAAATCTTAAAAATAAAAATAGGGGCACCTGGGTGGCTCAGTCATTCAGCATCTGCCTTTTGGCTCAGGTTATGATCCCAGAGTCCTAGGACTAAGCCCCGCATCGCATCGGGCTCCCTGCTCAGCGGGGAGCCTGCTTCTCCCTCTCCCATGCCCCCTGCTTGTGTTCCTACTCTCGCTGTATCTCTGTCAAATAAAAAATAAAACTTTTAAAAAATTAAATAAGTAAAAATAAAAATAAAATAGCACAAAGGAGGTTTGGTGGTAATGAAAAAAAAAAAAATCAAAACAAACCCAAACAAACAAAAACTGCTCAGAGTTTTTAGCAATAAGCTCTGCTTCAGATCTACTAGACTTGTTCATAAATAAAATTTAAATATCATATCTAGACTTACAGGTAAAATGCAATATCCACTAAAAATCTCTCCCCATTGAAGTAAGGTACAAACACTTCTGGATATGTAAAAAGCTCTAGAGAAACAGGCTTAGTGAAGTCTAATGACCAGGGCAGAATTTCTGAAAACGGGGCTGGATAGGTATTCACAAAGAAGAGGTGATTCTTATAAAAAGTCTTGGGTAACTGAGAAACCGCACAAAGTGAAAGCCAAGACACAAGCATGCACTCAGTTTGAGTATCTTCTTCGTTTATGAGGAATGAGGTCCTCTGGGCAAGCCTCAAGTCTAGTATGAGGTAAAAGCTCTGGATAAGATTGCTGCCAACGTACTGAAGGTGTCCGCTAATGTAACGTTAATTAAAATATGGAAGGAAGGATTCAAGCAAACACGCACTGACCCTTTAGATTCTTGAGAATGGAACTGATGTATCAAGGATAATTTGAGAGAAGTTCCCTCCAAATTTTGAAAAGTCTGTATGCCTAGAGAGACTAACAAATCAAGTCAAACTTCTAATAAAAAATGTAAAATTGGCAGAGTATAATGGTACCTACCAGGGGCAGGGGGAGGAGGGTGGAGATGGGGAGATATTGGCCAAAAGACACAAAGTTGCAGTTACACAGGACAAATAAATCTGAAGATGAATGTAGCAACATGATGACTACAGCTAATAATACTGAGCTGAACACTAGAAATTTGCAGAGAGTAGACTGCAGATCAAAAGAAAGCAGAAGAAGTTACATTAATTTCGGACACAGCAGACTTCATAGCAAATAAAAATAACAGGGACAAAAAGTGCCATTACCTAACGATAAAGGCGTCAATTCTCCATAAAGACATACTAATCCTTTACACACATGCCCATAACAAAAGTGTCAAAATACATGAGGCAAAACTGATAGAACTACAGAGAAAATATATGAATCCACTATTACGTATGGGCATGTTAACACCCATCTATCAAAAATACAGATCCAGCAAGCAGACAATTACTAATGACATGGCTGAACCCGACACCACCATCAACCAACAGGATAGAATGGACATCTATAGACTACTTCACCCAACAACTGCAGAATCCACATTCTTCTTCAGATCACATGGAACATTCATCAACAGATCACATTCTGGGCCATAAAACAAATTTAAAATAATATAAATACAATGTCTGCCCTCAAACCACAAAGGAATTAAACCAGAAATCAGTAATAGAAAGTTAGTTAGAAAATTCCAAAATATTGGGAAGTTAAACAACACACTTTCTTTTTTTTTTTTTTTTAATTTTATTTATTTAATAAATTAAGCTCCATGCCCATAACCCCAAGATCGAGTCACATGCTCTACCAACTGAGCCAGCTGGGAACCCCCTAAACAACACATTTCTTCTTTTTTTTTTTAGATTTTACTTACTTATTTAACAAATAGAGTAGGAGAACAAGCAGGCGTAGCAGTAGAGGGAGAGGGGGAAGGAGACTCCCCGCTGAACAGGGAGCCCCAGGCGGGGCTCGATCCCTGAACTCTGGGATCAGGACCTGAGAAGAAGGCAGATGCTTAACCGCATTAACCAGGCGCCCCAAACAACAAACTTCTAAATAACACATGGATCAAAGAAGAAATTTCAAGAGAAATTTTTAAAAATTTTGAACTAAATGATAATGAAAACACAGCTTACCAAAATTTGTGTGATGCAGTGAAAGCTGCGCTTGGACAGAAATTCATACCACTGAATGTATATATATTAGAAAACAAGATCTAACAGCAATCCATCAAACTAGAACAAGAGAAGCTAATTAAATGCAAAGTAAGTAGAAAAAAAGAAATAACAAAAATTACAGCAGAAATTAATGAAATTTAAAACCGGAAATCAATGGAGAAAAATAATGAAACCAAAAGCTGCTTCTCTGAAAAGATCAATAAAACCAGTAAGCCTCTAGCCAGGTTTATTGAAAGAAAAAAAGGGAGAGAATACAAATTATTAATATCAGAAATTAAAGAAGGGATATCACTACAGGTCCTATGGATATTAAAAGGACAATAATAAAGGAATACAATTAACAATTCTATACCCACAAATTTGATGACTTAGATAAACTTCTTTGAAAAACACAATTTGCAGGGGCACCTGGGTAGATCAGCTGGTTAAGGGTCCAACTCCTGATTTCAGCTCAGATCATGATTTCAGGGTTGTAAGATCAAGCCCACATCAGGCTTCATGTTGAGCATGGAGCCTGCCTGAGATTTTCTCTCTCTCCCCCTTCCAACCCTCCCCCTGTTTGCACTCACTCTCTCTCAAAAAAAAATTTGGCAGGGGGTGCCTGGGTGGCTCAGTGGGTTAAAGCCTCTGCCTTCGACTCAGGTCAGGATCCCAGGGTCCTGGGATCGAGCCCCGCATCAGGCTCTCTGCTCAGCAAGGAACTTGCTTCCCTTCCTCTCTCTCTGCCTGCCTCTCTGCCTACTTGTGATCTCTGTCTGTCAAATAAATAAATAAAATCTTTAAAAAAAATTTTTTTTAATTAAAATACAAAGAAGAAGACACAATTTGCCAATGCTCACCGCAAGAAGAAAGAGACAATCGGAATACCCCTATACCTGTTCAAGAAGTTGAATCAATAATTAATAACCTTCTAAACCAGAAAGCTCCTGGCCCAGACAGCTTCACTGGTGAATTCTAGCAATCACTTAAGGAAAACACTAAACTCACTCTCAATAATCTCTTCTGGAAGACAGAAGCAGAGGGAATACTTCCTAACTCACTCTATGAGAACAGCATTACCCTCATGCCAAAAACCAAAGACATTACAAGAAAACAAAACAAAACAACAAAAACTATAGATGAGTATTTCAAGAACATAAATGCAAAAACCCTCAACAAAATTTTACCAAAGTGAATCCAAAAATGTATAAAAAGCTTTATACACCACGACCAAGTAGGATTTATTGAGTATGCAAGACTTGTTCAACATTTGAAAATTAATGTAATCCATTACACTGATAGGCTAAAAAAAAAAAATCACATAATCCTATCTAGAAATACAAAGAAAGTACTGACAAAATCCCACACCCATTCATGATAAAAAATTACTCTCAGTAAACCAGAACTTCCTTAACTTGATAAAGACTATCTACAAAATAGCCCCTACAGCCAACATCATACTTAATGGTGAGAAACTAGAAGCTTTCCCACTAAGATCAGCAATAAGGCAAGGACGTCAGTCTTTCGCCACTCCTTTTCAACTTTGTAAATGAAGTTTTTTCCAGTTATTGAAATAAGACCAGAACAGGAAATAAAAGGCATACTGATTGGAAAGGAAGAAACAAAACTGTTTTTTTTCACAGATGTTATGATCACCTGTGCAGAAAATACAAAAGGATATACAAAAACAAAAATCAAAAAAAAAACCCCTGGAACTAATAGACAATTGTTGCAAGGCTGCAAGATACAAGGTTAATATACAAAGTCAATCATTCTCTTATATATCAGCAATGAACAAGTAGAATATGAATTTTTAAAAAACCATTTAAAATTAGCATTTCGGGGTGCCTGGGTGGCTCAGTGGGTTAAAGCCTCTGCCTTCTGCTCAGGTCATGATCTCAGGGGTAGTGGCATCAAGCCCCGCATCGGGCTCTCTGCTCAGCAGGGAGCCTGCTTCCTCCTCTCTCTCTGCCTGCCTCTCTGCCTGCTTGTTGATCTCTGTCTGTCAAATAAATAAATAAAATCTTTAAAATAAATAAATAAAATAAAATTAGCATTTCTCCAAAATCAAACATTTCTGTGTAAGTCTAACAAAATACACATAAAATCTGTCCGATAAAAACTCAAAAACCCTAATGAAGGAAATCAAAGAAGAACTATAAATGGGAGAGATATTTCACAGTCATGGATTGGGTTACTCAATATTTGCCAAGGCATTTGTTCCTCCCAATTTTAATTACAAATTCAATGCAATACAAATCAAAATCCCAGCAAGTTATCCAAAGACCCAGACAAATAACAAAATACTGAAGGAGAAGAACAAAGTTGAAGAACTGACTTCAAGATTTAGTATACAGCTACAGCAATCAAGACTGTATAATTCTGGGGCACCTGGGTGGTTCAATGGGTTACAGACTCTGCCTTCGGCTCAGGTCATGATCTCAGGGTCCTGGGATCGAGCCCTGCATTGGGTTCTCTGCTCAACAGGGAGCCTGCTTCCTCCTCTCTCTCTCTCTCTCTCTCTCTGCCTGCCTCTCTGCCTACTTGTGATCTCTGCCTGTCAGATAAATAAATAAAATCTTAAAAAAAAAAAAAGACTGTATAATTCTGACAAAAGAATAAATAGATCAATAGTATGTTTAGAGAAGCCAGAAATAAACCCAAATAAATACTTAACTGGTCACTGAAACAAGGCAAAAAGGCAATATAATGAAGAAAAAAATAGTATTTTTGAACAAATGATGCTGGAATTGAGCATGCATGCGCGCGCGCACACACACGCGCGCACGCACACACACACACATCAATCCAGACACAGACCATATCCTCACAGAAGTTAACAAAGTAAATGTGAAATGCAGAATTACAAAATTCTTAGAACTTAGAAGAAAATTTAGATGACCTGGGGTTTAGCAGTGACTATTTATTTATTTATTTTAGAGATTTTATTTCTTTATTTGACAGAGACAAAGCGAAAGAGGGAACACGAGCCGGAGCAGTGGAAGACGAAGAAGCAGACTTCCTGCTGAGCAAGGAGCCTGATGCGGGGCTCGATCCTAGGACCCTGGGATCATGACCTGAGCTGAAGGCAGCTGCTTAACGACTGAGCCACCCAGGTGCCCCTAGCAGTGACTTTTTTGATACAACACCAAACTCATGATTCATCAAAGAAACAACTGATCAACTAGACTTCATTAAAATTTAAAGTTTCTACTCTGCTTAAAACATTGTCAACAGAACAAAAACGTAAGCCACAGAGTAGGAGAAAATACTTGCAAAAGACACATCTGAAGGGCGCCTGGGTGGCTCAGTGGTTAATCATCAGCCTTCGCCTCAGGTCATGATCCCAGAGACCTGGGATCAAGTCCTGCATCAGGCTCCCTGCTCAGCGGGAAGCCTGCTTCTCCCTCTCCCACTCCCTCTGCTTGTGTTCCCTCATCTGCTGTGTCTCTTTCTGTCAAATAAATAAATAAAATATTTTTTTAAAAAGACACATGTGATAAATACAAAATACACAAAGAACTCTTAAAACTCAACAATAAGAAAACCACCTGATGACTACTCACCAAAGATGCAGATGGCAAATAACCACACAAGATGTTCCACAGGATACGTTATCAGGGAAACGTCATCTAAAATAATGATATGCTACCACACACTTACTAGAATGGCCAAAGGATGGCTCAGTCATTAAGCTTCTGCCTTTGGTGCAGGTCATGATCCCAGGGTTCTGGGGTTAAGCCTCAAGTCCAGCTCCCTGCTCAGCGGGAAGCCTGCTCCTCCCTCTCCCACCACTCCCCCTGCTTGCGTTCTCTCTCTTGCTGTGTCTCTGTCAAATAAATAAATAAAATCTTAAAAAGAAAAAAAAAAGAAGAATGGCTAATATTAGGAACACTGACGACACCAAATGTTGATAAGGACGGGGAGCCAAAAGAACTCTCATTCATTGCTGGTGGCAATGCAAAATGGTACAGCCACTCTGGAAGACAGTTCAGCACTTTCTTATTAAACTAAATATACTCTTACCATATGACCCACCAATCATGTTCCTTGGTATTTACCCAAAGGAGTTGAAACTTACGGAGTTGAAAACTTGCGTACACACAAAACGTGCATGTGGATGTTTACAGGGATTTCATTCATAATTGCCCAAATTTGGAAGCAACCAAGATATCCCTCAGCAGATGAATGGATAAACTGTGGTACATCCCAACAACAGAATACTACTCAGTGCTAAAAAGAAAGGAGGTCTCGAGTTATGAAAAGACACGGAGAAAATTTAAAGGCATACTGCTAATGAAAGAAGTCCATCTGAAAGGCTATTTATTATCTGATTCCAACTGTATGACATTCTGGAAAAGGCAAAACTATGGAGACGGCAGAAAGCTGAGTGGTTGCCTTGGATTAAAGGCGGGGGAGGGCTAACAGGAGGAAGGGAGGAGATGGGGGGAAATACCGTGTGACACTATAATGATGGATCCGTATCATTTCACACTCGTCCAAACTCATACAACACCAAGCGTGAACCAAAATGTAAACTATGTCCTCACAGTGATACTGACGTGTCACTGAGGTTGTTATCAATTTTAACAAATATACCACGCCACGCTGTGGGGGATGTTGACAACGGGGGAAGCTATGCACATGTAAGGGCAGGAGGCACAGGAAATACCTGCGCCTTCCACTCAATTTTGCTGTGAACCTAAAACTCCTCTAAAAGCTAAAGTTCATTTAAAAAACTTTGCTAGAGGTAACGGAAGGTATTAATGTGAACCAGCGTTTATAATCACATGAGTACACTCTCACATCTATACAATAACTAGTATGTCACTAAAATAGACTAACGTTAATTCTCAATAAAAACAACAGAACATGAATCCCCGGAGCCCGGTTTTCCATCTCTAACACTCTTCTCCACTAAAAAGAACTAGGAGTCCTTAGAGAATAGTCAATGTCATATCCTGGGGTAGAGAAAATTAAAGATTGGCCTGAAAAATACTGTTGCCAAAGAGCAATGAGCTTTGAAACATTCTGAGATAATATTAAAAAGAACTTAAGAAGCCAGCTGAAGAGAGACCAAACTGCCACAACAGTCAAAAGAAATTTTTAATTATAATTAACTAAATCCTAATTAACCAATTATAATTAACTAAAACAAGTTTGCAAAGCCCTGATTACATAATGATTCTCAAAGAAAAGTGGAATTTCTCTTCTTAACTTGCACTTCATTTGAGTTGATTTTATTTATATAGGAAAAAAAACAGACTAGTAACAGCCACCACCTCCTAAAAAACCATAGAATTTTCTTACCATAAAAACTTAACAAACTACACTGACCTCTACCTCTGAAACTAATACTACATTGTATGTCAATTAAGTGAATTTAAATTGGAAAAAAAAAAAAAAAAGATCTGTGAAATTTCTTGTGATTTTCCCAGTGGCCACTTATAGGATACTCGTTCCCACCACTTAGTCCCCCGACATACACACACACGCCCCCTATACTCATTATAATAAATATTCTTACATTACTATAAATCATTAAACAAATGTATCAAGACATAATATTTACAGATATAAGAGACCTTCCAACAAACCTTGGGCCTTGAGACGTGCATGTTAAAATCTTGCAGCCAACTCAAGTGTGCTTCTAAACTGACTAGAAATGTATGGACCTCTTCTTCTCTTTGCCTGGGTTTATTTGTAGCTGAACAGATTTTTTTTTAAAGTTTTATTTATTTAAGTAATCTCTACACCCAGCGTGCACTTGAACGCACAACCCCAAGACTAAGAGTCCATGCTCCTGTGATAGAGCCCGCCAAGCATCCCCGCAGCTTAGTAGTCTTAAAAACTATTATCTGTTCTTTTCTGTACTATTCTCCTTGTCCTACATGTTCACCAAAACAAATGGACAAAGAGCAAAGACTAACTCAGTTGATTTTATTTACTTTTAGTATAAAAGGCCAGAATAAGAAAAAAAATCCTGCTCCTGTTAAAGCCTTTCACTAAACTTTATTTGCCTTGATACCTCTTAAGAGAGAGTATGAGAAGACAGCCCATTTGTGGGGCTTAGTACTCATTGCATAAGGAAAAATTAAATGTCAGAACTCTAGTTTTGTGGTGATGTTCCAAGAATAGCAGTAGCTTAGAAAATACAGAAAAGAAACTATAAGAATGTAATACTTCTTCAGTTAGTGAACTGAAGCCTACTATACATCTGGAATTATTCCAGACGCTGGAAATAAATCCATGAGCAAGCCAAATCCCTAACCTCATGAAGCCTGCAGTCTAGTGTGGAAGGCATACAATAAACAAATATGTGAAACAATGTCATATCTGCTTAAATACTAGGGAAAAAGGAAGGACTCCTGGAAAACTCAGTCATTAAGCGTCTGCCTTTGGCTCAGGTCATGATCCCAGGGTCCTGGGATCAAGCCTCGCATTCGGGCTCCCTGGTCAGTGGGAAGCCTGCTTCTTCCTCTCCACTCCCCATGCTTGTGTTCCCTCTCTCGCTGTGTTGTTTCTCCCTGTCAAATAAATCAGTAAAATCCTAGAAAGAAAGAAAATACTTAATGCTCAAATACTAATGGAAATCATTCACTGAGACAGGAAACACATGATGTAAGAAACCCAAGAAACCTGAAGGCGCAAAGTCCCTAAGAAATGAAGAGGTAAAATCAAGGACACAAGCAAAGAGCTAGCCTTTGATAACCACAGACATTTCATCCCATTTCAACAGCAGGGAAGGTAAAATCTATGAGAGGAGCTACAAGCCGGATGGTGGGTGAATGTAGAATTTCTCTGCTGACTGCTTCTGTTTTTTTCTTTCACTGAACTAATAAGTAAGGAAGGTCATCAATAACCAAAAAATGAAAAACAGGAGGAGGTGTGGAAAATTTGAACAGAGAAGAGAAGGTGCCAAAAGAACCATCAGTGATAATGGGAGAGAAAATTTCTACATAAAAGTAGAATGAGTGTAGAGTAGCAATCAGACCCACTTGATATTTGAGGTCATAAATTTAAAATGAAACCAGTCAGCAAGGTGATGATTTTCCCCAGCCATTATCAGCTGCTACACTGCAGAATTTGGTTTTCTATTAAAAACAAAACACTGGGACAATGGTCAAAAAGGTAAAGGTGAGTAAGAGAGGGACTCCCTTCTCTGTGGGTCACAGACTCTGAATTAGCAGAGGAGGGCAACATCCCCGTCACTAAAATCACTGGATTGGAGGACTCACTATGGTTCAAGAATTATTCTGGCGCTAATACTAGGAGAAAATGAGCTGGAAAAACAAGTAGTAGTCAGAGTGCAGGAGAGATGATGCTGAGATTCTGGATGTGAAACCGCAATTG
This sequence comes from Enhydra lutris kenyoni, assembly GCF_002288905.1. Taxonomy (NCBI): domain Eukaryota; kingdom Metazoa; phylum Chordata; class Mammalia; order Carnivora; family Mustelidae; genus Enhydra; species Enhydra lutris. The sequence goes on from NW_019154121.1 coordinate 27,724,248, forward strand.
TCAGAGCAAGTGAGACAAGGACACAAGCTGATCACATATGACCAGAAGACGAGCAGGCTGAAGTGGACTGCTGAGGTAGTCCAGAGAATCGCAGTGCTGAGAAATCAAGGAGCCAAGAGCCCTGGGTCCTGAATAGTTACTAAGATCACAATGGAAGCCTCAGAAGAAAACAGAAAGGCAGGTGCTAAATCTTCAGAGCAAGAGGGAACGTGCCCAGGAAGACTGTTGATAAGTGCAAAAAAAGGGTCTGGGGTACAGTCAGCAGCACTGGTTTAAAGCAACCTGTAAGTATCGTTATATTGGAAAATGTCACTTAAAACTTAAACAAACAAACAAATACCTTTAAAAAAAAAAAAAGATCTCTCCCCTAGAAAGTAACAGAAAAAATTTAAGGAATAGAAATCAAGAAAAATGTGGAGAATTTACATAATTTAAGTTTAAAACAATGCAGTAACAAATTCGTGGCAAAACAGCAAAAGGTAGAATTCTGCACTCCAACCTTCAGTCATCACTCTACCTACCGAGACCCTACTGAAGAGAGGGATGAGAACTAGAGAACATCTGAAGGCTTTCCAAGAATTACAGTCATCTAGCGGCAACACACTGATAACCGAAAGTATTTTATGAGTAACTGTATTTCAAGATACAGCAATTTCTAATTCTTCTCTAAAAACTGTATGATATTCTGTAAGCAACAAGAGGAGGACAATCAACTTCAGAGAAAAAGCCTATCGCTATGTCTAAACTCTACCCAACAACTGTTAAAAAAACACTGCCCGTGAGAGACCCATCTCACACAGATATTCTTTGAATACAATTTGAAACCTTGTCCCTTTGACAACTTAAATCACTAATTTAATAAATGTTGGGAAATTCGTTTGGGCAACCTACTCTTTCTTTCTTTTGCCCATACATAATACACATTAGCTTATTAAAGGTACCTAAATGTCCCACAGACCAGAAAGCACTTAGTCTGGTTTAACGCAGCATTTCACAGTATTTTTCTTTACTGGAACATATTTTTTCCCCTCATACACATACTAACATAATCAGCTTCCAACAAATGCTGGATGGTTCATAAGCAGGAATATACTATAAGTTATCATATTAACAGCCTGGAATTACTATGTATTCCAGTTTTAATTTTGCTTTAATAAAATATTTCTCTACAGATATTAAATACTTTCCACTAAATCAGGGCTGTAGGGAAAAGAGAGAACTAAATTTTTTCACTGTGTCATAGCTTATCAGACTATTTCAGCAGATGGAGATTTTAGAACTCAGTATATAGCCAAATGCTAGTTGTGCAAATTATGATGTGCATTTTTTAAAAATCTGTGAAGTTTGATACCTGCTTCCACAATATTTTCCGTTTCTGTTGTCTCCAGCCCATCCATGCTGTCCTCATCTTCCACGGTAGTTTTTCCTCTACTTCGAGGCCTATGGAGAAGTAAAGACAAAGAGTTCAATGTAATTTTAAGGATTACAATTGTATTTAACATAAAGAAGTTGAAGGTATACATAATAAAATTAGGCAATTTTTACTATATGTTACCATATCAAATAGTAAATATCACATTTTAGAGTTATTTTTCCCTCAAACCCAGCCCACCCTTATACATAGATGTGAAGACAGGCCCAGATCAATGTATTTTGTCATCAGAACTTCAGTATTCTTTGTATTAGGCTTTGTCCCTCTTTTGAGCTGACCTTGAGATGACCTTCTGTCTACGGTAGTGGTTTTTAACCACTTAGTGGGTTATTTGCAAAATTCACACATCAGGTTATACCTCTTTACCTAGTGAAATTAAGGAAATGATACCCAGACGAGTGTATTTTTAAGACTCTTCCATACATGAAAGCGATGCGTATCTTTGCAAACCACTCAAAAAGAATTTTTGTAAATATTTAACATAATCTAATCACACATCTTACAAATATAATGCAATTATATAAAACTCACTTTAGTAAAGTAAGAATCATGGTAAAGTGAGCTTCTTTGACCCAATGCAATTTAAAAAACAAAACAAAAACACTAATGCCGAAAAAAAAAAAAAAACCACTAATGCCTTCAGATTTTGAGAAATCTCAGAAATTAAGGATAGAAATGAGTTAAACAAAAAAAATTTTTTTGAGGGGGCTCCTGGGTAGCTCATTCAGTTGAGCATCTGCCTTTGGCTCAGGTCATGATCCCAGGGTCCTGGGATCCAGACCCCCACGGGGCTCCCTGCTCCACAAAGAGCCTGCTTCTCCCTCTCTCTCTGCTGTTCCCCCTGCTTGTACTTTCTCTCTCTGTGTCAAATAAATAAAATCTTTAAAAATTTTTTTGAACACATAAAATAAGAAAAAACAAAATCACATATTTTTAAAATTTAGAAATTGACAGATACTTTCAGACCTTTAAATTATTTCATTACATAAAAAGACACAAACTCAGTGTTTAAGTTGAAAAACACAGGGTACGGGCACCTGGGTGGCTCAGTGGGTTAAAGCCTCTGCTTTTGGCTCAGGTCATAATCTCAGGGTCTTGGGATAGAGCCCCACATCCAGCTCTCTGCTCAGCAGGGAGCCTGCTTCCCACCCCTCTCTCTGATTCCCTCTCTGCCTGCTTGTGATCTCTCTCTGTCAAATAAATAAATAAAATTAAAAAAAAAAAAAAGAAAAAGAAAAACACAGGGCAGAAAATAATAAAGGGTTAATATAAAAAACTTAAAAGGCTTTTTTTAAACAACAGAAAATCCAAATTAAGTCTTTCTTTTAAATATTAATCAAAACCAGAAAAGGAGATGTAACAGAAGAATTTTCTGAAGCTGAAGCAGTCTAAGTAGTTTTATATATGAACTACTGCAAACTGTCAGAAAGTCACCCCTACCCCCAAAGAACTTTAAAACACCTGAACCAAAATCCTAACAAATATGTCTAAAACTATAGTTGAAAAAGTCTATGTTAAAAAAAAAACTACGTAAAATACTAGTAAATATCATCAACATACAAGTACAATTTAATATTAGAAATTAGTCAATATAACACAGTATATCGAAGAGCCAAAATAGCATTGCTTCAAACTTCATGAGCAAAAGGGAAAGAGACATAATTCAGTAAGAAACTACATGGACTGACTGAGGCTAAAGGATTCCTAGGCTGATTGTATTTCTCATGGAAAAAGGGACAGGATAATTACCTTTAGGATTTATTAAGTAGTTATGTTTAAATTTAAAAGAAAACTTTAGAGTAATCAAAGGGGAAAGAAAGTATAGGATGAGGAAAGTATGACCAATCCAACAGCAGGCAAAAAAGAAAATAAAAAATACGTAATATATAGAAAATAAAATAAAAAGATTAAAAATATGAGTTATCACAGTAAATATAAGTGGCTTAAAGTTGGCTGTCATTAATGATAAAAAGATTAATTTACCATGAAAACTCAACAGAACTACTCGCATGTATAAAGCAAACATTTAGAGAACAACGAGGAGTTCAGAGTCACAATCATGAGAAATTTTCACATCTCACTCTCAGAAACTGAGATGACATACAGTTCGAAACATTTTAAGCAATTACTTGGACGACACATGTAACAGGCATCATTACAACTTGGATCAATCCTCCTGTGTGTGGCTCTGTTAAAACACAGGATACAGGGTTAAACAAAATCTCTGCTTTCACTAAACTACATTCTAGTGAGAAGAAATACCTGTTACTCCATTAAACAAAACACACATAAAGAAAATACAAATGAAAAAAAAATGAAGGATGAAGGACTGCCATTTTAAACAAGATACTTAAAAAATAAACTTCATAAAAATAAAATTTTATTTTATTTTTAAGTAAGGAGACGTTTCAGTAGATCTGAAGTAAAAGAGAAACCAAACCATGCAAACAGGTGGGAAAGGAGCACTACAGTTGAAGGAACGGCGAATGCAAAGTTACAAGTATATGAGTGTTGGAAAAACAATGTTTCTGGTGTTGAAAAATATACTGTGGTTGGAACAGAGTGAGTGAGAGGGGCAGTAAGGAGATAACGAGGCCAAAGAAAGTTTTTTTAAAAAGGGATCAATTGGGTTTTTTTCTTGTTTCTTTATTTTTTTTTTTTTTAAGAAACCTATAGCCCAATATAAGGACTATGTACAGAGAGACTGGAAATTCTTGAAATAATCCTAACATGACTGCTACAGTGAAATAGAGAAAAAGAAATTAATTCAAGAGATATTATGGAGCTAGAATTTACTTTTAATCTTTTCTTTATGATTCTTCATGATTAGGAACACTCACTGCTAAAGGAAGGGAAACACGTGTGACTTAGCTGGTTTTGTCATTTAATCTTCCAAGCCAGTGTCTGTCGCTCTGTTTTATGTTTTGTTTTGTTTTTTTCTCCACTATCCTCACCCCTTGCTAAGTTATGGTTTTTTGGCAGTATTGGCTTTATTTCAAACTCATTTTATATAAAGGTAGGGGGAGTAAGGAGTGTATACATATGTATCAGTTGTCTGTATTCCTCAAGAAGAAATTTTTAATTTTTACTTTGCTTCTTTTCCTTCTTACTCTTCTTAATTCCTGGTTTTGGCACCAATAAAGCATGCTTTTACATTCATCAACCCATCAGAATTCTTTTCCTTCTGCTCAATGGACCAACTTATCAATATCATGTCATTTTTAAGTTTCCCATATTTCACTCACATCTTTTTAATGCTGCTCACTGGCTTCTGGTATGTGATTGTTCTGACTAATCAAATGGTGAATTTATTTTTTTCTGGATGCAAAAAGATAATGGTCACACTTTGTCAAATCCACATCAGTAGAAATAGATGTACACATTTTACATTTCCATATTGCATTCAGATGTTCCCAGTTTGGGTTTTTAATAGAACTTTGAAGTCTCATTACAAATGGCAACCTAAAAATTATTTATTTCAATCTTTCTTTGGCTTTTCTTCCTTCTAATTTTTTTCTTTTGTATCTTTTAACCCTTCATTTTAATTTTGATTCCTTCTGCTGAAAGCAAATTTGAAGTAAAATAATACCATGAACAATTTGAGAAAATTTTCCATCAAAAATCCAATGTTCCATATTAATATTATAAATTAAAACTAATTTGAGTTCCTAAAATAATATAGTAGACTTCTATTTAAAGCCACATGGGACTACAGAGGAGGTTCAAATTACCTTCCACGCATAAACAACTAGAAAACCAGATAAAATGTAAGAAACAACCATCATTAGACATTAAACAAAAGGCAAGGACAGGACTGTAATCCCCAGGCAAAAGGAAAAAAAACAAGGTGAACCCTACCATCACAAAGGCTTTCTGCATGGAGTTAATTTGCAAACTGTAGCACAGAGAGGGGAACTCAAAGACTGGCAACTGTACTGAAATGAAGCCACAGAATCATCAGTTCAGGAGGCTAGAAACTGTGGGAGAGCGTACATAAGGAAAGGGAGCTGTACAGAGACACAGATCCAGACATCCGCATAAGGGTACCCTTAAGGTTTTATCTGTATACTAATCTGTGTAAAAGTGGTATAAAACCCCAAAAGGCTAAACAAGAACAAGTTCCAAGGAAAGAACTATTATAGCACAGCTGCAATACAAACAAGTCCTAAAGTTCCCAGAGCCAGGAATCAGCCACGTTCCCTCTAACCAGAGTGCCAAGACCTCATTGACTATATTATCACATTCAGTAGAGACTAAAATAGAACATGACTTTAAAAGTAAGCTAAATGAAGCCTACAACTTATCTTCTAGACCATCTCTAAAAGAGTTCACAAATAAGCCTCAAAAGAACAAAAATTTCCCACAACTAACTTAACAGGCAAACACAAACACACACACACACACACACAGCATTTGTTAAAGTAATACAACAAAATCTAGCTCACAAAAAAAAAATCACAAAGTATGGCATCCAATGAAAATTTACAAACTATAAAGAAAAGGAAGAAAATATAAGTAATGACCAGGAAAAAAAAAATCAAGGAATAAAACCAGAAAACAACAGAGATGATAGAAGGGACAAGCATGGACATTAAATTGGCTATTATCAATATGTCTCATATGTTTAAGAATGTAATGGAAAATGAATGAGAGAAATGAAAGATAGTAAAAAATGTTAAAAATGAAACTCAAAGGTAACAAAAAAAATAATAAAACTTTTACTTTGACTGATTAACATCTGACAGAAACAGTAAAAGAAAAGATGACTGACATTAAAGATCTAGCAAATAGTATCTACCCAACATAAAAGACAAAGTGAAAAAAGACTAACACAGCTACAGAACCCTATGGGACAAAAGCAACCAATCTAACATGTGAAACTGGAGTTGGAGGGAAACAAATATATATATATATATTTAATGAAACACTAGCTGCAAATCTTGCAAACTTTGTAATTACAAACCTACAGATCCAAGCAGCACAACAAAAACTCACTCACATACACACATGAGTAACTTTATAGTCAACTTGCTAAAACAGAGTAATGAAAGAACCTCAAAAGCAGCCAAAAGTAAGATGTATTACTTACAGAGTAAGAAAAATAAAGAGTGACTGCAAACTTCTCATGTGAAACTATGTAAGCCAGAAGACAGTGAAATAACATAATTGAAATGCTTGGAGAAAAAATTAAAGGGAAAAAAACCCATAAACCTTAAATTAAACATGCAGCAAAAAGCATCCTTCAGAAACGAAAGTAATGAAAAAGATTTTTCAAACAAATTGTTCAACAAACCTTCATTATAAGACATGTTAAGGAAATTCTTTGGACAAAAGGAAAATTACAGTTAATAAAAGCCTGGATCAAGATATCTGTATGCAAAGGAATAAAAAGTGATGGAAATGCCTAAGTCTGTAGCAAAAATAATAGACTTTTTTCTCATTTTTAATCCCCTTAAAAGTTAACTCACTGTTTAAAGCAAAAACTGTAATTTATTCCAGGGCACATAACTTACATATACACACACACACACACACACACACACACACACACACACACACACACGAACTGTATGGCAACAGGTGGTGCCTGGGTGACTGCTAAGTGCCTGCTTCAGCTCAGGTCATGATCCCAGATATCTGGGACTAAGCTCCACATCAGCTCCTTGCTCAGCAAAGAATCTACTTCTCCCTTTCTCTTTCCCTCTCCCCGTTGTGCTCACTCTATCTATCTCTTTCAAGTAAGTAAATAAAATCTTTTAAATAAATAAAATAAATAAAAATTAAAATAAACTGCATGGCAACAATAGTTCAAAACAAAGGAGGGTAAAAATGAAAGTATATTGGTATACAGATCTTATAGTACATTTGCAGTAATAAAATGTTACTTGAAGGAAAACTCAGGTGAGTTAAAAATGTATCACATAAAACCGAGAGCAACTCCTCTATGAAAACACACACATGCACAGCTTGTTAGTCAAATACAGATAGAACAGAATGCTAAAAAAATTCCATTAACCCTAAAAGGGGAGGGAAAGAATAAAAGAGAATGAAAAAAAAGAAGAAATAAAATACAAAACAAGTAGATTTAAACACATTCACATCAACAATTTTGTTAAGTGTCAATAAGCTTAACACTACAATTAAAAAGCAGAAATTATAAAAACTTGTTAAAATGTTGATACTACCCAAAGCAATTTATGGATTTAATGCTATCCCTATCAAAATACCAAGAGCGTTTTTCACAGAACTGGAACAATTCTAAATTTTATATGGAACCAAAAAGACTTCAACAGCCAGAGCAATCTTGAAAAAGAAAAACAAAACTGGAGGTATCACAATTCCAGATTTCATGTTATATTGTAAGACAGTAGTAATTAAAACAGTATGATACTGGCATAAAAACACACATAGACCAATGGAACAAATAGAAAACCCAGAAATAAACCCACAATTATATCATCAATCTATGACAAAGGAGGCAAGAAGATACAATGGGAAAAAGACAGTCTCTTCAACAAATGTGTTGGGAAAAATGTACAGCTACAGGCAAAAGAACGAAACTGGACCACTTTCTTTTATGATACACAAAAATAGAGTCAAAATGATCTAAAGACCTAAACATGAGACCTGAAACCATAAAAATCCTTGAAGACAGCTCAGTCAGTAATTTCTCTGATATCACCCATAGCAACATTTTTCTAGACATGTCTCCTGAGGCAAAGGAAATAAAAGCAAAAATAAACTGTTGGAACTGCATCAAAACAAAAACCTCTGCACAGTGAAGTCAATAATCAACAAAGCTAAAAGGCAGTGTACTGAATGTACAAATGACATATCAGATAAAGGATTAGTTTCCAAAATATATAAAGAACTTACAAAGTCAAGATGTCCAAAAAACAAATAATCCAATTTTAAAAATGGGCAGAAGACACGAACAGACATTTCTCTGAAGACATCCAGGTGGTCAAGAAACGCAGGAAAAGATGCTCGACATCACTCATCAGAGGGAAAAGCTAATCAAAACTACAATGAGATATCACCTCACATTTGTCAGATGGCTAAAATTAAAAAATGAAGAAACAACAGGTGTTGGCCAGGATATGGAGACCAAAGAACACTCATGCACTGTTGGTGGGAATGCAAACTGGTGCAGCCACTGTGGAAAACAGTTCAAAGTTTCCTCAAAAGTTAGAAATAGAACTACCCTATAATTCAGTAATCACACTATGGGGTATTTACCCCAAAAATATAAAAACACTAATTCAAAGGGATGTGTGTATCCCTAAGCTTATAGTAGCATTATTTACAATAGCCAAACTCTGAAAGCAGCCTGAGTGTCCACTGATAGATGAATGGATAAAGAATATGAGGTATACATTTGCAATAGACTATTATTCAGCCATAAAACGGAATGAATCTTTTTTTTTTTTAAGATTTTATTTATTTATTTGACAGAGAGAAAGAGAGAGATCACAAGTAGGCACAGAGGCAGGAAGAGAGAGAGGGGAAATTAGACTTCCTGCTGAGCAGAGAGCTCAATGTGGGGCTCGATCCCAGGACCCTGAGATCATGACCTGACCCGAAGGCAGAGGCTTAACCCACTGAGCCATCCAGGCGCCCCAAAATGGAATGAAATCTTGCCATCTGCAAAACACAGATAAAGCTGGAGAGTATAAGGCCTAAGCAAAATAAGTTAGTCAAAGACAAATCCCATATGGTCTCACTCAAATGTGGAATTTAAGAAACAAAAAAAAGTGAACAAAGGAAAAAAAGATAGAGACAAACCAATAAACAGACTCTTAATTATAGAGAGCAAACTGAGGGTTCTCAGAGGGGAGGCAGATAGAGGGGGATGGTCAAAATAGGTGATGAGAATAAAAGACCACACTTACCATGATGTAAAAAAATTAAATTAAATTAAATTAAAAAGCAGAAATTATCAGTTTAAATTTAAAAAGCAAGACCCAATTATATGCAGTCTATAAGACACACACTTAAAGGGATACTTACAGGATAAAAGAACAAAGAGACAGAAAAATATAATGTGACAATACTGATCAAAAGAAAGCTACGCCGACTATATTATTAAACAAAACACACTTCAAAGAAGGAGTATTATAAGAACTAAAGACAGATGTTACATAATGATAAAAATGCCAATTCATCAGAGACAATAATCCTAACCATGTATGCACCCAATGCTTCAAAATATTGATAATTGAAAATGGAAATATTTAAATCCACAATTACACCTCTACACCACAATACTGCTCAATAACTGGCATAAGTAGACAAAAATTTCAATAAAGATACAGAATACTTAAGTAAGACTACTCATCAACCAAGTGGACCTAAACTGGCCATTACAGAACACCCTACCTATTAACAACTGAATACCTACTCTTTTCAAGCATACAATCCCCAGAATAATCCAAATTGTAGCCCTTTACACAAAGTTCAACAAATTTAAAGACTAAATCATACCAAACATGTCCTCTGGCCCTAATGGAACTAAACTAGAAACAAGTAATATCTTCAAACATCTGGTAAACACAATCAAAATTCTAAATAACCCACTAGTCAAGAAAGAAATGAAGGAAAGTGGAAATTGGAAATTGGAAAACAGCTTGAACTAAATGAAAATGAATATACAGCATTTCTAAATTTGTAAGATTCAGGTAGCACTGAAAAAAACGGAAATTTACAGTTTTAAATAGTTATATATCAGAAAACAAGAAACATCTCAACTATAATAGTAACATAAGCCTCCACTTTAAGAAACTAGAAAACTGGGGCCCCTGGGTAGCTCAGTCAATTAAGCATCGGCCTTCAGCTTAGGTCATGATCTCAGGGTCCTGAGATTGAGACCCACGTGGGGCTGCCTGCTAGGCCCTCTCTCTGTCAAATAAATAAATAAAATCTTAAAAAAAAAAAAAAAGAAATTAGAAAATAAAAATAAAATCAAAACGATAAGGAAAGAAATAATAAAAAGCCAAAATCAGTGACATAAAAACACAATAATGGAGAATTTTTAAAAATCAATGGAATCACCTCCCCCAAAATCAATGAAATTCAAACATGGTTCTTTGAAAAAATTTAATAACATAGATGATTTGCCAGTAAAAATGATGGGAGAGAAAAATTCATAAACTACCATCAGAAAAATTGAAAGAGGGATTATCACTAGAAAGTCAATACCCACTAGAAAGAGAATGAGAAAATATAAATAATTTTAAGTCAGTAAGTCCAATGGTCACAATCCTCGGAAAGCACAAATTACCAAAGACTCAAGACTAGAAATGGAAAAGTTGAATAACCCAGTATCTATTTTTAAAATTGAATTTGTAGGTATAAACCTTCCCACAAAGAAAATTCCAAACCCAGTTGTCTTTATTGACAGATTCTATCAAATGTTTGAGAAATAATACTAATGCTACACTATCTCCAGGAAATAATGAAGGAAGGAACACCTCCCAACTCTTTCTATGATGCCGGCATTACAATGACAGCAAAATCAAAGAACATTATATAGAACCAATATCCGTCAAAAAGACCTATTTTATACAAGAAAAAAGAGAACACTCCGCCATCAATTTTTTACACATATTACACCTGCCATACCAAATCAAAATAAAAATAATGTAAGAAAATTAAATTATAGCCTGTTTTTTGCTTTAAAAACACATATAAAAATGGCAAAAGATTACCAAGGGGTTCCCGTTCTAGGTAAGATGGAGGAATACATGCCAAACTTTAACTGCCACTGAATGCAACTATAAAACATGAATATAGGGCAATCCTCTTGGGTCCCCTCCCTCCTCGGGAGCTTTGTACTATCACTTTGCCATGACTCAATAAACCTTGCTCTGCTGCTCACCACACACACACACACACACACACACACACACACACACACATAACGCATGCCACAACTATTTGAGTTTCCTTAAAAATACAGAACAGCATGATGATCTGGAACAGACACCAGAATTCAAAGAACTTCCAAAGCATCACTGAGTTTACTATTTTACCTCTTCAGTATCCCCTGGCCTGAGCCCAGCACAGTCTAACAGCCAGGAGATGCAGAACGAGAGCGTGACTGAGCTAACCCACAACATGCTCACAGTGGACCTGATCCTAGCAAGTATTAACAAAAACTTCCAGAGCTGAGCTAACAAACCTCTGGCCAGGTTGCAGACTTACCACTGGTACTCCAAACACAGTATAGACAAGAACTGCACTGCAAAAGTTCTGAAAATGAAACTGAACTTACCACAGCCCACAAACGGCTGGTTGAACCTATAGCCTTGCATACCCAGGCCAAGTGCCTGCTAAAACAGAAATATCAACATTCTCCATAAGGTGTCTTTAAACCCCACAGTCTTACAACAAAAGATTCGAACTGTTCAGAAAACAATCCAAAATTACTCGATACACAAAATGTCAAATCACATAAAAATACAGGGAATAAAGGCCAATGATAAAATGAAAAAGAGGTTGGAATTTTCTGATGACCACTTCAAGGCAGCTGTTATTAACTGTTCAAATAAGTAATTTTGAAAACTCTTAAGGCAAAATTTAAAATAGATATCTGCAAAGAAACAGAAGATATAAAGAAGAACCAACAGGAAATTTTACAAATAAAAATTACTAAAAATTAAAATAAAATAAAAATTACAAAAATCTAAACAAACAATAAACTATTATTAGAAACAAACAATAAACAACAGGCCTAAACTGAAACAGTAATTACAGTAAATGTAAGTGGACTAACCATTCCAATTAAAATACAGAGATTATCAGAATCGATTAAAAAAACATGACCCAACTACATTCTACCTACATGAAACTCAATTCGGACGCCTGGGTGGCTCTGTGGGTTAAAGCCTCTGCCTTCAGCTCAGGTCATGATCTCAGGGTCCTGGGATCGAGCCCCGCATCGGGCTCTCTGCTCAGCGGGGAGCCTGCCTCTCCCGCTCTCTCTGCCTGACTCTCTGCCTACTTGTGATCACTCTGTCAAATAAATAAATAAAATCTTTAAAAAATTTTTTTAAATAAAATAAAGGAAAAAAGAAAAAGAAACTCAATTCAAATGTAATGACATATTTAAGCAAACAGATATCCATGCAACACTAATCCAAATTAAGCATGAGTGGCTATCCTAATATCATACAAAGCAGACTTCAAAACAAGACAAAAAAATTACCAGATGCATCAATTATACTCAAATAAAGAAAAAAAATTTAAGGTACCAGGGATAAAGAGGAACATTACATATTAATAAAAGGATCAAGGGGCACCTGGGTGGCTCAGTGGGTTAAGCGTCTACCTTCGGCTCAGGTCATGATCTTGGGGTCCTGGGATCGAGCCCCACATCCAGCTCTCCACTCAGCAGGGAATTTGCTTCTCCCTCTACCGCTGTCCCTCCTCCCTCACTCACACACTCTCTCTCTCAAATAAATAAAAAGCTTTAAAAAAAATTTTTTTAAAGGGTCAACTCACCAACACATAATTCTCAAAGTGTAAGCACATAACAACAAAACTCCAAAACACATGAACCAAAACCAAAATCAAAACAACCAGGGCACCAGGCTGACCTGAGTTGGTAGAGCATGTGACTCTTCATCTTGGGGTCGTGAATTCTAGCCCCATGGTGGGGGCAGAGTTTACTTAAAAAACAAAACAACAACAATACACACACCACTACATTATTCTCACGGAATCCTCTTAACTGTCCTACTGAAGTAGGCACTACTGTTCCCTTTTTACAGATACGCACATTCAAATTCAGAAAGGTTAAAGAAGTTACTTAAAGTCACTTAAGCAGCTGAAGCTAACCAGCAGTGAGGAAGACATGCCGGAGAGATTCATGAACTCCTCCTGCTGAGGTCCACAAAACTACTGGTTCCTCCAAAACCTAATTAAAACAATCTGTTGGAAGTGCTACCTAGGGCCAGTGCCCATTATTTACTACCAAAGCCATAGGTTTAATTCAGAACTCCACTACTCAGGCCCTCACACTCAAATGGGGAAGGAAAAGATCTTACAAGCTCGGAGGCCACCTCTCCTCTAAGTGTTTTAGGATTTCACTGCACTGGCCTGGGACACACCTTACCCATATACTCTCAAAAAAGTAGGTAAAAGTAGGGACCTAAACGGATAATTGTACATCCATATTCACAGCAGTATTATTCCTTCTAGAACCTCACGCCAATAATTCTTCAACACAGGATCTGCCAGTTCATCTCTCCTACCAGCCTCTCATAGCCCAACGAAGAGGTATCTGTAATACAGCAGGAACCAGCATGGACGCTGGAGCCTGACTGCCTGGGTTAAAAAAGCTAAAAAAGTCAACTACGTGACCCCGTGCAAGCCGCTAAAACTGGGTGCCTTAATTTCCTCATCTTTTAAATGGTAATAATAGCACTAACCCACAGAATTATTCCAAGGATTAAATGTAAAGCCTTCACAGGGGGATGGGTGAAATAGGTGAAGGGAATTAAGAGTTTGTGTACAAACTTCCAGCTATAAAATAAAATATAAAATATAAATATAAAATAAATATATACATACAATATAAAATAAAATATAAAATTATAATTTCCAGTTATAAAATAAATAATTTCTGTGAAATGAAAAGTACAGCACAGAAAATACAATGAGATTGTAATAACATTGCAAGGTGGTGGTAACTATATTTATCATGGTGATCACTGTGTAATACGTAGAATTGTTGAATCACTCCATTGCACACCTAAAACTAATATAACATATGTCATATGTCATTATATGTTATATATAATGATATACGTCATATATGTCATTATATGAAGCTGTACTTCAGTTATACAAAGAAATTTGTTTATGCAAAGTATTTACAATGCCAATTACCTGGTAGGCACTGACTGTTAGCTATCAGCATTGTGACCCTCTCCATATATAACCTCCTTCCCCACCTTGGATCCCATGTTAGGAATTATAATCACTCTGTTCCATATATCCTCAATAATTTCTGCCTTCATTTTTTTCAGTTCTATTTTGCTGGCAAAAGTCGATCCTGACCAAATCAAACCCTCCTCTTACTTTAGCCCTGAATTCAAGCTTAGGAACAAAGACACAACTGGGCTTCTACTTTAGCTCTGTGGTTCTAACCCCACACCTCAAGCAGCCACTCACTCCACCAGCAGTCTTTCCACTTTGGTCAGTTCACTATTACCTTCCAGAATTGTTCCACACCCTTCTGTCTTCAAACATTTAAGATTCTCCATTCTTCACCCTTCAGTTGATAGAACATCAATGGCAAAACAGAGGTAGTCAGAAAAGTTTCCATATCCTCCTCTTAGGAAATCCTCCAATTGTCCCGAATTCTTTTCCCGTATATCCTACCTTCTCTCCTAGTAAACACACTAGCTATGTTCCCAGCTAACAGCAATCCTTCGACGTGTGTTCTGGATCACACACTCACTCCTGTTCGTGAACTTTCCATTAGAGCTATTCTCTTCTGCTTTATCAGTTTTCCCTACTCTGAAAATCAGTCCCATCAGCTTATAAAGTTACTGCAGTAACAATGATCTTGCAAGAAAATAAAACCCTCTCTGCAGTCCACATCCTCTCCTAGCTACCATTCCATTTCTCTGCACCATCCTTACCGCAAAAGTCCTTGAAAAAGTTCTGACCCACGTTCTCCACTTCAGCTCCATGCCTCTCCAACTGAGTGTCCTTCCCCACATTCCACTGACATGTCTGTAATCAGCATCACTAATGAACAGGGTGACCATACAACTGGGTCTGCCTGGACAGTCCCACTTTAGGCCTGTCATCTGGCATAATGACTGTGTTCCTGTCACATTCAAAGATTTCTTGGTTTGGTCAATTACTCTACCAAGGACTGACAGCTTGCCAATTCCAATGGGCAATTCTCAATCTGTCAAATGCTCTTGATATAAGGGATCATTTTCTCCTTGGCGTCTTGGACAAAACATTCCCCTGATTCTTCTACCACACTGGCTGCCCCACCTCACTTTCTTCTCTGCTTCTTCAAACCAGGAAAAAATAGAATGTCCAGGGCTCAGTCACGTGACCTCTTCTCTATATACAATAGACTCATTCCCTCAGTAATTTCACCCAGTCCCTTTACATATATGCTGACAATCCTCAAACTCCTCGGTCCCCTACCTCTCCAGTGAATTACAGCTCATATTTAACTGTCTACTCAACATCTCCACTTGGAGCCAAACAATCATCTCAGTTAATATGTAAAAAACAAAACAAAACAAAAACACAAATTTCACATCATACCGTACCTCCGAAATTTGCTCTTTTTCCAATGTTTCCCGTCTCAAACTGGTGCCAACTCAAAGAGCGGCACCAATCACCCAAGTAGCTCAGTTCTATACCTTCAGATTCCTCTCTCACACCCCATATATCTTATCAGCAAATTCTGTCAGTGCTACCTTCAAGATATACTCCAAATATAGAACTTCCCACCATTACACTGCTAACAGCCTAAAGTCATCATCATTTTTTTGTTACTGTTTAATTGGGAATTATACAATTAACCTTCACTGAGCATTTAGTATGTAAGAGGCACCGTTTTATTACCATCTTTATTCTACACACAAATCATATGAAGCTCAGAGAAGATAAGGAATATGCCCAAATTTAACAGGCCTCGTTCCATAACCAACATTCTTAGCCATTGGCTAGATTGCAGTTAATGGCCTCCCTGTTTTCTCAGTGGCCCAGAGGCTCTCCAGACAATTCTGAATGATCTTTTTAAGCCTTAAATCAAATCAGGTCACTCTCTTCCTCTCAACCCTCCAACGGTTTCTCATCACACCTAGAATAAAACCCAAAGTCTTTATGTCCTATGAGGGCTTACGTGATGTGCTTGTCCTTCTTACCTCAGAGGCGAACTCTGTCCTCCATGAACTGTAATCCTGCTATGCTGGCAACCTCGCACTTCGCAAGCACACCTAGTACGGTCCACTTCAGGGCCTGCCGCGTGTTCCTCTACACTCTAACCCTAACCCTAACCAGATACTCATGTACTACTCTTCCTTAAGTTAGGTTTCCGCTGAAATGTCACAGCCTCAGAGAGGACTTTTCTTACTAGCAAATCCACACAATAAGGCCTGTCACTCACCATCCATTTCCCTGCTTCATTCTTGTTCATGCCCAACATTAATCATATTTGTCACTTTATTAGTCTGTGTCTTAAACTAGAATGTAATCTCCATGAGGGCTCGAACTCTGCCCTTTTCACTACTGGACGCCCAACACCTAACAGCACTAGACATAACACAGGCACTGAATGAATGTTTTGTTGAGTGAATATAATGGTTTTATTACTCTACTAACTAGAACTGAAATCATTACTTCACCTTTCTGAACATGAGCAAGTTTGACTTCCGCTTCCTGGTGAACAGAAAGTTTCATATGGAGTCAGACTTTAAAAGAAAGCTGTGTAACATAACATTGAATGTTGTGTCATTAAGATAAACTTTTAAAAAAGAGGTTTTAATAACACTCAGGAATACACAAAACTGTCATTGTTGGCGGATAACATCACCGGCGTCTACTTCAAAAATACAAGTTACAAACAAAAAGCAGACTGAGACCTGTAAACACAG
Source organism: Enhydra lutris kenyoni (assembly GCF_002288905.1). NCBI lineage: Eukaryota > Metazoa > Chordata > Mammalia > Carnivora > Mustelidae > Enhydra > Enhydra lutris. Next base: position 27,741,312 of record NW_019154121.1, read on the forward strand.
AGAACAAACTGATGGTTGCCACAGGGCAGACAGATGAAGAGCTGGGCCAAATGGGTAGGGGGAGAGGGAAACACAGCCTCCAGTTATGGGATGAGTAAGTCATGGGAATAAAAAGCACAACATAAGGAATCCAGCCAATGAGACAGTAATAGCAATGTAACCAGACAAACAGTAGCCACCCTTGTGGTGAATGTAGCATGATGCCTAAACATATCAAATCACTGATCCGACACTAAGGAACAGTGTGTGTCAACTGTACCCACAAGAGAAAGAGACAGAGAGCGAGAGAGATACGGGTGCCTGGGTGTCAGACTCTTGGTTTCAGCTCCGATCGAGATCTCAGAGCTGAGACTGAGCCCCAAGTCAACCCCGCACTCAGCGGAGAGTCTGATTGAGGATTCCCTCTCCTTTTGCCCTCCCCATGCTTTCTCTTTCTCTGAAATAAACAAACCTTTAAAAGAGAGATAGAGAAAGAGAAAAGTTAATTAACTGAGAAGTGGAGTTCTGTAAGACTGTCAGATCACCACATAGCATGTAATAACCTTCCTATACCTCATGCTGAATAGCAACGATAATTCAAATGCAAACTGACCTGAAAAGACATACAATATTTAAGTTTCTAATAATAATTTTAATAAGAAATAGTATGACTGGGACGCCTGGGTGGCTCAGTGGGTTAAGCCACTGCCTTCGGCTCAGGTCATGATCCTGGGGTCCTGGGATCGAGTCCCGCATCGGGCTCCTTGCTCGGCAGGGAGCCTGCTTCCTCCTCTCTCTCTGCCTGCCTCTCTGCCTGCTTGTGTGTACTCTCTCTCTCTGACAAATAAATAAAATCTTTAAAAAAAAAAAAAAAAGAAATAGTATGACTTTACGCAAGTACATAAAGAAAGAATCAAGCAAATTGATAGACAAACCTAACTGAAAACAAGACAAAGAATACAAACAAACAATTCAGAGACAAAATGAACGGACCTATAAAACATGACACTGTTCAATCTGTGGCCAAGTAATCAGGGAAATCAAACAATGAAATGAAAAATGAAAAATACTGGTAACATTCAGTAATAGTAGAAATACAGGAGAGGCAAAGACTCACACATGACAGCCAGCAAAGATGTAAATGGAAGAGCATTTATACTGGAAGGCAATTAATAGTATCTATTAAAATTTTTTAAAATGCACATCATTTATAAATTTCATATCTAGATATACATACTGCCTTGTACATATCGAGATAACAACATAGATACATGTAAGGATGTTCACTACATAAACAACAATAAACAACATAAAAACTGGTCTAAGGGTACAAAGTGTTCTATCCATTCAATGGTTTTCCATCTCTAGTCATCAAAACAATGAGACATGGGGCTCCTGGGTGACGTAGTCATTAAGCCTCTGGCTTAGGTCATGATTCCAGAGTCCCCGGATCAAGCCCCACATCCCCCTCTCTGCTCAGTGGGAAGTCGGCTTCTCTCTCACCCCCTCCCCCTACTTGTGCCCCCTCTCTCACTGTGTGTCTCTGTCAAATAAATAAATAACATCTTAAAAAAAAAATGAGACAGATCTATTTGTACTAATTTAGAAAGATCTCTATGACACAGTCTCATGAGAAAAAGTACATTACAGAATAATGAAATTCCAGGAGTGTTTTGTAAGGGTATAAAATGCATAAACATGCATATGTTTACGTGTGTACATTTGTATATGTGTATGCATATACAAATACACAGCAAAATATCTAGAATACGCACCCTGTAACAATGATTTCCTCTAGAGGTATGGAGGAAAACGGGCGGCCAAGGAAGGGCCTTTCATTTTTTACTCCTCATGAGCTTTTTATTTTTTTTTAAAGATACACATATCTTTATATACACACATTATAAACACACACACACACACACACAAAATCAAGTTAAAGCATTACCATTTGATGGTCAAAGTATAATTTGATCTTTATGCCACCTAAAATATTACACTTATTGGATATTAAATAATTTCTCATGAAAATATAATGAATACAGCAATATTTTTTAAAGAGAAAAAAGAAATTCTCAATAGAAAAACAAAGAAGGGGCGCCTGGGTGGCTCAGTGGGTGAAAGCCTCTGCCTTCAGCTCAGGTCATGATCCCTCTCTGCCTGCCTCTCTGCCTACTTGTGATCTGTCAAATAAATAAATAAAATCTTTAAAAAAAAAAGAAAAGAAAAAGAAAAACAAAGAATATGACCAGCAACTGAAAAAGAGAATGAAATGGTCTTTATTTTGTTCTATTTTGCTTTTTAAATATTTTATCTACTTATTTATTTGACAGACACAGACACAGAGAGAAGGGGAACACAAGCTTGGGGAGCGGAAGAGGGAGAAGCAGGCTTCCCGCTGAGCAGGTGCCCGATGCGGGCTCCATCCTAGGACCCTGGGACCATGACCCAAGCCTAAGGCAGACACTCAACAACTGAGCCACCCAGGCACCCCTGAGAAATGGTCTTTTAAACACAAAACATTCAACCTCACAATTTTAAAAATGGAAATTGAAGCAAAGAGCTATCATTTTACATATCAAGTTAGCAAAGAGTGAGAACACCTTCATTAAGGCAGGTTACAGGAAAGGAGATACTGTGAGAACTGTAAAAGGGATAACCATGCCCAAAATACCCTAAATACAGAGCACACGGTATAGCTCTTATCTAGTCTCTTGTGTCAAAAGGTTTCAGAGAAAATTTTTCTGATAATTACAAAAACTAAAATTCTATGCAAGTGACAAGCTCCTGCCAAGGCAAATTTATGTCAGAAAGGGGCATTAACGCTAAAGCAAGGAAAAATCAAGAGTAACCATAGTCCCATCAAGTGGCCAATAATCATCACAGCAGCTCAAAATGGGCATTATCAGTTAAAATGCATCATCCCTCTCACGTCATGAATGTTGAGATCTTTATACCAGGTATACTTATAGCTGATAATTACATACAACAGTATCTACATGTGTGACTGTGGAGCTAGGTTTAGGTTTCACAAAGTGAATAAGTAGGTACCATAATTATCATAAATAAAAATAAAAACTTCCTAAGAAATATCTAGAAGATAATCATTTTTTGCTGTTGTTTATTGTACCACTTTACAATGAAAGAGTTCACAGTAATTCATACAAAATTTTCCATTGATGGGTAGTTGTGAAGTTTGGGCATTTGTTAAGAATGACAGTTTAAAAAAATTAACAAAACACACACACACACACACACACACACACACACACACACACACACACAAAAGAGATCCGTACAAAGATCAATGTTTCAGAAGGTCCTTGAATTAAAAATGACAGACTTTAAAATTAACAACTACTTTGTTTGCCTGAAAGTTCCTTTTAAATAAATCTTCTTGAGCAGAGGAGTATCTGGAAACTGGACTTTCTGTGCAACTCTATAAATCTAAAACTGCCCTAAAAAATTTAAGTCTATTTCTTAAAATGTATTAACCCATTTTTTTTAAAAAATCTTGTGTTCCAAATAAACTATTTTCAAAAGCATGTTCTGTGGTAAAATATAAAAAGATTGGATGAAGAAAAGTACTAAAATTATTGTAAGGAAGGGAAATATAAAGAATCAAGAATCAAGAATCAAAACCACCAAATTTGTCAACAGAAATACTGTAAAGTAGAAAGGACTCAAAAACAAACACAGAGAAGACAAAAAGAAATAATAAGTATAAATAAGTATAAAATAAAATGGTAAAAATAAATGCAAACATGTACTAATAATCATAAAACATGCAAATGAACTAAACTCTTCAGCAAAAAGATAAACATTACTAGACTAGATTCATGAACAAAATACGGTTTTGAGCTATAAAAACATCTGAACATAGAGGCAAAGAGCAACTGGAAAACAAAGTGAAGGGAAAAAGACGGAAAAGGTGATGAATCTCACAGATAATGAGAAAAATAAACTGTGGGACAGTATTAAGCTATTCCTCCAATGTCCTGGAAATGTTTTACATCTAAAAATGAGAGCTGGTAAGAACCTAAAGCAACAGGAACTGTTAGCCTCTAAGTGATGGGAATGCCAACCGGTGCGGTCATTCTGAAATGCACTCGGTATTACCCAGGAAAGCGGACCTCTGTACACACCTCAGACGCACTGACATGTCTTGTAATCACGAATGAAAGGAAGAAATATATTCTAAATTGTGACCAAGTAAACACACAAAGTACTACACAGAAGCAAAAACTATGTTTCAAAGAGGACAGCAAGTTTTTAGAAAAACATGAGATTTTTGTGCCTTCAAAAGATGCCAATCAATTTCCCCAAGTTTCAGGTAGAAGAAAAACATTCCCAGAAGGAAAATCTGAGGTGAAAGAAGGAATGACAAGGAAAGAAAAGGGAACTTGTTATTATTTCTACACAAAGCTGATTTCAGGAAAGAAGATGACCGTAAGTTCAGATGTGTGGGTTACACTCAGGGACAACGAGCATGCACATCAGGAGGCAGGGTAATCAGAGGTAAAGCATTTTAAAGTTGTTGCTGCTCAGGAGTAAGGTGAATTACTGATTCATGCTACATTTTAGATAAATATTTATGCTAATATTTCTAGGGTAGACACAAAAACAATACACACAGAATGTGGACTCCCAAAGGGGAATATGAACATGAGATAAAATATGGAGGAAAAAAATCTCAGTGCAGAAGTGACAATGAATAAGCTGCAGATACGTACATAAACACTGACAAGTCACACAAAAATGAGGAAAGCAAGTTGCACAAGACTATATACAGTAAACACAATATATGATTCCATTAAGAGAAATGTTAAAAGCACGTAAGCCTAAACATTCATTGTGTAGGGATAGATAAATATGTGGTCTTTACAGAACTATAATAAGAACCAAGAAAATGTTAAACACAAACTTCAGAGTTATTCTCAGAAGAAAAAGTGGTATGATCATGGAAAGGCATTTTAGGGAACTTCAAAGAATATTCTATTTGTTAAACTATACAGAAGGATAAATAAAATCTTTAAAAAAAAAACTATACGGAAGGTACACAAAAGTATTATTCTTTAATCTATATATAATTATATGTAGAATTACATCCATAAGAAAGGAATATGAAATTTCACAATTTAAAAAGTTAAGGGGCGCGTGGGTGGCTCAGTGGGTTAAAGCCTCTGCCTTCGGCTCAGGTCATGATCTCAGGGTCCTGGGATCGAGCCCCACATCAGGCTCTCTGCTCAGCAGGGAGCCTGCTTCCCCCCTCTCTCTCTGCCTGCCTCTGCCTGCTTGTGATCTCTGTCAAATAAATAAAAATTAAAAACCTTAAAAAAAAAAAAAAAAAGTTAAGGGGCACCTGGGTGGCTCTGTTGGTTAAACATCTGACTCTTGTCGGATGGTTTCAACTCAGGTTTCAACTCAGCCTGGTTTCAACTCAGGTCGTTATCTCAGGGTTGTGAGACTGAGCCCCACATCTGAGCTCTACACGCAGCAGGGAGCCTGCATGAGATTCTCTCCCTTTCCTTCTGCCCCTCCCCCACGCAAGCTCTTATTCTAAAATAAGTCTTAAAAAAAAAAAAAGTTAACTTAAAAAGCAATCTCCTGCTCCCCAAATATCCCAGGTTCTTCCAATCCTTAATTATAGATGTCAATCCTTGCCTACACATCTCTTCTTCTTTCAAGGCCTATGCAACTTAGTACTAGTATCAATTATGTCCTATCTTGACATCTTTTACAGATGTCTTTCATTATCATTTAAACTGTGATTTGGTAATTAACTATTCAAGCAATGGATTTTTTTCTTCTTTTTACTTTGTTTCCTATCTATACTGTAAACTTTTTTTTTTTTTTTTTTTTTTTTTTTTT